>NC_061869.1:19774175-20389775 GCF_907164915.1 Impatiens glandulifera
GTATTATTTTTTAATAAATATTTTACATATATTTTAATTAATATTTTAACTTTTGATTGATAATAAAGTGTTTACAAAATTTTTTAAAGAATAAAGTAGAAGCTGAAATAATTATGATCAAAAGAAAAAAAAACACAAACATATTTTAGCAAAATATTATTTTTGTCTATTTAAGATAAAGTGATAATATACGTTAAAAAAAAATAAGAGAATTAAATTAATTTAATAGAACAAAAAATCTAAAATTTTAAATAAAATTACAATATTTGTAATAATTTATTTCAATTGTATCTAAAAAATTATAATAAATATGAGATTAAATGACTTGACACAATATAAAAAAAATGAACAAATGAAAAAACAATATTGATACTATAAAATTTAAAAAATAGATATTCAACAAATATTTTAATTAATATTTTGACTTTTAATGGATAATTAACTTTCGAAATTTGTTTCGAAATTTGTGAGAGAATAAAGTAGAAGCTGGAATAATTATGATCAAAAGAGAAAAAACACAAACATATTTTGCTAAAATATTGTTTTTGACTATTTAAGATAAAGTGATAATTTACGTTAAACAAATGGGAAAATTAAATTAAATTAATAGAAAAAAAACTAAAGTTGTGAATAAAATGACCATATTTATAATAATTTATTTCAATTATATCTAAAAAAAATATTTCTATAAAAGAAATTATAATAAATATGAGATTAGATGACTCCACACAGTTAACACAATTTTAAAAAAAATGGAATAAATGAAAGAAAAATATTAATACTATAAAATTTATGTAATGATTCAGTATTATTTTTTTAATAGATATTTCACCTATATTTTAATTAATATTTTGACTTTTAATTAATAATAAATTGTTTTTAAAAATTTTAAAGAATAAAGTAAAAACTGAAATAATTATGTTTAAAGGAGAAAAAAAATACAAACATATTTTGCTAAAATATTATTTTTACCTATTTAAAATAAAGTGAAAATTTACGTTAAAAAATGGAAAAATTAAATTAAATTAATAGAACGAAAAAACTAAAATTTTGATTAAAATGACCATATTTGTAATAATTTATTTCATTTTATCTAAAAAAAAAGTTTCTAAAAAAAAATTATAATAAATATCAGAATAATTGACTCTATACAACATTTAAAAAATGGAATAAATGAAAGAATAATATTAAAAAAATTTCAAACTTATATATTTAATATATAAAGTTCCTAATGATTATGATATTCTCAAAACACAATATAATAATGGTAGAATTTATGTAATAAAATTCAAATGATTATTAATTTTTATAATTCACGTATAAAGATATAAATAAATAAAATGAAATTTAAATGTGTTAATTTTTTATATAGCAAAATTTAATTAAGATAAATATTTATGTTTATATTATTTGATAAAATATTTTTAAACTATTGAATATAGCAATCATTAATATATTATATAGTGTGATTTAATTTATTTTTTTTAAAAATTTTATTTTTTTTAATTTTATTTTTTAATTATTTCGCTTATATATTTGTCCGTTTGTATCGCACGAAAATCCTGCTAGTTAATATAAAAATGAATAATATAAAAATGAATGATATTGTACAATTTGATATGCTAACAAAAATAATACTAATAAATATATATCTATTTTCATTTTTTTTTCAATTAATTAAATAATTTTTTTATTTATTGGCACTAGTTATTTAGTTTTTATATAATAAATTAGAATACTTACAGACTTGCGGAAAGTCCTTTAATCTCCCTCTCTATTTTCATTTTTTTTCAATTAATTAAATAATTTTTTATTTATTGGCACTAGTTATTTATTTTTTATATAATAAATTAGAATACTTACAGACTTGCGGAAAGTCCCTCTCTAACAAAAAAACAAAATTCTTCCGGTTTTGGCTGAACGTGTGTGCCCTTAACAAATTAATTAATGACAAGGCAATTGAAAATCTCAGTTTAGAAAAAATAATTCAATAAACAATTATTTTAAGATCTGAGCCACCAACTCGTTTACGAGATGAATATAATGATTTGATATTAATTAAAACATTATGAGAAGTTGTAATCATGATAATTTTTTAAGCTTTATATTAAATTCAAATTTGTTTGTATATATTTAAATAGATATATTTTGATTTAAATATAGGCATGAACATATTTAAAAGATAATTATTTTTTACTTATTTTTCTATAGCAACAAATTAATATATTATAGATATTATTAAAATTTATAAACACTTCAACTTAAAGTTATTTTTTTTAATGTGAAAATTGAACTTATAATCCTTATTTTCTTGAACTTTATAATAATATGGTCAATTGTTATTTGATACTCGATTTTTTTTTTAAAATATTGAGTTCCACTTCTTATATGGAGTGCGACTAATCCCCGCAGGTTAAACAAATAACCCGTAAACACACTTAAACATTTAATTAAATGCAAAATTTGTCTCTTGAAGGGCTCAAACCCAGAATCTCAGGGAGACTAGGAATCAAGGCGGTTAAATCTCGAGTTGACTCTTAAAATCTTAAGATTTCACATATGGTTAACGAGTCTGATTTTATGTAAACTCTTAAATAGGTAAACTCTTACGATTTTAAATTTATGATAATAAGATTTTACGAGTTTACGAGTTTATAAACAATTTCGATTTTACAATTCTATACGATTTTATTTTAAAAAAAAAACAAATTTATATTAATTAAATTAAAAATTAAAGTTATTATTTATTTAAATTATTTAATTAATATAATTAAATTTGTAAACATAATATTTATAGTGTTATTTACTTATTATTATTTTTTAATTAATTTTATATTAAAATATATAATTTCTTAAAATTGGCTAAGTACAAAATATTTATTTATATATATAAATAATAATAATATATAACTATTATTTTTTAAAATTAAATTCTTACGATTTCACTTAAACTCTAGATTTTACGAGTTTACAAGTAACTAACGATTCTACGCAAACTCTCGATTTTGATAGTCTTGCTAGGGATATCCACATTAAGCTAGGAGAGTCGAATTTTATTGTAATTATTAGGGCTTAAACTTTATATTGTGTTTATATGGGTTTGAATTATAAAATAAATTGGTTTTTTTAGGCCTTCCTAGATAGACAAAAAGTTTGTCCATTTATTTTAACATAATATTTTTATTTTTTAATTAATTTATCACATTTGTATATGATATTTAGAGAGATTTTGGACGTTTTTTTTTTTTAAATTTATATATTTTTATTTATCAAAATTCATTTGGGTGACTATAATAATGTGTAATTTTATTAAAAAAAAAGTGAGAAAATTTGAAAAGAGATTTGTTATTTATTTTTCATAAAATTTCATAATTACATGATTATATGTACGATTTATCGATTTGAACTTATTTTTGTTTTAGAATATTATTTGAGATATAAATGTTTAAAATTATTCAAATACGCTTTGAATACGTTAAAAATGTTAAAAATGTTTAATGTGTGGGATACTTGAGGAAAAATAGAGAAAACATTAATTAACATCCATCCGTCTTAGTCTCTATGTCACGGCAGCAAATTAATGACATGAAATTCACATAAGAGACGAACAAAATAAAAATAAAAAATCATTTTTTTTAAGTTCTATCTACCTGCTCACAATTAAGACTTGAGGATAATGATTTGACATTATTCAATATTGTATACAAGTATCTGTATAACCATTCAATGTAATCAAATAAATAATTTATAAAATATATTAGTATATATAAGATTTACATGTAAGGATATAAAAATATATTAAACAATAATATTATTTAAAACAAGTAAAAATGTTGAATAATAAGTATTTCAATGACAGAAAAAAAAAATCTTAATAAAATATTTTACTCACTTAAAATAACAACAAATATATATTTGTACTGAAATTTATGTAAAAAAAATTTATACCAAATTAAAATAATATAGTCTCTCCAACTCGTCGCCACTAATAATAGTGAGTATGGTCTGTTTTCTTTAGATTTTTAAAATAATTTAAAACATAATTTTTCAATTAATAACTTCTTAACAACCATCTTTATCGTTTTATTAACTAAAATATTAAAATATCTTTTATTTTAAATTATTATTTTATTTTATTTATATATATTAATATATTTTATTTTTTTTATCAAAAATAATCCTCACATTTTTTAAATTATCAATAATTATTTTTTTTTTCTAAATATTGATAAAATAACGTTCAAAATCTATTACCGATACTATAATCTAAGACTGTTTATAAGTTTTTGTAATATAATTTATTTTAGAAATTGAATAAATATATGTCATTAAGTTATGATATAAAATATAATAAATTCAAATTAGTAAATTCAAATTTTTTATTCACGTATTGATAATATATAAATATTGAGGAATGACTATATAGGAGGGAATTAAGAGAAGGGATTACGATGAGATAATTTAATTAATTAAGTAACAAATTTTACTTTCTTTTCTTTTCTTTTTTCTTCTCTTCTCAGGGTTTATCTTATTTGAGTAATATTTTATTAAATAAATTAATAATAAATAAAATGATTGTAGGAAAAAAAATTTAGAAAAAAAAAATTTAAGAAGAAATAAGGTAATCTACTGAAAAAATAATAAACTTTATTTCTCTTCCCTCTTTACACTTTCAATTATGAGATAATAAAATTAACTTTAAACAAGTCCTCAATTTAACATATACGTTTTCTAAATATTGCTATTTTTAAAATTTGACCTATCACATTAAGTAAATGAATTTTTATAAATATTAGCTTTTAATAAAATGTCCTAAAAAAAATTTAATATTAAACAATATCAGTAACTTTTCATTATGGGTACCGAAACAGTCTAGTCCAATTTTATAAAGAATAATATTAATTAATTTTTTTAAATTTTTTTTGGTGAGATATCAAATCTCCTCAACTTAATGCTTCAACGAATACATCATATTCTTAAGAAAAATGATAGAGAGCGCGACTTGAGACAGCGACTGGGAGCGCGATGCCTACGTGGTGTGCCTACTTGGGTTGACAGGTAGAATATTCTCTCTCCTTTTATTAATTATTTTCTCTCTCCTATTATTAATAATTAGTTACTGGAGAGAAAATAATTAATAAACATTTATTTATAATATTTATATTATAAAACTAAAAAAATATTAATAAGTCAATATAAAAAAATAATAAAAAAAAAAGAAAAAAGAGGCCATAAAAAATATTTGATAAATAAAGGAATTGAAAAGTCATAAAAATAAAATAAAAATAAAAGAGATAAATTCATAATTCAACTAATCATTAATATTAATTAGGGTTTAGGGTTTAGAATTTAGTATTTAGGTTTTAGAGTTTATGATTTAGAGTTTAGGGTTTAGGGTTTAAGGTTTAGGGTTTAGAATTTATTTAAACATATTATTAAAATATTTAATTTGAGAATTTGTTGTAAATTATTGATTTATTTTAACTTTAAACGAGAGATAATAAATATCAAATAAATGAGTAAAATAATAATCGTGGGAATATGGATAAATGAGATAAATTAATTTGCAGAGATAGAGAGAAAAATTATTTAATAAGAAGAGAGAGGAATTAATTAATAAAAAGAGAGATAAAATAATTAATAAAAAGAGAATATTCTACCTGTCAACCCACGTAGCACACCACGTAGGCATCGCGCTCCCAGTCGCTGTCTCAGAGTCGCGCTCTCTATCATTCCTCTATTCTTAATTACTCACAGAGTAATGATAGGGGGAGCGAAAGTTTTGCAGCGAATGTGTAGCGAACTGATGTGGAATGGTGACTAGGCGGATGACTAATTATAACTTTAAATATTTATTTATCTCTCTCATGTTTATTAATAATTTCTCTCTCTTCTTCTACTTAATAATTTATATTTTATATCTTTAATCTTTATTAATAATTTATTTTAAATATTAATAGGGACAATAATAAATCAAATAAAAAAATAGCAAAAATATATATTATATTTGATAAATATATATTTAAGAGAATAAAAAATTAAATATAATTTTTTTATATTTTTTAATTAATTATTTTTAACACCCTCTCTACTTTTTTATTTTTTATAACATGTATTTTAAATTTAATCAATTAACTCAAACGTTTATATATTATATTCTTTTATATTATCATAGGGTTAACTCTTATTACAAAGTTTCTTTTTTTATTTAGGTTAAATAGTAATAGTGGATAATTTGAGTTAGATGTAACAAATTCTTATTTTTTTATTATAATTTATTTTAAAAACAACAAATTCTTTTTTTTTATTATAATTTATTTTGAAAACAACAAACTCATATTTTTTTTATTATAACTTATTTTAAAAATAAATAAATAAATAAATTATTAACCATATATATATATTAATAGAGAAGAGAAATAATTAATTAAAAAAGTTAAGAATTTTTATATTTATTTTATTATTCTCTTATATATTTATCAAATATAATATATATTTGAAAATATATATTTATTTTGTTATTTATTTATTTGATTTATTATTGTTCCTATTTTTATTCTAATTTTTTTATAAATAAAAATGGTAAATAATATAAGATTAAAGAGATAAAAAAATAAATTATTAATAAAGGGAAGAGAGAGAAGTTATTAATGAATAGGAGAGAGATAAATAAATATTTAAAATTATGCTTAGTCACCATTCCACATCAGTTCGCTACACATTCGCTGCAAAATTTTCGCTCCCCCTATCATTACTCTTACTCACATGCCACAATATTTCCGTAAGAATCTAGATGGCAACGAAGAAGATAGATTACAAAGACGAACTTGAGTATTGTTACCAACCAAGATTACAAATACCGAGCAAATAATTGAACCACCACAATTCAAACGAACAAATTATCCATGAATGTATTTATAATATATTAACCTCACTTCTATAAAAAAAAAATAATAATAATAATAATAAAATTTAAAATGGTTTTAAGCTTGGTAAGCATGCAAATTTCATTTCCTCTATTTTCAAATAATATTATTATGTTTAATAGTATTAAAATAATATTTTAGATTTTTATATTAAAAAATAACTTAAAAAGGAACTAAACATAATTAAGAGTTAATCATTATGATAATTAAACCTTAATTAAGGAAATCTTTCAAAATTTCAAAAATATTTTGAAGATAAAATATTATATTTATTTACCTAAAATATACTAAGGAAGTGTTAAAAATATTTAACTATGATTTATTCATGATTTATGTTTTATTCATGACTTAAACCAATTAAATAAAATATTCCAAAATTTCCAAAAATTCTCAAAAATATAAAATATGATCATGGAAAATATGTTTTGTTAAACTTATGGTGAAAAAATGGATTTGAAGGGATTAAAAATTGATTTTTCATAACCTTTTAAATAAAAATAAAATCTGATAATTCTGTGTAACTGAAATTATGTTTAATCTCTGCAGCAGGATTCTGGATCATCAGATGAGCGCCTAAATCTCATCCAACAACCCAGACGCTCCCGCGCAACCGAATGTAGCGGAGCCACGCGCGCGCGCCCGTATTAAATCAACTAACGTGACAAACTAACCCCATTAGTAAACTAGGTTGATCGTTGAATGATCCAGACAAAACTCGGCGTCCCGTTACCCAAAACGTCGTCGTTTCATTCGTCTTCTTTGATGGGATCACGACCTCGCCGACGTCCAACCTTTCAGAAGCTCTAGCTTCCTCCACAGGCGATCAAATCTCTTGATTTTTTTCGGCCATGTGACACTCATGTCAGCGCTTATGTTTCCCCCTTATCTAGAAGCCTTATCCTGTACTGGATAAGGCTGCCAGCTGTCGGAGATAAGGTTGATGATAAGATCGTTGGAGGGTAAAATTGATTCAAATTATCCCTCCTTAACCGACCTATCTACCCTATAAATACTCCCCCACGGTCAATAGACCAAACCATTAAACAATATCCACCAATTAGACCTCAATTCACCCCAAACGAAGATTTGTAAATTCCGGCCAAGAACAGTTTTTTTCAAAACTTTCTCTGGCGATCCAAGCTTCGATCCAGGCTTCTGGATCACTTCCAACATCTCCCATGAGTGTTCTCCAACTGTTAATATGAATCTAGAAGCCTTGAATTTCGATTTATAATTGAAATCTTTAAATGTTTTTAAATTTTCTTGTTTGATCGGTTTGATCTCGTTCTTAACATTGAGTATGGAATTTATTTGTTGAGAATCATTCTATATATCACATATATGCTTTATGTTGAAAGAAATTAGATCAAATCCATATGAATAAAAAATTTCAGAAAATTAAACTTGAAAACTAGATTCTTTGAAATCTTATTTTCTTGAGTTTAATTCGATTTTTTGGGTTAATTAGTTGCTATACATGTTTGTAAATATGTTTGAATGATTTCCAAACAACTGTAATCATGTTTTGATCAAACTGAAATTTTAGAAAGAAAAAAAGCTTGAAAAATTGGAATTTTGAGATTTCATGTTCTTGCTTTTAATCTAGATTTGTTGATCCAATTAGTTGTTATACATGTTTGTTAACATGTTACGATTAATTCTAAGAAACTGTTACATCACTTTGATCATGTTTGATCAAATTGAGTTTTTGAAAAAAAAAAATTAATTCAATCTTCAAAAACTATTTTAATGATGTTATGATGTTCTTGTTTTGGTTAGATCAACTATATTCATCATTTCAAAGTTAATGAAACAAAAATCAGGCCTTGTCATGACTTAATTTAAAAGATCCCAAAATATGACCTAGAAATGGTATTTTAAAATTGATCTTTATAAGGGATTCAAAATCGTGATTTATGTTAGGGCTTTTGTTCTTCATGATCATATTAACTTATTGTAGCTTACGGATCTTGATTTCATCATCCCAATCAAAAGTTACGTACTTCTGAAATTTCGGACCAAAATAAGAACACTCGGTCCTAAGGTTTTAAGCCTAGGACTGAGGAAACTAACCCAGGACCGTGTAGCTAGGACCGAAAAAATTCACTCAAGACCGGAGAAATTCATCTAGGACCATGGAGCTAGGACCGACGGAATTCACCTAGGACCGTGAAGCTAGGAACAACGGGATTTACCTAGGACCGACATAATTCACTCAGAACCAATAGAATTCACCTAGGATCGTGGATCTTGGACCGACGGAATTCACCTAGGAACGTGGAGCTAGGACCGACATAATTCACCTAAGACCGGTAGAATTCACCAAGGACCGTGGAGCTAGGACCAGAAGAGTTAACCTATGACCGGTGAAACTTAACCTAGACACTTAACATAGGACTGGTGAAACTAACATAAACACTTAACTTAGGACCGGTGAATCTTAACATAGACACTTAACCTAAGACCGGTAAACCTAGCCTTGAATCTTAATCCAGGACCGACGCATCCAAACCCTAGCCTAAACTAGGACCAATGATTAGGACCTAGCCCCACTTAAGCCTAGGACCGATACAACCGAACCCTAACCTAGCCTAGGACCATCAAACATAACCCTGACCCTTAGCCTAGGAACAATGGCTACCTAACTCTAGGTCCAAACACCTAGACCGACAAACTTGACCATGGTCCGAACCACCCCGATCTTAATTGAGCCCGACCGAGCCCACATCGGTCAAACCGAACCTAGACCCTAGGACTCCGATCTTAAGGCCTGTTTGGTTCCACTTTTCAAAATCCAAAATTATTTTTTTAATTTTGGAACCCAAACGCATTTTCAAATAATCCTGAAAGGTCAAAAAATGACATTTTTCACATTTTCGGGATATCGCCCAATCCAATGATTTGGATTAGGGCCCGTTTGGAATTTATGTTTAAATTCTGACATTCTCCTCTAATATTTTTAGGTTTTGTTAAATCTGAACATCAACGCAACAGGTACATACCTCCTTTAAATAATTTTGTACAATTATTTAAAGTATATCCTCATTTAGGACCCCTAGACTACTAATTAAAGATAAGAAATGTTATAATTAGATTTATAAAAGTCAGACATTGTTTATTTTAGAAGGATTTTGAAAACCATCCTTACGCCGGCGCAAAGGACATAGCGCGAAAGCCCTTTCCCAAGCGTAAATAGACAACGAACCACCTTTTTTAGAAAGTCTAATATAAATACGTTTGTACACGTATTATTTTATTGATTTTCATAAAATTTCTTGGCGACTATGATTTTCAAATGAATAATCTTTAAATTGATTATGTTTAATTAATTTAAATCGCGTCCAGGTTAAATTGTTATTTAGCCTCCCAAATTATTTAAAATTTAAATAAATGATCAATTATTTTTACATAATTTATTTCTTACCGCTCTAGGTATATTCAAAATCTTTTAAAAACTAAGTGTTTCATTTAAAAGATGCTCATCATGCAAACCAATGTTGAAACACATCAAACCTCGAGCTTCCTCGCGGTAGTTCTTCCATATTTCCACGTGTCTCTTGACACATGCTAAGCTAGGGAACATGACATAGACCGGGGTACCCTTACATCTTTCTTGGCGACTCTGCTAGGGAATTAGTACTTGTTATTTTAAAAATGAATAAAATAAATTTTACCCTGGCTATTTATAAATTTTTATTTATAACATTCCACTCTCACAATAGTCCACTTTATGGTCTGTCACCCCAACATGTACTCATGTTTTACTCTATACCTAGGTTATACCCTAATATATACCAAACGGGTATACCACCCGGGATTACGTGAAGGAGTACACGATCGGAATCTTGTACTCCTATCAATTACGTGAAGACCGATAATACCGGTCTGTTACGTGGGATTGTTTGTACACAATGACATTATTTCAATCCCTATAAGTCAACATATAATCTAAATCCTATATGTTGATGGGTACGTCAGATTGTTTGTATACAATCCTATAATTTCAATGATGGGTACGTGAGATTGTTTGTATACAATTTGTTGATGGGAAAGAGAGGAACAAGTCTTTATTGTAGACTCAAGAAGAATTAATATTTGTGGAAAAAGAAATGTGAATCTAAAACTCACCTCCGGAAATATAACATTTATTGATGACAAGTTTGGATACACATACCTATATCTTTTAAGAAATAAAGATGAGACTAAAGGAAAATTTATAAAATACAAAGTTGAAGTAGAGAATAAATTAAATATAACCATTAAAATACTAAGATCTGATAGAGGTGGAGAATATGACTCTAAATCCTTTACTGAATTTTGTGAACAATATGGCATAATACACGAGGTAACTCCACCATATTCACCAAAATCTAATGGGATAGTTGAACGAAAAATTAGGGCATTAAGGGAAATGATGAATGCTTTGCTTATAAGTTCGGGTGCTCCTTGAAATTTATAGGGTGAAGCTATTTTGTCAATATTTTTTATACAAAATAGAGTTATATTTAAAAAAAGGAAAAACTTCATTTAAAATTTGAGAGGATAGATTAAGGGTGGAAAAATTACCGATATTAAAGGTATATCGAAAATACCATACCGCAATATATCGAAAATATCAATTTTTAAGGTATACAGAAAAAAAGGTAAGGTATGATACCGATACCAAAATTATTGGTAAGGTAAATGTATGAAAATTTTAAAATTTTGGTATATCGAGATATACCGAAATACCGAAATAGTATTTATAAGTTAAAATATGTAATATATATATATATATATAATACTTATAAGGAAATAATTAAATATATTTGATATTAATTTAATTATAGAAATATAATTTTTGAATAATATCAAAATATAATTATACTGAAATATTATTCAATATATGCAATCTCTACCTTACCGATGAGATTTTTTTTTAAGTTAATATGTTTTTTAGGTATCAAAGTTATAATACCGAAACCGTACCGAAATCAAGGTAAGGTAAAAGTATGAATTTTTTGTATACCGAAATTAAGGTATATCGAAATCAAGTTATACCGAAATCAAGGTATACCGAAATCAAGGTAAGGTAAAGGTATGTATTTTTTGCATACCGAAATTTTCGATAAGGTATAAGGTATGGATAAAATATTAAGATATATACTGTAACGACCCACCCCTACAATAGATTGCATGACTTAAAATATTTAAGAGTGTAGGGATGTTTAGCTAAAGTTATCTTACCTAATATTAAAAAGAGAAAAATAGGATCTAAGACATGTGATTGTATGTTTATTGGTTATGCTGAAAATATGTCACCTTATAGATTTTTAGTTTTAAAAAGTGGTCTCTTAAATACAAATACAATTATTGAATCTAAAAATGCTGAATTTTTTGAAGATGTATTTCTTTTGAAATTATCGATTAGTAAATCACCTTCTTCAATTAATAATGAAAATAATAATTAGATTGAGGTTGATACTTTAGAAAATATTGATACAATTTAATTGAGGAGGAGTGAGAGAATAAGAAAGGAAAACAACCTAGGAGATGATTATTACATGTTTCTAGTTGACGGAGAACCATTAACTTTTAATGAAGTTATTTCCTCGTCTGATGGTGCACCATGGAAAGAAGTCGTAGACAATGAGATTAATTCAATAATGATGAACAATACTTGAGAAATAGTAGACTTTCCTACTGGAACTAAACCAATAGGTTGTAAATGGATATTTAAAATGAAATTAAAATTATATAGATTAATTGAAAAATATAAAGCTAGACTGATAGGTAAAGGTTATAACAAAAGAAAGACATAGATTACTTTGACACATATTCCCATGTTGATAGAATAACCTCAATTAGAGTTTTGATAGCACTTACTTTAGTTTTGAAAATGGTGATACACCAAATGGATGTAAAAACAACTTTTCTTAATGGTGATTTAGATGAAGAAATCTTTATGAACAACTTGTGGGTTTTATAGTACCTGGAACTGAAAATAAAATTTGTAAACTAATAAAATCATTATATAATCTTAAACAGGCACCTAAACAATGGCATGAGAAATTTAACAAGACAATGATTCATGGTGGTTATAAGGTTAACGAAATTGAAAAATGTATTTATTATAATAATATGTGTGGTGTTATTATATGTCTTTATGTAGATGACATGCTTATTTTTTTTACTAGCATAGAAAATATAATTTAAACAAAACACTATTTATGTTCTAATTTTGAAAAGAAAGACATGGGTGAAGCTAATATGATATTAGGAATAAATCTTAAAAAATTAGACAAATTATATAAATTATCACAAGAACATTGTTTTGAAAATTTCTTGAAATAGTTTGAGATGTATGATTCCAAAGTTGTTTGTACTCCTTATAACTCTAATTTACGCTTAAGGATTTTTTTTGGAAATAGTGTTAATCAATCTGATTATGCTAAAATAATTGGCAGTAGTCTCATGTATCTGATGAATTGTTTGAGACCAGATATTACATATGTAGTTAATAGATTGAGTAGATGCACTCAAAATACTAATAAAGAATAATGGATTACATTGAATATAATTTTAAGATATCTATGTGGAACTATAGATTTTGGTATATATTATTGTGATTTTTCAGCCGTACTTGAGGGTTATTGTGATGCTAACTAGATTTTTTATTCAGATGAGATCAAGTCTACAAGTGTATTTATATTTACTATAGGAAAAGGAGTTGTCTCTTGGAAATCAACAAAGCAGACCTGTATAACACGTTTTACAATGGAGTCAAAGTTTATTGCTCTCGATTTGACAGGCATTGAGGTTGAGTGGCTTAGAAACCTCTTAGCATATATTCCTTTACGGAAGAAGCCCATGCCATCTATATCGATACATTGTGATTGCAAAACAGTCATTGGTATAGCCAATAATGATAATTATAATGGAAAAAGTCGACACATGCGGGTGAGACATTGTTCTGTGAAGCAGCTGATTAAACATGGAGTGATATTACTAAACTTTGTAAGGTTAGAGATGAATTTGGCGGATCCTCTAACCAAACCACTAAGCTCGAGGCTAGTGAGAAATATATCGAGGGGGATGGGATTAATGTCTACAAATGAAACTGAGAATGATGGTAATCCAACCTAGTACGTGAATAATTTCAACGTATTGTAGGTTCATATGGGTAAGAACAAATCATTTATCTATTTGTTAGACACTATCTCAAATATTTATGAGCAACTCATCCCTATGGTGTAGGATAGTGTGTACTGTTGTGAAAGAGGATGAGTCTAAACTCTTAAGGAATCTATAGCTCATGCGTGAGTGGTGTGTTTGACTGCAGTACACACTTGATAGATTTCACCTATGTGAGAGTAGAGGTAGGCCGCTTCTATGAAATTTAGACATCCTTTCTAGAGCTCTCATGAGATGCAGGATCGACGCAAGGCCAAAATGTGTCACACCGCAACGGATAACTTTAGAAAAGACATTAATGTAACAAATAAGTTCACTAATTCACGTTTGAAATGAGGTTCATAGAGGTTCTAATCTCACCGACATTTCTGTGAGTCTTTACTTAATTTTTTAAGTACTAGTTCATAGTCCAAAAGACACTAGTACTGATGCATTAATTTTTCGCGCTCTGGAGAAATTTTTTTAAATAATTTTGAAATATGTGGGGATTGTTGGATAAATATTAATTTTAGTTATTTCTAAATTATTATTTTAATTTAATCATCCCTTAAATCGTGAAATTAATTTATAGCATTCAAATTGAAGATTTACGAATAATTAATTATCTCTTAAATTGCGTTACTGATTTATATTAACCGTCTAAACCAAATATTTAATTACCGTTACTAATCTCTTAATTTGTGAGATTGATTTACATTGACTGTGATCAATTAAAAAAACGTTTTGTCTATATATTTTCTATATATATTAGAGGTATACAAGATTAAACATATACTTTTTCAAGAGAACAATTCATATTCTCGAGAGCATCCAAAACTATTATTCTCCGAGCCTCGTTAAGCAGATTGCGGCATTAACAAAAAGGAGTTATTGAATTCTGAGAGGGAGCGTTATTAAAAACCAACCGCAACGAGTAACCTACTTGAGGAGGCGAAATCTCTCTAAAGACAGTGCTTAGCACGCCTCAACTACAAATCTCGATAAATTTTCTTCATATAAATTTATTACTTAAAATTATTTTTAGAACTTAATTGTTCGATCGGCTGTATTCATACCTATCTAATTTTTACCGTGAGAATACAACTCAGAATTTGTTTAATATATTATTTGGTTGAAACTGTTCAATTTTTTTCTTTATTTTAGTTTGTATAATTTGTTTTATTGTTTTATTTTCTTTTTCTTCTTCTTGTCTTGAACATTATATTGAATATTATAGAATGTGTTTTTGATAGTTTAATTTTCTGAACTTATTTATGACTTGCCTCTAATGTCTATATGTGATTCGATCATAGAGTTTTTTTTCCGGAAAAATTAAAGTTGTAAGTTCAACTAAAAAGTGTATCATTTTTAAGAAAATAGTGAGTAGACCTAAGCTTTCTTTGTTTGATATTGGGTGATGAATTAAAGTTTTAGTGTCAAATAAATTATTTAGTCGGTTTAAAATTAACTTCTAAATTCTTATTTTTGAATTTTGACTACATTATAATAAGAAAAAAAATAAACATAAACTGTTCAAGTAATTAATTTGAAACAAATTTACTATTGTTTGGGCTTTTATCCAATTTAATAGAATACTTAGATTTTGAGTGACAAATAACATGAATTAAATGTGTGTTAGTAAGTGAATAAATTAGAAAATAAAGTAATAGTAGTTCAACCAATACGAAAAAATATCAACTAAACCTTTTTATGAAGCCTCCTTATAATTTGGTTAGTCACAATCATCAATAATATTTCAATCTTCTTGATAATTTTTAAAGCTTTAGTTGTGATTGGTAAAGTTGTTTGTTTAACGTATTTCTACCCTATATCTTCGCAAGCATGCTTACATTTATCTTTGTTGATGTTTGGCCATAGATTTTCTGTTTTTTTTGTTTGTTTTTGAATTGTGTTTTATTTTTTAAAGTGTCAATGTCCAAGACCTAGTTGTTGTTTGTCCCCATGAGAAAAATACTACAGCTTTCGGATAACAAAATTAGACATAAAACAGTCCCAAATTATACTAGTTCATTCAAACACAAACGGAAAATGAAAGGAAAATATAAGTCCACAAATATATAGTTTATATATAAAAATATAAAAAGGCGAATATAATACGCAATCCACTTAAATTTAAGCCGACTCACTTATGTAAAATAAAACAAAAAATATTATTTCGCATATTCGGAAAGGGTCGGTTTGTATGATTAAGAATTTTGTAGCTAGTGATGTGATATTATAACGGTCCCCTCTAAAACATCCCAATTGTGAATTTTTGTTTTGCCTTTGAGATGGTTGGCAATTCTTTTTCCGAGTAGCATCTCATATCGGTTCCTCTTCTTTATTAGCTACTGCTTTCAATAAACCACGATAATTATATGAATAAATTAAGATAATAACGAAATGATTAATGGGAACATAGAGTAAAAGTACGTCTTAGATAACCTAACATATGATAATGAGCCCATTAAAAATATGTTGGTTTAGAAAAGTAATGTTTGTATGGTATAATCTGTTCTGAAGTAGTCATATTTGTGGTTATTGAAATTAAAGTATAATATAATAATCGGTCGAGTTGTTTTGAATTGATGTTGCAAAAAAAGAGAATATTAAACAAAAAAAAAAGTATGTTTTTTTTTTATAATTTTGATTTACAAAAATAAGATTAACATAAAAGAAAATCTAATTTTTTGTTATGGTAATATAACTAGGAAAGTATTGTGATAATATTTTGGAGATTCTTTTTTAAGATATTAGTGTTGATCTAGTTGAAGATTATTTAAAAGTGTAGTTGGATACTTTAGAAACCTAAATTTCTCCCTTGAGAGCATCATTTTTCAGTCTAAGTTTTGTATTTGTTAGGGTTTAAAGGAAGATCAAGTGTTATATAAACTCGTGTTATAACCATAGTCTATTATGATGTAATCTTTATTATGTTGTCCTTAATAAAATTCTCTCTTCTAGTGGACGTAGCCAAGTATTATCTTGGTGAATCACATTAAAATCGGTGTCATTTTTATTGCTTACACAGTCTCTCGCATTCTTATTACAACTAGTATCAAAATCGAGGTTTAAATTCGATTGTTTGTTTTTTAATTGAGACGACAAAAGTAAGAATTAAGATTAACAAATTCTAGAGAAGAAGATAATGTGGTAAATCAAGATGTGGCTCTACTAAAATGACAAGGCTTATGGGGTTACTGAAGTTGTTGGTAGAAGTAGAACCGTTGAAATTGTCATTCTGGAGAACAAAATGACAAATTAAGACACAAGCTCTACTGAAACAACATGGCTTAAGGGAGTCGTTGAAGTTTCGATAGGATTAGAACAACTGATGAGATGGTCATTATAGAGGAGAAAGCACATTTAATAGTTATGTTATTGTATCTATTATATAATGAAATCATCGATGTTGTAAAATAGGAGAAGACCGTTGAGTTATGGGTCAAGTTAGAGAGCCTCTACATGACGTGGTCACTAATGCTTCTGATAGAATGTTTGTTCATTCTACAAATATATTGCAGATACATTAAGTTAGGAAGACGTCAAATTTTCCATTGATTCTAGGGATCTACTTCATAAGGCGGTTGGTATAATTACAGACAATCAAGCATTGGGGTTGTTTACCAGCGGAGGTAATGGGCAATGGAAAGAGAAGAAGTACAGCAAGGTGTCTACTTTAAAGGGTCCTAAACTGAATAATATCTGTAATTATTATAAAAATCTTTGTTCATCTAAGTTTGATTATATCTGCAAAGATGTAGGGATTGCTTGTCATCATACAGTCAAGCATACACCACAACAAAGTGGTGTGGTTGATAAGATGAAACAAACATTTTTAGAGAGAAGGAGGTGTGTGTTATTTACTACAACGCTCGATAGAAGGTTTTGGGTAGCGACAATCACTAAAACATATTATTTGCTAAATTATGTGCATCACGTCGGGATTAAATATAAAACTCCTTAAGATGTGTGGTCTGGAAATTTTGTGGATAGCTCGGGCTGAAAAGATTTTAGTTTCACAGTTTATTATCATGTCAATGAGGGTAAAGTAGAGCCAAGAGAGAAGAATATAGTATTTGTGGTCTATGGAGATAGTATCAAAAGATACAAAGTATGGTCTCCATTTAAGAGGAGTTATTTTGAGTAAAACATCATCTTTGATGAGAATTCTACACTTAAATCTATTGTGAGGTTTGTAGAAAAAAAGTAGTAATAATGATAAACATGTGGAGTTAGAGTTTTCTCTACAAGAATAAGAAAAACACAAAGTTGAGGCTGAGTTACCAAAGCCTAAACTATTAGATTCTCAACCGTTAGAAATTATTCATCAGAGTGTAGTTGAATGTCGTTCAAAGAGGATTGGAGTTAAACTACCTCAGAGATACAATTATGGGAATATGGTTGGTTATACACTACATGTTACTATAATGGAGGTGGATACGTCAGAACCATCAACCTACGAAGAAACTGTATTCGGTTCTGAAGTTGCACAATGATTTGTAACAATGAGAGTATTCAAGTAAAGGTGGAAATTTGTTGAATAGATTTATGTAACAAAAAAAGTGTTAAGTTGTCTTGGAGATAAGTCTAGATTTAGAAGAGAGACGATAAATCATATGGGCCATCTGGTATTGGCTAATACATCTAGGCTACCTCTAACATTGACTAATGCATTTTGGCCACCTCTAACGTTGACGAATGCATTTGGGTCATCCGACATTGATAAATGCATCTAGGTCATCTAGTATTGACGAATGCATCTGTTAAGTTGTCCTAAGATAACTCTGGATCAAAGAGAGAGGAGATAAAATATTTGGGCATTGATGAATGTATTTAGAGTATTTAAGAGAATTCAAGGTACGGTGAAGATTTGTTGAGTTATTTTGAATTGATGGTGCAAACAAAGAGAATATTGAACAAAAGGAAAATCATATATTTTTTTTGTATAATCTTGATTTAAGAAAATTAGATTAACACAAAAGGAAATATAATCTTTTGTTGTGGTAATATAATTAAGAAAGTGTTGTGATAATATTTTAAAGATTCTATACCAAGATATTAGTATTGACCTAGTTGAAGCCTATTTAAAAGTGTAGTAGGACACTTTAGAAAGTTAAAATATTTGTCTTAAGAGCATCGTTTTCAGTCCCCGATTAAGTATCTGTTAGGGTTTTAGGGGAGATTGAGTGTTATATAAACCCGTGTCATAATCTTAGTTTATCATAATGCAATATATATTAGGCTGTCCTTAATAATATTATATTCTCTATTGGACATAGCCAAATTTTATTTTGTGAATCATGTTAAATCTGTCTTTCTTTAATTTTTACGTCATCTCACGTGTTCCCGTTAGAACAATATCAAAATACCCAATCTAACACACAAATTAAAACTCACTCATAAATATTGTTAATTGTTATGAAGTAAATAATGTAAAAGCTAAACTTCGAAGGAAATGAATGCAACCGGCTGCTACCTAGCAATTACCCGTACGTAGACTGATGTGCCAATTGCTAAAGAATTCATTTTCCATTTCTACTCAAGTCCAAACTCAACATACAATAATTTGTATGAATTATTACAAATAGGCATGCCTATTTGGCATAATTAGCATGTATGAGATGTGATGGTTTATTTAAGATGAGGCTTTAATTTTAAATTTTAAATTTGTACAAATCAAACTTGAATTACCACAATTTTATATAGTAAGAAATTGAATGTTTTAATATCTTTCATTAGACATGTGAAAAATAATTTTAAAAAATGTCAAAATATCAAGTGATTAAATTTGTTATATGTTGAGTTTGAGCAAGAAAAGGTGAAAGTGTTTATTTATTTTTTTTGTTTTTAAAGTATTGTGGATGATAAAAGGACGACATATCTATTTATAAGGTATAAGTGGTTCGGTTTTATCGGTTTATTGATCGAAATGCACATTTAAATTATTTATGTCGGTTTACTAAATTTTAAATCGTTAGTTTGTTGGTTTGATAAGTTCGGTTTAAATGGTTAGAATATCGGTTAACTATTGAGAATTTTTTAAAATGTATTAAATATATCAATAACAACTTATACTTATTTTTATTTGTTATGAATAAGTACAAATATTAAAAATAAAATCGATTAATATAATTAATGAATCAATAACATAATTTCCAAAATACAAATACATTTTATTATTATTAGTTTTCAACAAACATCACACTATAAATGAGTCAACAATTTTAAAATTAAATTTGTTTACTCCTAATAGTTATAATATACTAATAAGTCTTTACATACATTATATTTCTATCATTATTATTTTGAAGGTGTGTTATTACATAATAGTTATACTATATTACTTATCATTATTGTCGTTTTAAGGTTTTTTTTCATTTCTTATTTAAATATTCATTTTAAAATATTTGATCGGTTTGAACAATTTTTTTTTTTTTGAGAAAAACGACTTAACGTCATTTCATTAAAAAATTTCAAAATCGGGAAAAAAACCCACGAGTTTAAGAGATCATTTTAGACCGGCCTAGAATGATTTTGAAGTCGTAATATTCTGAATAAAAACTAAAAACGTAAATGAATTATCTAATTATAATGCTTTCAATTCTAGTGAGTTAAAAAAAAATTAAATTCCAGTTTCTGCAGATATTCCAGTTTAGTTACACTGAACCGACAAATCGAATTGTTGGGATCGATTTGATAAAAAAGAAACCGTATTGAATTCGGTTTGGCCGGTTCGATTTGATATTCGGTTTGATTTGAACGATTTCAGTTCGGTTTGAACGGTTCGATCGATTTACTTACACCCTTACCTATTTATGCTTTTGAAAGTCTTTAATGGCTTTTAGAACTAAGTATTTCTCTTTCTCTAGGTTGGACTCCCGATTGAATGAGTTGATCATTAGTTATTGATACGCTTGAGCTTGACTTAACGAGTTCAATTCGAGTACATCTAAAAAGGTCAATTGATCATGTCTATATGGGTTTTGTCAAAGTTTGTAAATTTAGCCTTAAGGATTGAAGTCTATGAAAAAGTCCGAATTCGAGTTTGAAATTTTGTAAGACAAACTTTACTCACTTTTTTTTTACAAATTGCGGGCCATTTTTTTCATAGTCATGATATCCACTCAAACTTGAAAAAGTGGATTTAGTGTGGTTAAAAGAAAATGTCTATTTACCAATTAAATATGTTAAAAATTAACCCTTGTAATATTTTTTCAGTTTTAGTTCATAACTAATTTGAACCTTTTAATACTCTATACAAGTCAAGCATTTACAGCTTACTAAATCTAAATATTGAACTAAAAATTTTCCTTTCATCATCGTATCAAAGAAAATCATACTACATGATTGATCCAATTCCTCTTTTACTTACAAATGATTTTCAATTTTCATTGACAAGCTTAGCTAGTATACATTTACGATTCTCCATTAATGAAGTTCTCCCTGATTCTTCCAATAACTCCCATGATGAACAAGGTACATATTTCCATGATGAACATGATAAACACAGGGACAAGGATCATAGATTGGAACCTTCACCATACGACGATTACACCGATTTACAGCCATGTTTGAGGATTTCAAAGAAGACAGCTTTCTCGGTATAGATAGAAAAGCTCTGATCTTTGCGGCGGATGAAGAAACTGGAGCAGCACGGTCATATTCTTCAATCAAATTAGCTAGATCTTCATCGGATGTGATTGAAATCAAGGCGTCTAGATCTTCAGTCGGTAACTGACATCTCAGATTCATTAGACCACCGTATAATTCAGCTGTTTTCATCATCAGATCTATATATTAAACAAGAATCAGAAATCATCACTACATATCCTTCATGCATGCAATAAAAAGTGATTTGGATCGATGTTAAGCTTACCGGAGTAGGAGATGGAACGATCGACGGAAAGAAGACGAGTTTCGCCGCCATGATAACGGAGTTTTCCGTCGGGATTACGAGGGAGGATTTTGCCTCCATAACTGAAAAGGAATTTGATATTGGTCTGAGAATTGAGAGAAGACATGGCCGTTGTTGAGTTGATTGGAAAGCTAAGAAGTGTAGTAAAGCAATTGTACCATTGATGGCTTATTATTTATAGATAGTGAAGAAAGGAGTGAAACTTGGAGGAGGAGGAGACAGTGGAAAGAGTTAATCAAGAGGGAAATCTTTGGATGTCATATTATATATTTACTTTCAAAATTTTATATAAAATTTATATTTTTGTAACAATCATAATTAGTTTTACAAATTATCATAATTAAAATTCTTTTTTTTAATTTTTTTTTACATGTAAATTAAATATATATATATATATTTATATTTGTAACAATCATAATTAGCTTTACAAATTATCAAAATTAAAATTCTTTTTTACTTTGTAATATATATGCTTAATTTTAAAGTGTCTGGATTGTCGGGTCGAAAAATATGGATTATTTGTATATATATATATATATATATATATATATATATTTAGGTCGGATTATTGGTTAACCCGCTTATAAACACAAAATAATTAATAATAAAATTAAAAATGTTATAGGTATATTTCGAACTTACAACTTAACAAAAACAAGTATAACCCTTTAACCAACAATGCTATAAGACTTTATATTTTAAATTCAACATTAAAAATAAAATTAAAAATGCTATAGGTATATTTCGAACTTTTAATCTAACAAAATCAGTACAACCCTTTAACCAAGTGTGATTGAGATGTGGTTTTCCGAGGGATAATAGACCGGTAATAATTGAAAGTAGCTAAAAAATATTAATCAAATATTTGATTGATCAAAGTGTGAGGTCACGATGTTAAATGTTTAAAAGTATGAATCAAATGTTTGATTTGACGAAAGTGAAAGTGTAAAGTCACGGGATGAGAGATTCATTAGGAAAAATATGTCATAAGATATGTGAGAATATGAGTTGTTTAACCGAAATGAATAAAATGTGGAAAAAGAGTGTTCTCTTTTTTATTTTAATATTTAAACATTAAAATATATATTATAATAATTTTTTTATTAAATTTTTTTATTTTATTTTTTTAATGTGTATCGCACACGGTGAATCTTCCTAATTAAATTAAAATTTTGATAAATATTTAGATGGAATTATTGAAAAACAAATTAATTAAATATTCCTGAAAAAACAATAAACTAATTAAAATCTTGTTTGATGTAGTATTATTTATCAGTCATAATTGATTTTTTTATATATATATGTGAGTAAAATATATAATATTTAAAATAGGGTTATAAATTTGTATCAACTCATGTTATTCTCTTACATTTATAATTTATCCTCTACATTACACTATTTGTATATATATATATTAATGGGATAAGTAACATATTTAGGACTCTTGGTGTACTTAATTTTGTTGTTGTTACAAAAATTGTAATTTAATTTTTTTTATACTTAACAACCTTTAATTTAAATAAAAATTTATTAAAAAATAACGTATGTGATTTTGTTTACTTAATATAATTAATTTAACACGTAATTAATATCCCCACATACTCTCCTCATCTCTGATAATCTCTCTAACCTTTCCTCTCCTATATCTGATTCCTCTCTAATGTCATTAGCATCAATGCAACCACCTCTTCCTCATTGTTGAAATAACTCGTCCAATAAGTTAATGTTAGTCAAGTTTTTAGTAAGAATGTTGTATCCCCGGAAAATTCTTGTCCCGGAAAAATTTCGATGTTCGAGAAATTTTAATTTTGATTTGTGTGTCAGGAATATTTTTTGATAAAATATTATTTTTTTTAAAATTTTTAAAAATATGTTATGACATTTTAAAATTAATTATAACAATAATTAATTTTGATCAAAAATAATTTTTCAAATTTAAAATAATCAAATTTAAAATTTTATTAAATAAATATGTATTTAATTTAATTAAAAAAATTAATTTATAAGATTATTTATTTGATTTGATTTTTAAAATCAATAAAATTATATGTTTATAAATGTAATTTTGACTAGAGTCTCTTTTAGATTTTTTGACTAGAGTCTCTTTTAGATTTTTTTGACTAGAGTCCTTTTTATGTTCGGTGTTTAGTGATACTCGGAAAAAGGCTTTCGCATTATATCCTCCGTACCCATTTGAAACTATCTCTACTCAACAAAGGCTTAACTTTTGAAATTTTGGTTTTATCACGTTTTCTTTAATCAACTATTCTTCAGATCCTAAACATTCACAAGTTTTTCTTGTATTTAATATTATAAAAACAATATTTAAATGCTAGTACATAAGGCTGATGTTGATGATTAATGAGGAAAGTACTTGAAAATATTAGTTTTAAGGTATTATGATCAAAAAATAAATCCCAAATAGGCCCTTATCAAAATATGTTTTATGAAAATATTCTAAAAATATTTTGAAATCATTTTTTTTCAATTTTTTAGAAATGGTTTGGGATTTCAAAATTATAAAAATAATTTCAAAATTATAAATTTTAAACCAAACTACAACGGTCGTCAAGAACATCAAACTACAGGTTTGATGTTTTTGACTGGGGCCTTATCCGTTGATTCAAGGGCACGGAAATGTTCATATAGTCTCAAAGATCATTTATAAGATCTTCATGATGTGTCATTCGATTGGGATGATATTCTATTTAACTTAAACAGTTTTGAGGTAAAAAAATGAGTTTTTGGTTTGTTAGGTTTATTGAAGTGTAAAGAGCTTGCCAATAGCTTCTTTATGTTTCATATAGTCGAATAAAACTAAAACATGAACACTAGATGTTGGTTTTAACCAATTCAAGAAATTAAATTTTTATTTTTACAAAAAAAATGGTTTTTGACCAAACATGATCGGGATGGTTTGTAATTGATTTAAATATGTTCCCAACATCCTTAAAAACATGTTTGGAAGCTTTCTGGGTTGTTGTTCTTGAGTAATAATCCAAGAACAAAAACCCGATTTTGAAATTTTTCCTAATCAAATTTGGTTATTTCTGATTTTGATTGAATGATTCAGTTTTGTTTCAATAGAAAACTTATAAATGATACTTGGATTGTTTTTCAATCAAGAAATCAGATAATCAAGTAGTATATGAAACTAGTCAAATTGAAATATAAAAAATTCAATTTAAACTAGGTGAAATGATTAGGGAAGGGAATTTGGGGGAGTAAATGGGAGAATGATGATGTGGCCAATCTGATTAGCTGAAAAAAATAAAATAATTTTTCTCTCTCCTCTATTTCCTCACACTTTTTCATTTTTCCAACCAATGAGGTGATGCCATGTCATTCCCTCTCCCATTCCCACCCTCTATTATTACTCCTCTTAAACTGGTAATTTGAATTACAGCGTGACTAGAAGCTTCCTTGGAGTTGGAGAACACTCTTTAACTCTCTTAGATCATAACCTTATATTATTATATGAAATTTACAGAAATTTCAGAAAAGTTTGAAGATCTTCAATGGTGGATTACATTCAAGAGCGATTGAGAACATGAGAGTGGACCTCTTGCCTTCAATTTGCCTAGAGAAGGCTATTTATAGCCTCCCAAGGTCGGTTCATCGACCAAGTGGATCAAATTTAGTCAAAAGACCATTAATGGTATTTTGTTTGATCTTTGGTTAGTTCTCCGTATAGGCAATGATGTTGCCTCAAAGTGTATGGGAAATGATCACTGGAGTAGGGTGATCATTTCACTTTTTGAACGGAGTCAAACGATGGAGAAACGATAAAGTTTCATCTTTGAAAAATCAAAGATGGAAGTTTATTCTTATCTAGTTCTTCGTTGAGGAAGAAGATAAACCCATATGAAACGACGCCGTTACGGGAGAAAAATCGAACATGGGACGTTCCATCCGTGTTTTGTTGGCGATGGGTGATTCATGCTCGTTTGGTTTGTTGTCGTTGAAGACGTTTGTTTGTTGATCTAGTGTTGCACGGACGCGGCTTTCTTCCGTTTAAGTAGGCTATGCGGTTGGCTGTTGAGCGTTGAATGATAATTCAACGCTCATTCGATGGTTGTGAGGTCTATTACACTGATATCTTTGGATTTCGGCTGCAGCATATTCCGACTTTTTTCAGTCTCGGAGCTTGTTTGAAATTTATTTTTTCAATCATTTTTGCTCCATTTTCAATTTACAAAATTTTAATAAAAATAAATTTATTTTGTCTTTTTGTTTTTATATTTTTGGGTTTAATAAATAATTTTTGGGATAGATTGGATAAAACTTTTATCCTAAATTATTTATTTTAAGTACCCTTGATTTTCTTAAAATTAATATTAGATAAAATTAGTACAACCATTATCTCAAATTATTTTATTTATTTTTTCATGTACATTACTTTAATTAATCGGGATTTAATTATTACAATAATTAATTCAATTAATTATTTAAGCTCTTTCTTTTCCTTCTGCTGGATTGAACCGTATATAATAAGTTGGGCTCTATCCTTCCCACCCACCTCAATACTATCTGGAGAGAATAATCTGAGGGTAGCCTGATCGATTAAGGGACACGGACACTGGCAACAGCGTATGGGGTTTTTATCACCCCCATAGGCCAGTTGAAGCGATGACGCACACTGCTTTAAATAAAGCGCAGTGAACAGCAGTCCAGACTTCCACGTTAATATTAGTACCCTTTTTACAAAATGAGCTAGTGCAAGCCCCCTTTTTTTTCACAAATGATTGTGGAGTTGCTTCAATTAATTCATTGAACATGATGGATTTAGAAATAATGATTCCCCCAGACATCTTAACGGAGTTAAGCCTACTGCTTGAGTTGCCGTTGCTGCTCTTGTCGTATCCGTTGTTGGTGGTTTAGAGAAGGCAGTGGAAGAGAAAGTAGTTGCGATTGCTTGAGTTCCATAGTGTCGTCTGGTCTGTCGGGACACATGATGGATTCAAAAGTCTTATGTGTAATTGGCTTGGCCAACCTACGAAATAAACGTTGAACCAAGACAAATACATTTATTCTTAACGGTCATTCTTCTCATCCGATCTCATTATCATATTTCTATGAAAAGATGGGATGATTCAAGGGTAGCCTGAACGAGGAGATGAACGTAGGTAACCAGGGCGCTTCCACTGGATCTCTACCATAAGCACGTTGTCTTAATTTTAATTATTTTTATTTTATTTATTCAAAATAATTCATAAATTGAGTAAGTGAAATTTCAGTGCTTACAAATGTCTTTTTAGATTTTAGTTATGTTTAATTTAGTTTTTTTTCATGTAACTAGTAACACCATTAAGTTAATAGTGGTTCCTATTTTTTTGCTTTTGTAAGTAACACCCCTCAATTAGTAGTGGTTCTTATTTTTTATGCTTTTGTAAGGCTATAAATAGTCATCTCTTTTCAGTTATTGAATAGCAAGGAATACAGTCATATCATATACATTCTTGTCTTTAGATTTGGTATCATAGCCAACTAGAGATGGTTGTCAAAAAACTTTGATAGGTGGCTCCCGCATTCTTAAGACCAAAAGGCATGACACGATAACACGAGGTTCTTACTTCTATTATGAATGTTGTATTTTCCTTGTCTTGCGGGGCCATCAAGATTTGGTTGTATCCTAAAATCCGTCCATAAATCATAATAATTCATAACCGGTAGCGTAATCGACCAATATTTTGATGTGTGGTAGCGAGAAGTGATCTTTAGGGATGGCCTTATTCAGATCTCGATAATCTACGCACTCACGTATTCTCTCATCTTTCTTCGGGACAAAAACTACATTGATTATCCAATTAGGATATTCCACTACCTCGTAAAATCTAGCTTCGATTTGCTTTCAGACTTTTTCTTTGATTTTGGTCATGACTTCAACCGTCTAAGCTTTTGCTTTATTAGTGTAATAATGAAAATGGTATTTTAATAATGATCCTCGTAAAGGCTTCAAAATCGTGATTTATATTAAGGTTTTTGTTCTTCATGATCATATGAACTTACTGTAGCTTACGGATCATGATTTCATGATCCCTATCAAAAGTTATGGACTTCTGAAATTTTGGACCAAAATAAGAACACTCAGTCCAAAGGTTTTAGTCTAGGACCGAGAAAAAGAACCCCAGGTCAAAACCTAGAACCGAGAAAACGCACCCATGACCGAGCATCCCAAGACCAAGTTTTCTAATCTAGGATCGGTGTTCATTAGCTAGGATCGAGGACCAGGACTGTTGGTCTTTAGTTAGGACCGATGACTAGGACCAAGCTTTCTAACCCTATGACCGAGCTTTCTAAACCTAGGACCGAGGACTAGGACCGAGTTTTCTAACCATAGGACTGAGCCATCACTTAACCTAGGACCGATTTTCCTAACCCTAGGACTAAGACTTCACTTAGCCTAGGACCGGTAAACTTGACCTTAACCCTAGACCAAGGACTAATATTTCTAACCCTAGACAGAGCCCTCACTTAGCCTAGGACTGGTAAACCTAACCTAACCTTAGTCCTAGAACCAATGACTACCTAACCCTATAACTGAGCACTTAGACTGGTAGACTTGACCCAGGACCGAGCCTTCTAAGTCTTCGACCGAGCCTCTCGAGCCTAGGACTGAGCTCTTCGGTCCATTACACATGCGACCGAGCCCTGGTCTGGACCACCCCGGTCTTGACCGATCCTAGATCAGACAAACCGAACCCAGACCCTAAGGCTCCGGTCCTAAGGCCTGTTTGGTTCCTCTTTTTAAAATTCAAAATTATTTTTGTAATTTTGGAACCCGAACCCATTTTCAAATAATCTCGGAAGGTCAGAAAATGATATTTTTATATTTTTATGATATTTCCTAAACCAATGTTTTAGACAAGGACCCGTCTGGAATTTATTTTAAATTCAACATTCTCCTCTAATATTTTCAGGTTTTTATTAAATTTGAATATCGGCACAATAGGTACACAAACCTTTAAATAATTTTGTACAATTATTTAAAGTCTATCCTTACTTAGGACCCATGTACTACTAATTAAAGGTAATGAATGTTATAATTGGATTTATAAAAGCTAGACTTCGTTTATTTTAGTAGAATTTTCGAAAACCATCCTTAGACAAGCGTAGAGGACATAACGCGAAAGCCCTTTCCCTAGCATAAATAGATAACGAATATTTTTATTAGTTCAGAAACTCTGGTATAAATACATTTTTACACGTATCATTTTATTAATTTTCAAAAAATCCCTTGGCGACTCTGATTTTCAAATAAATAATCTTTTAAATTAGTTATGTTTGATTAATTTAAACCGAGTTCAGGTTAAATTATTATTTATCCTCCCAGATTATTTAAAATTTGAAAAAAGAATTAATTATTTTTACATAATTAATTTTTTACCGCTCCAAGTATTTTCAAAATCTTTTAAAAACTAAATGTTTTATTTTAAAAGATGTATGGCATGCAAGCAAATGTTGAAACGCATCGAACCTCGAGCCTCCCCGTGATAGTCTCTCCATATTGTCACATGTCCCTCGACACGTGTTAAGCTATGGAAAGGAGACATAGATACGGGGGGCTTATAAATCTCTTTGCGACTCTACTGGGACCTTGTTATTTTGAAAAAAGAATAAAATAAACAAAACTCTAGTTATTTGTAAATTTTTATTTATAACATTTCATTCTCACAATAGTGCACATCACAAGGTCCATCACCCAATATGTACTTATGTTTTACCCAATACATATGTGCTACCTTAATAATTGCCATGAATGGATATATCACCCAGAATTACGTGAAGGAGTACTGGATCGGAATTATGTACTCCTACCATTACGTGAAGATCGATCATACTGGTCTATGACCGAGAGATGTTGCGTGAGGAAAAACTAAGAACCTGGAGTGGGTCCCTCCTGTCGGATTTGATACATCCTATGGGATGTGACCTTAGAGATGGTGGGGAGAGATTCCAACCTAAACCTCGACAAAAATCTTAGCACACAAAACACGGTTACTTTACCCAACCGTTGTTTGGACGTACCTAGACAATAGGGCCTCGATAAATCAACTCACTGCGTGCTTATTTATTATACATGCATACACTTATAATAGATTTATTAAACATCTCTAAGCATTTTTACTTTAATCAAATCAAACAACATGTTTATAAAAGTTGATTATATATCACAGAATGGCCTTGTTAGATAACAAGGATCTATTCATGTGAACTCACCACTTCCATAAGTCAGAATGGTATTATGACACCTTTGGTCTCAACCCCGCTCTCAACTACACTAATCACTACCTCCATCATGGATTCATGATGGAGATGCAGCGCAAATGGGATCCGGTGCACCGCACCATTATGCTAGGGGATCGCCAAATTTACCCAACTATTGAAGAGTTCAAAGCCATAATGATGATCTAGAGCAAGAACATCCTAATGCTCAAACCCTTCATAGAATCCATGACTCTCAGACAACTCCAAGAAGAGCTCGGCTACACGAGAACCGTGGCAGAAAAATTCTTGCTAGAACTTACTTGGACCTTCCTCGTTGGGTCAATGTGGCAACCCAAACCGAAGAAATCTCTCCATTGAGTTTCGACACTTCTCTATTTACTATGACTATTATGGTAGCTCATTTCATTCTCGCTCCCTCGAGCAATCGCCCTCCATCCTAAAAAATCTTACAGGTGGAAATAAGGATCCTACTGGAATCATCCTGGTGGAGACACTGATGGGTCTCAATGATTAATACTTTTCCTACTCTCTCAATCAAAGAGGAGCTCCTACTATCCTCTGCGTTTGGCTTCTAAAAAAGATGGAGTGAATTCCTCCTCTACTTCCTCGCAACATGATGGGTGCCGCCCTCTAGAATCGATGCTTCAGGCATATCAAGCCGGAACTCCCTATTCATGACAATGATACCATTCGAGATCTGTTACCATGGTATGGTATCAAGAAAATGGTATATCTAATGAGTGACCAACCCATGATTGTACTTATGAGCCTCGAATGGATTACTACATAATATACTAGTGAAATGTTTAAACAGTTCGGGCACGACTGCATGCCCCCTTTCCATGACTGTGTGGTGGCCATAGACAAGCCAATCCAACACAATGACTTCTCTAACTATCTCGATCTTTTGAACGATTGCGTCAAGATGAGAATTCCCAAGGATCGCAAAGACTACATTGGCCAAATCATGGTTGCCAATAAGCAAAAGAAGAAATTTAAGGCTCTATCACTTCCACTTGCTTTAGTCGAACTCGCTCCCCCTGAAGAGGAGCCCTAAGTATTACCCTTTTTGTACAAACGGAAAAAGCTTAGAAGCCTAGTATAACCAACTAAGTGAACCCTAAGAACTCCAAAACTTTGAAATGTAACATCGAAAGTTCTTCTTTTTGAAAGCAAATATGTATAAAACCTTACGAAATGTTAATCCATAGATTATTTATTTGCATATGCAATTGCTTTAGATGTTAGAATTGCAATAAATTCTCTCTTTTATTATTACAATCATCTACAATGTCTATGTTGATGGATGTTGAATTGCTCCCTTGGACGAAATACTTTCGTGAAAATCGGTGGTTCTTTGAAGATTATGGCCTCAATCCCATCCTAAAGTTCTTGAAATACGAACTCAAGCCTAACTTCATGATGAAAATGCAACAGCGGTGGAATCCTAATCAAAGAGCCTATGTCCTCGGTAGCAGGATCATGTTCCCCACCATAGAAGAATTACGGGCTATACTAATGATAGATAATAAAAATGTTATACATCTAAAGCCATTTATGGACTTGATGTCTATCGGAAGACTTCTGAAAAAGTAATACCACTACTCTAAAGAAATCTCTGATGCCGTCATCTCTAGCATGAGCATCAATTTCCCAGCTTGGGCCGAAATAGAAATCAAAGATGGAGAAGTCACAAAAAGAGCAGGATCATCCATGATCACGATGTCTGTCATGTTCGCTCACTACTTCATCAGGCCAGCTAACGATAAGCCTTCCTCATGGATCGTTGAGGTAGCACATCAGTTGCGAAATGGCAATAAAGATCCTTCTGGTATTATATTGGTAGAACACTTATGGGTCTAAACATCTCCTATCAATCTCCCACCATGAGTAAGAGGGGCTCTCCCCTTAATCCTCTACATCTGGTTACTAGAATAACTCAAGCATCTACCACCAATTCTATTTGGTAGTGTTTTATCTCCTTTCGTTCAATACCAAAGGATGAGGGAAGCTTTACATGAAATCCCGATATTGGATGATAATGAAACCCAGGACATTCTTCTCGATTACTCCATCAAGAAGATGACATTCATGATGCACGACAAGCCGCTTGTTTTTCTCATGGGTTTAGAATGGATCACTCACTATCATACCCGTGAATTTTTCAAACAATTTGGCCATAGCCATGTCGAAGCTGTTGTTGCAACCGATAGGTTTATAACCTGGAGGCTCCATGAAGAATACCTCGGCCAATGGCACGATGCTTTCGCACTTAATATCATGACAAGACAAAGGAAATACATGAATCTTATCTCCAACCAATATGAGAGGGCTCACCAACCTGCCCCCGATGAACCTCGTGTTAAGGCTCTTTACATTTCTTTAAAGATGGTTGATAATGTCATTCCTATGACTCTTATCGACAATGGTTCAGCATTGAACATATGTCCCTGGAAGACTCTCTAAGAAGTCGGAATTTCTACTGATAAAGTTCTTCCCTCAGACTTGTGCGTCCGTGGATTTAATAATTCTCGTCGAGAGATTGGGTAGCTTTCGAACAATGATCTACATAGCTGATACACCTTTTGAGGTAGATTTCTAATCAACATGCGACCATCATACAACCTAATCTTAGGACGACCATGGTTCATCAGGCCAAGGCTCTTACCTCCACCATACATCATAAAATCTGTTTCATGGCTAACGAGAAACTCGTCACCATAGAAGGTGAGAAATACGTCACAACTATTGTCGGTTCAACTCACTCCAACAACCTAAAGATTGAGTTAAGTGGATTCGAGATCTGTATAATATTATTTAGGCAAGGTCATGATTCCTCTTCCACTCCTAACTTTACTCCCTACAGTGTCATCTCCCTACGTCTCATGCAGAAAATGGGATATTTCCCAGGAATGGGCCTAGGACCGAATACTACTGGCATGACTTCTTTCCCTAGTCTTGTTACGACTCAGACAATTTCGGTGTCACTTATACTCTGATAGAGGGTGAGGAATCCAGAAAAGGTAAAATTTCTAAATAATATATACTTATTCCTCCAACCCTAAATGGATAGTTTGTTTGAGAAGGGGAAACCATATTATGATTTGATTTCCCGAACCTTTATTCAACCAAATATTAAAAACTCGATCCCTAGTTTTCAAAATCTTTTTATATTGTTCTTTTGATCCTAATTCATCCTTTAATATGATTAGGAAATGGATTGTTTATTGGCACGAAACCCTAGAATAGCTGGTCAGAGATCATTCCCTGACTGAGGAGGACGTGGATGTTAATGAAGACTCTTGTTAGATAAGCTCCATAAACCTATCAGAAATGGATAAATCTCATGTAATCAACATGAGTGTTGATAATAACATCACACCTCTTTTGGACTGTGAAATAGCGTCTGATGTTGTAATAAATAAAAAGTTTGTAATGATAATCCTGATGGGATGTCTTATGCTTTTTGTAATAAGACATCCAATAAAACTAAAGTAATGTTTTGAATATATATTAGATGATAATGATGTTTCATTCTAGTCTGAATTTAATTTCTAAATTAAAAACTTCTTGGAATACAAGGACAAAATCGTTTTTGTAGCTGCAACGACAATCAAGATAAACCTCAATATTCTGGACAATCCTCAAATCGTGTTAATCGGACAAAGTCTAAGTGATGACGAACGTCATTAGATGGTAGAATTGCTAAAGACCAACAAAGACGTGTTCGCCTGGTCTTACAAGGATATGATCGGAGTGAATCCTACAATTGTTTGACATCAAATTCCCCTCTATCTAGAGGTCAAACTTGTTAAACAAAGGTTAAGACAGATGAAAATCGAGATTGTTGTCAAGGTTAAGGAAGAAGTACTAAAATAGTTGGAAGTAAAATTCCTCGAAACTGTGGACTACCCCACATGGATAGCTAATGTGGTTCTCATTTTGAAAAAGGACAAAAGCATGCGCGTGTGTGTAGATTACCGCGATCTGAACAAAGTCATCCCTAAGGATAACTTTCCTTTGCCCCACATTGACATTCGGGTCGATCATGCTGCTAACAATCAACTTTTGTCTTTCATGGATGGATTCTCAGAAGATAACAAAATCTTGATTGCTGAAGAAGACAAAGAGAAAACCACCTTCATCACGGAAGTATAAACATTCTGTTTCAGGGTCATGCCATTTGGTCTAAAAAATGTCGGGGCTATCTATCAACGAGAAGTAATGATGATCTTGCACGACATGATCCATTAAGAGGTGGAAGTCTAAATAGATGACATGATCATGAAGTCTAAGGATCGATAGGGTCATATTCCCAACTTAGACAAATTTTTGATGAATTCGAAAATATCGGCTTCGGTTGAACCCGAAGAAGTGTGTTTTCGGAGTCACCGTCGGTAAGATGCTAGGATTTCTCATCACCCAACACGGAATCGAAATCGATCCCTCCAAAATCAAGGCCATTACGGCTATGCTTGCACCTAAGAATGAGTGAGAAGTCTGAGGCTTCCTCGACAAGATCTAGTTCATTAATTAGTTTATCAGCAAACTGACTCTCACTTGTGGTCCTTTTTTCAAGCTACTTAAAAGGATAAAAAATTCCAATGGGATGACACTTGTCAACAAACTTTTGACAAAATTAAAGATTATCTAAAGTCGTCACCGGTCCTTATGCCTCCAAGGTCTAGTGTTCCTTTAATTCTCTATCTCATTGTGATAGATTCGGCTATGGGCAGCCTGTTGGCTCAAGAAAACAAGGACAAACTCGAGATCGTCATCTACTACCTGAGCAAGAGAATGATTGGGTACGAATTGAACTATTCGACACCCGAGAAAGTGTTTTGAGCACTCGCATGGGTCACCAAAAGACTAAGAAATTATATGCATGCCTACCCTATCAAGATGGTATCCCGACTTGATCTAATCCATTATCTATTTTAGCGAACAATCTTGTCTCCTAGACTCGCTAAATGGATGATGATGATCTTTGAATACGACATCACGTATACGGCTTAGAAATCTGTTAAAGGAAGTGTTGTTACTGACTTTCTAGCAGATCAACCTATCACGGTCGAGCCTTCTTTTGAACTCAACTTTCTTGATAACTCCATAATATCTATCTCTTCAGACACATGGAATCTAATGTTTGATGGAGCTTCGTCCAAACATGGCTATGGAATTGGAATTCTCTTGATATATCCCTAGGGAACCTACAATCACATCTATATTAATTTAGAGTATTCTGTAACCAACAATGTGGTTGAGTATGAATTATGTCACTGAGGTCTCAAAATTGCATACGAAAGAGGAACAACTAAACTTGACGTAGTTGGTGACTCTAACTTTGTTATATCTCAGGTTAACAGAGCATGGTAAGTACGAGGGGAAAATCTCAAACCTTATCACACTTTCCTACTATGTTTCATCGACAAGTTCGATCACGTGTCTTTTGTACACGCACCAATAAGCCAAAATCTCTTTGTCGATACTTTGGCTATGCTAGCAGTTATGACCCAAATTCCTGATGGAATTAAGGACAAACCTCTAAAGATCCGTCAGAAACAGAAATCTAATTTCGAAGTCGGAGTGGTAGCCTCTGTTCAAGTGCCCACCAAACCATGGTTCGATATTCTTCATAACTACATCATGTATGGAGAGTATCTGTTCCATTTTCGAGCTAAGGAATGAAGAGACCTACGTCAGTATTCTACCAACTATGTTTGGATAGTTAACAAGTTTTACAGACGATCTTTTGATGGTCAAAACATGCTCTATATCGATAGTTCCAAAGCACGATGGATCATAGAAGAAGTGCACGCATGTGTGTGTGGTCCACACATGAATGGATTATTCCTTGCCGAGAAAATAGTCCACCTCGGATATTATTGGCAAAACATCGAGCAAGAGTGTGTCAGTTATGTGAAAAGTTGTCACCAATGCCAAATCTATGCTAATCTAAATCATACTCTAACATTTTTGTTGTACTACATGACATCACTGTGGTCGTTTTCGACATGAGGCATTGATGTCATTGGGAAAATGTATCCTCATGCTTCCAATGAACATGAGTTTATACTCGTAGCCATCGACTATTTTTCTAAATGGGTCGAGGCAACATCTTATAGGATTCTCAAGTCTACTCAGGTAGAAAAATTTATCTATGTTAACATCATAGCTAGGTACGGAGTACCTCATGCTATTATCTCGGATAATGGAAGACACTTCCAAGGAAATGTATTATCCCTGCTCAAAGAATTCGATATTGAACATCACAAATCTTCACCCTATCGACCCCAAACTAATGACACGGTTGAAGTGGAAAACAAGAATGTGATTAGGATCATCAAGAAGATGACCAACATGTATAAGGATTGGCATTAAAAGTTGTCATTTGCCTTGTGGGAATATCGAACGACTGCTCGAGCATCGACATACGAGACTCCATATTCTTTGGTGTACGGTATGGACGATGTACAACCTATCGAGATTGAAATTCCAACATCGAGAGTTCTGTTGGAATCTCATGTCGTTGAAGAAGATTAGGTAAAAGCTCAATACGACCAGTTGACATTGGTGGAAGACCACAGGTTGGATGCGTTATGCAAAACCCAGGCTTACCAGAAACGAATAGCCAATACCTTTAATAGAAAGGTCAAGCCCAGGAGCCTAAAAGAAGGTGACCTAGTACTCAAGGTAACCCGAGAACTATTAGACCTTGGGGCAAATTCTGACCACGATGGCAAGGTCCCTTCCTCATCAAGAAAATCCTCTTTGGAGGTGTAGTTCGCCTTTCAACACTTGAAGGTGAAGAATTTATTACTCCAAGCAATCTTGACACCCCAGGACGATACTATGTGTAATATCGTTTCTGCAAAACTACGGCTCTAATCTAGCCTTAGCGGGATTACAACGGCTCCAATCTATCCTTAATAGGATTATTATGGCTTTAATCTAGCCTTAGCAGGATTACAACGGGTCCAATCTAGCCTTAGCAGGATTACAATGGATCTAATTTAGCCTTAGCAGGATTATAATAGCTCTGATCCTGCCTTAGCAAAATTATCACGGCTCCAATCCAGCCTTAGCAAGATTACGATGGCTCTCAATCCAGCCTTACCAAGATAAAGACAGGTTTAGTCCTCAGTTTATGGACTAATCGACCTCCAAAGGTATATGGTTATGCCATAATTCCCAGCAGTTAGTCCCAAGTCATGAGAGGACTAATTGAACTCTAGTCTTATACGACTACATCAAAACACTCAAGGATTAGTCCTCAACCTCTAAAGGACTAATCGAACTACTAGTCTTATAGGACCATATTACAATCTCCCAGAGTTAGTTCCTAGTTAAGTGCGGACTAATCGACCTCTAGTATTCTATTACTACGTCATTTCCTAGAGCTAGTCCCTAGTTAGGAATGGATTAATCAAAGCTCTAGACTTATAGCACAATATTAAAATTCCCCAAAAGTTAGTCCCTAGCTCAAAGTGGACTAATCGACCTCTAGTATTGTATTAGTACGTTGGAAAATCTCCAACTAGTCCTCAACTTCTAGAGGACAAGTGGACCTCTAGTTTTGTATAACTCACCATCATGAACCAAGGGAGAACTACGTGAGACCTGATTCTTCCAAAAGAAAATAAAAGAATATATCAAGGATTAATGGAATATACGTAGGCAGCCTTTATATAGGTCTGTTCTCAATTATTTCAAGAAGTTCAAACTCAAAGTAAATGAACTATTTCTAGTTTTGTCCCCATAGAGTCTTAGGATAGTGGGAATCTTGGTTCTTTCCACCAGCTAGTGATAAAAATTTTAGGAAACAAGTAAGAGTGAAAGTCAAGGGCATCTCCTTTAGTCAAACGATGATTGATCTCCCGAATTAAAGCCCAGAGTTTCCAAAAAACTCTATCGATGGATATCCTTAATAAGCTTGTTTTCGTGCTACGCGATTATCTAGAAAATGAACCCTCAAGGGAAGGCTTTTGAAAAAAAATTGAATAAACCCCTAAATGCCAATCCAAAGTCGTAATCTAAGAAAGAACGTCTCATTCCCCTTTGTAAAAGAGAACGGAGAGAACTAGACTCAAGGCTTCAAAAAAAATATCCACAAAAATCCACCATAGACTGAGGTGAAATCATTGTTTATGATCACTCAGACGGCTGTCCTAGTGCCTATTGCAAGACAAAAACACATTGATTCCCCAAATACACCCCGAGAACCAAAAACAAAAAAATGTGTAAAAACACTCTCGTGTAGGTTGAGGTATTGAAATGACCGTTTATGCTCACTCAGGCGCCTGTACCGATGAATATCGCAAGAACTAAATGTATTGATTCCTCCAGATATACCCCAGAAGTAAAAAAATCCCCAATCTGAAACTTGAGACTCTCTCTCTATGAATATTCCCAGAATAATCAAACTTTGAAGGATTGTGGCCCATGGAAAAAGCAACCCAAAATATAACTGAACATGATCTTATTTTTATGGTCACCTTCCCCGCAAGTTAATATATTGGATAATCGTTTGCACGAGATCGAATTTATCATTCATATCTTAACATAGGAGAAAAAGGAACTCGGGATCTTTAAAAAAACGAGACAATCCCTATCAACACAGGAATGCTCGTGTCCTAGCCCCGAATACATTTCGAATCCAAGTCACCCTACTACATGGATAAGACCAGGGTTTATTCTGTTTTCAAATCTTGTTTAAGACAGAATGGAGAATAGTCCATTCCCTAAGTAAATTTTGTTAAAACTCCCCACCATATAAAGTGATAACATAATTGGTCGATGTATCAACCAAGTTGTGAGGGACACTTTGTAAAGCCAGATGAAAAAAGGTTATGTTGAAATATTCCCTAAATCCCCAAAGAGTTGACAACTTCACCTAGCTGTGAAGGACACTATGCAAGACCAAGGGAAAAACATTGTAGGAAAGTTTCCTTAGTGTTAGGATTCCCAAAGTCGGCGGTTTTAATATAGTTACAAAGGACACTTTGTTAGGTCTATAAAAGATAAGTTGCCAATCAAGACGGCTCCTCTCATGAACAATCCCTCGCAGAAGTAGATTGTTAAATCAACTATGAAGGTCACTTTGTAAAAGACCTCTCTAAAAGACCTACATAATAGGTATAGAAGATTATTATTATGATTCTTACATCCCTATTCCGATAGGAATCCATATAGGTTATTTTCATAACCTATCCCCAACAGATTGGCAACTATAAGGGTTATTATTATAATCCATCTCCTCAAAGTGAGTGTTTTCGCATGTCCCCTTCCAGAGTAAGCCCTTTCATTCATAGGTATCTATACCAATCATAATTATGACTAGTCCCCATCAGAGTGATTGTTATCACATGTCTTGTCTATAGGTCATTGTATAACCTATACCCTCAGCACAATTGTTGTCATTCCCACAAAGCGATGGTTGCTACGTCCCCCACATAGCGTGAATGCTATCACCACCCCGCATGATTTTTGTCACGTCACCCAGAAGATTTTCCTTCATCCTCAGCCGAGAATTCTCTTCATTCCCTAGAAAAGTCCTAGTTGTGGATATCATCTCCTACAATAAGTCTTATCTCATTACAAACATCCTCGATAGTCATTGCAATGACTAATCTCTAGTATTGGATTCCATTTATTGATGGATGTGGTATGATTATTATCACTACCCCCGAGAGTTTTATCTCTATCCCCATGGTATTTTATTCCCAAAAGATCATTCCTTAGGAAAGTCCTACTTCTTGATAGGTAATCTTACTTACATGAGACTCTTCCCCTATAAAGAGTTATTTTCACTTCCCAGGTGAGTCAAGTCTGTTGATATGCACCATCGGTCATTGTTATGACAGATTATTATGATAATCCATCCCTAGTAGGAGTCTCTCTTACTCCTCAGCATGATATGAGTATTGTAATAATCTATCCTCAGGAATATTCAATAAAGGAAAGAATGAGCCATGACCCTATCGTCTTCCCAGTGCATGACATGACTATTGTAATAGTCCATCCCCGATAGAAGTCAACAGGCAAAGGAAGATCACACAGTATCCCCAACCACGACTCATTGTTATGACTCCCCACTAGCCGCCGTTGCCATCTAGGTTTTATCCTTCTACCTCATTGTAGGTTGGGATGCAAATTTTTATGATCAAACCTCGAACCCATGTTTTCCAAAAACTAAGTTTGTTTTATTCAAACTCGGTTCAAGAGGAGCATTCTGTAATCATGAAAATTTGACTTACCCTATTTTCAAATAATATTATTATTTTTAATAATATTAAAATAATATTTTGAATTTTTATATTTAAAATAACTTAAAGAATGAATTAAACCTAATTAAGGACTAATTATTGTGATAATTAAACCCTAATTAAGGAAATTATTTAAAATTACAAAAATAATTTGAGGATAATATAATATATTTTTTTACCCAAAATAGACCATAAAAGATGGTGAAAATATTTAATTGTGATTTAATCATGATTTATGTTTAATTTATGATTTAAAGAAATTAAATAAAATTCCCAAAAATATAAAAAAAAATATATGATCAAAATTTTTATTATGATTCCAGAAATATTTTTTGTGAAATTATTTGTGAAGGAATTGATTTAAAATGAATTAAAAATTGATTTTAATAAACCTTTTAAATAAAAATAAAATCTGATAATCCTGTGTAGCAGAGCAGATATTATTTTTAATATTTGTAGTAGGATTCTGGACCATCAAATGAGCGCCCAGATCTCATCCACCAGCCAAGAATGCGCCAGACCCCCGTTACAACGGATTTAGGGCGCAATCGATCGCACAGAATCAACTAACGGATAAGCTAACCCCGTTAGCCAAGCCGTTGGCAGACCGAACAGAACACTAACGATGCCATGAAACGACGTCGTTTTGGGTCGTCTTCTTAATTGTTGCACGATGCTCGCCTGAAATGCAATTCACCGGCGACAATCCTTCTAGAAAGGACAACTCATTCCATAGTCATCCTTATCTGATGATTTTTCTTCCCGCGCTTTCGTATTCACCTTGCCTACGGAACCCCCTATCTAAAAGCATTATCCTACACTAGATAAGTCTTCCACAACCAAATATAAAATTAAGGATAAGATCCTCAGATGACAATTTTAACTTCAATTACCCCTCCCCGACCGACCTTATATTACTATAAATAGTCTCTAACCCTTCCACTACCAATTCATCAAACAATCATCCACCAATCACCCGATTTCATCACCTAAATCCCAACATTGAATATTCCGGCGAAATGATTTTTTTCAAAACTTGTTCCGACGATCCAAGCCTCGATCCAGGTCCTTAAATAGCCGCCAACACAACCCATGAGTGTTCTCCTACTATTGGAATGCATCCATATCATTTTTATTACAATATGTGATTGTAAAATTTGAATTTTTTCAAAAAAAATTGTTTGATTGGATTTTATCTGTTCTTGAGCTTGATAGTGTGATTTATTTGTTGAGAATCATTATACATATCTTGTATGAACTTTCTTTTAAAAAAATCAGATCAAATTAATCTGAATCAAAAATTTTGAAAATTAAAACTTGAAAACTGGATTTTTTGAAATCTCGTGTTCTTGAGTTTAATCCGATTTCTTTGAAATAGTTGTTATACATGTTTGTAAACATGTTAGAATGATCTCCAGGAAAGTATAGTCATGTTTTGATCATGTTTGATCAAATTCAAATTTTAAAATTCAAGCTTAAAAATTGAAATTTTAAAATTCTAGGTTTTAATCCGAATTATTTGATCCAGTTAGTTGTTATACATGTTATGATGAATTCCAAGTAATTGTTTCATCAATTTGATCATGTTTGATCATATCTTATTTTAAAAAAAATGGATTTTGATTTAGTCTTCAAAAATTGTATTAATGAAGTTAAGATGTTCTTATTTTGATTTAAATCAAATATATTCATCATTTTAAAGCTAATAGAACAAAAATAGGCCTTACAATGGCATAATTAGAAAGATCCCAAAATTTGATCTAGAAATGGTGTTTTAAAATTGATCCTCGTAAGGACTTCAAAATCATGATTTATGTTAAGTTTTTTGATCTTCATGATCATATGAACTTACGGTAGCTTACGGATCATGATTTCATGATCCCAATCAAAAGTTATGGACTTCTAAAATTTTGGACCAAAATAAGAACACTCGGTCCTAAGGTTTTAGCCTAAGACCGAGAAAAAGAATCCCATGTAAAAACATAGGACCGAGAAAACGCACCTAGCACCGAGTATCCCAATATCGAGTTTTCTAGTTAGGATCGAGGACCAGGACCGGTGTTTTTCAGCTAGGACCGAGGACTAAGACCAAAATTTCTAACCCTAAGATCAAGCTTTCTAACCCTAGGATCGATGACTATGACGGACTTTTCTAAACCTAGGACCGATGTTCCTAACCCTAAGATCGAGCCCTCACTTAGCCTAGGACCGGTAAACTTGACCCTAACCCTAGACCTATGACCGATGTTTCTAACCTTAGAACTGAGCCCTCTCTTAGCCTAGGACCGGTAAACCTACCCTAAACATATGACCGATGACTACCTAACTCTAGGATCGAGCACCTACACCGATAGACTTGACTCGGGACTAAGTCTCCCTGGTTTTTGACTAAGCCACCCGAGTTTGGGACCAAGCCTCCCAAGCCCAGGACCGAGCTCTTCGGTCCCTTGACCCATGCGACCGAGCTCTAGTCCGAACCACCCTAGTCTTGACCGAGCCTAGATCGGCCAAACCAATCCCAGACCCTAGGGCTCCAGTCTTAAGGCCTCTTTGGTTCCCCTTTTCAAAACCCAAAATATTTTTTATAATTTTGCAACCCAAACTCATTTTCAAATAATCAAGGAAGGTAAGAAAATGATATTTTTTATATTTTTGGGATATTTCCCAAACCAATGTTTTGGATAAGGCCTTGTTTGGAATTTATTTTTAAATTCTAAACATTCTACTTTGATATTTTCCGGTTTCGTACAATTATTTAAAGTATATCCTTACTTAGGACCCCTAAACTAGTAATTAAAGGTAATGAATGTTATAATTGGATTTACAAAAGCCAGACTTCGTTTATTTTAGAAGAATTTTCGAAAACCGTCCTTAGGCGAGCGCAAAAGACATAACGCGGAAGCTCTATCCCGAACTTAAATAGACAACGACCCACCTTTTTTAAAAACTCTAGTATAAATACGTTTTTACACGTATCATTTTATATATTTTCATAAAATCTCTTGGCAAATCTAATTTTCAAATAAATAATCTTTTAAATTAATTATGTTTAATTAATTTAAATTGGGTTCATGTTAAATTGTTATTTAGCCTCCCATATTATTTAAAATTTAAACAAAGGATTACTTAATTTTATATAATTAATTTATTACCACTCCAAGTATTTTCAAAATCTTTTAAAGGCTAAATGTTTCATTTTAAAAGGTGTTTGGCACGCAAATCAAGGTTGAAATGCATCGAACCTCGAGCCTCCCCGTGATAGTCCATCCATACTTACACGTGTCCCTCGATACGTGCTAAGCTATAGAACGGAGACATAGATCCGCAGGGGGCCTTACAATTGGCCTAGCCTCTAGATATAAGGGAATATGATGTCGTGTGATATGTGTATCAATGTCTGACATGTCCTTGTATGAACAAGCAAAGACGTCTTTGTTGACTTTTAGTAACTCAACTAATTTCAAACGTTCTTGTGGGTTTAAACTTTGGTCGATCAAGACGATCTAAGAATTGTCGGTCGTGTTTAAATTGATTTTGATTGTCTTTTCTACAGACAATCTTGTCCTCATTTTCTAATAAGTGTTTGGTTTCGAAGTTTGTATTAGAGTAAAAGGAAAGATCGTTTCTACTCATACATTCAAAGTCAACTTCTAGGGGTTTATTAAATGTAAGAAAAGATGATCTAACAATATCATTGTTCTCATATTTCTTATAATGTACAATATTTAACATCTCTCTACATACGAGAGGAGAAAAAGTTATATCTTCATCGATCAAAATATCAACGAACGATGGGGAATGGTTTCCACAAAAAGAGCTAACTTCTTGAGTTTGATCAACTATAATGGGATTTAGAGCCATGTTTTCTGGGGCATTGAGCCAATAGTACGTTCTTTTCCTTTTAGGAAGATCGGACATATCTCGAACCCGTTCAATTCAACCTCAAGAGTGTCGATATGAGTAGACTCAATAACTATTGTAGTGTCAATTTCACTATTGACCGTGATAACTTGGACCTTAGTTATGAATTTAAGCTTTTGATGTAAATTGGAGACTAAAACCTTAGCTTGGTACAGCCATGGTCTTCCTAAGATTAAGTATAGGAAGGTTGCATGTTGATGACGCAAAAGTCAACTTGAAAGGGTATGATGACCACTTAAATGGTGCATTTAAGACAACCCATTATCTCTATACAAGAGTTGTTGAAGCCTCTGACACACAGGTCACATGGTAGGATCTTGTCTCTAGACACTCCTACTTTCTCTCCTCCAAGGATATATGTTGATACATATCCATTGTCTATTAAGACCATCAGAACGGTCTTTCCCTCTATTTGCATAGAAATGTAAAAGGCCTTTGCATGGTCTAATTTGGTTGAAAGAAGATCCTTGTCTTCAAATCCGATCATGTTAAGATGGGAACTGGCATAATTGATTCATATTAATTCCTTTAGGGTAGTGCTGGTAAGGATATTAGCCTTGCTTAAATCATTAAGGAAGGATTTCATGTTCTCAATGAAGTACATCAGGATTTCCCAAATGAAAATATTAGCATTTGTCCTTCTAAGTTGACTTAGGAGGTTATTTTATAGGTTAAGAGTTATAGGCTCATCTTCCTTTCTTTTCTATACTTTTGGTTTGGAAGTGGATTGCACATTGGATGTTGCGATCTTCATGAAACTGTGTTGAAAATCCATTTCACCACGAGTTGTCGTGATGTCTATCTGGACATGGGTGTGGGTGGTCGTTTTTACTTCCACCATTCAGAAGTTTTACCGGAATGAGTCTTAGACTTCTTTTTAGTACAATGATAAATCATGTTGATTTTTGACTCAATTACGTGGATTAAATCCAGTTGTGTGTCAGTCATCGGATGTGATCATGTTGACTTGGTGATCCGATAGTGGATTCTTGGCTATCTCAGGCTTGGCGATCATGTTCTGATCGATTAAGTCCTAAAATAGATGTTTAAGCGTGCTACAATTATCAGTAGCATGTCCCTTTGCTTGATGATAGTCACACTAAGTGTTCTCATTTTTTCCCAAGAATGGTTTGTCCATTCTTAAGGCAAGGGGTTTGATTAGATTCTTCTTTTTTGAGAATCTTCATCACCTGACTCAAAGACATTTCTATGTACAAAAAATCTAAGAGGTATGGGTGCCTTTGGAGGTGTGGGTTTAGTAGGGGTTGATGTGCCCATCTTAGCTAGTGGAAGTTGGTTTTGGCTCGCCTTTTAAGGAGGACATTTTTGTCAAGAAGTTGTTACCTAGTGTACTTTTGTCTTTTCCTTTCTTGGGAAATGACTTGAATGTGGGGAAGGTTTAACTACTTTTTCTTCTCTCCTTTCTTTCTCGATAACATCATCGAGATTATTACCAGTCTTTAGTAATTTCTTCATATTTTGGAAGATTTTGACAACGAATTTAATAGAATATCGTTCGTTAACACTTTCCAAGATCATGTCGATATGTCGTTGTTTGCTTAGGAGGAAATCAATTTCTTCGGTGACAGTTTTCCATCTTTTAATAAATACGGAGAATTTCTCATTTTCTCCTTGTTTGATATTCTTCAACCTCTTTTCTGGACATTCTGGGTTGAGGTGCATAGAGAAGCGTTCTATGAACGTTGTAGCTAGTTCCTCGGTGGTCTGTAGATACACTATATTTTGTTGGTGATACCAGGGTTATGAAGCGCCATCGAGGTACTAGGGGAATAAATGAAGAAGTTTTGGTTCTCCAAGTCCCAATGTGGTCATTGCAGAAGTGTACATCTTGAAGAAGACAAACAAATCGCTTTTTCTGATGTACTTAGATATGGCTATTAATTTTATGCCCAATGGAATGACTGCTCATTCAATAGTCTTCATTGCATCCTTCCATTCATAGTGTTCCTTAGTGCTTTTTTCCTTAGCTATTTTATTTAGCTGGGCTTGAATTTATGTTGGCATGGCTTGAACTTGAGCCATATGTCGTTCATATTCCACTAGCGGTGGTTGATCAGCCGCTATAATTAATCTTTCCTGAGGTACTAAGGGGTTGAGTACTTCCTCATTTGTCTCGTGTTGTGCCAATGTGGTTTGGTCGAAATCTTCTTTAGAGTCTCTGTAGAGAGAGACATCCTCTTGAGCATGAGGATTAGTAGGACGGGGATTGATGGCAGTGAATATAACCGGGATAGGTTGGTTAAAAAATTGAGAGGAAGAAGGCATATTTTGGGATGTGGAAGGTATTTTCTGATTAGCTAAAGAGTTTATGATCATCGCGAGTTATTCAGTCACATGTTGCTTCCTTAATTTCCCTAAACTCGGTCTTAGAGACCGTTTCAGGTACCAGTGCTTCGTCGATCATATTACGGTGAAAAAAGTGTTCGGTTTTTGGATCTCTCTTACTGGGGGCCTATCGGCTATCACAGTAGTGGACTATTGCGAAGAGAAAGAGGTGAGGGTTTGCAATTTGTAAATTTTAATAAATCCTAGGGAATCCTAGGGAATCCTAGGGAATGAACGTCTTCTTTGTGATTCAAAACTAAATATATAGTTGTTATACAAAATATACTCGTTAAGTTTGTTACATACATATTTCTCTTGTTAAGATTTTCAAAGAGAGTCTAAAGGAGAAAAAGTGTTGATAGAGGTTAGAGACTTTAAGTCCTAATGTAGATGTTTCCACACTAGAAGTTTCCTCCTCTTCATTTTTCTTAACTTACTCGTATTCTTTGAGAATGATAGTTAGATAGTTATTTCACTCCTTCAGGATGCCCGTCTAAGAGGCATTGTCCCATTTCTTAACATATCCCACATAGGCCTTGTGATCAATTAGCCTGTCTATAGAGATGATAGTCCCTGTATAAGGGAGCATAAATTCACGACCGAACTGTTTGAAGAGGTCGTGGATGTGGTAGGAGGTAACCCATTCCAAGCCCATAAACATGGTCATGGATTCATCATCCATCATGTATGACATCTTCTTTATGGGATACCATGGGAGTAACTCCTTCACTTTGTCATCATTCTCTATAAGAGGTTTAGGCGAAACTTTCCTCATCTTTCAGTATTGAAGAGAAGGGAACATGATGTCTTTGGGACATATTGGCAATGGACGTCCAAGTTTGTCAAGAAGCCAAATATAGAGAATCAGAGGTGAGCCTCTTTTGCTCACAGTGGAGGTTAAGAATGAATCATTCAAACCCATCAGCATTTCAACTAGAATGATACTTGAGGGGTCTTTGTTTCCCCTATGCATGTGGTATGCTACCTCTAGGATTTTGAAGGATAGCTTGTCATCCACAGGAGCCATGAAGAAGTGGGCCAACCGGACTGTTATTGTCATTAGGGAGGAGCCCATAGTTAGGGGCTTCTCCATTTCTAATTTCCATCTTTGTCTTTTTTTGGAAATTGATGATATTCTTCTTGAGGATTATATCAAATGTTGTCTTGGCTGTATTCCTCTTGCAAGAGCTTACTTAAGGAAATTGATTCTATAAATTGTTTTAAATACAGAATATTCTTATTGTCCATTATTAGGATAGCTCATAATTCTTCTATGGTTGAGCACATTTGTCTTTCTCCAATAAAGTATACCCATCCCATGGGGCTCCACCTCCTTTGCATTTGCATCAAGTGTGATTTATCTTGAAATTTATAAACCTCATGACGGGGGTTAGTCCATAGATCTCATGGTTCCACTCGTTTTCTTAGAAACTATCAATTCATGGGATCATGGTGACATCCTTCAGCATCAAAACATTTACAAAAATGTGTTTATTTTGACGAAGGAATATATTTGAGATGTTCATTTAGACTATATATGCATACACATAATACATATATAGTAGTCAAGTAAGGGTTGTAGTGACGAGGTATTGGTCATTTGGGCATGATAAACAACCGGTTTGGCGAGAGTATCCAGGTTTTTTGTACTAAGGGGACTCATAAGAGAGTATCATTCACCGATAGTGGAGGGGGTAAAACTGCCACCATAAACCAGATAATATAAACTCAATTGGGAATTTCCCTCCACCTCCACAATGCATATGTCTTATCGAAAGACTCGTCGCCAAATGGTGGGGTCGATCCCTTACATTCTAGTTTTTCCTCTCGCAACAACACTCGTTTTGTAACAAGTTTTCATTCCTCATTGACAATTTTTGCACATAGGTGTAGAAGTACCGACTCTAATCCTTTACTTCTTTGCAAGTAATGTTAAGGTTATGTGCCATTTACAAGTATAGACATTTAGTATGATAAAACTTATGCACCCATTAAGTGTGGTACCTTACGGGATATGCCTATTAAATTGAAAACGTGATACAAATATTTTTCAAAAATCAAGTTAAATATTTAATCTCAAATAGAATCGCCAAGAAAGCTATAACACCTAAAAAACTCTTTGTCCCGGAAAAACTTGAGGTTCGAGAATTTCAACCTCTATTTGCATGTCAAGAATCTTTTTAAAATAAAATATTATTTAAAAAGATTTTAAATAATCCCTTAAAACTTTTGAAATTAATTATAAAAATAATTAAATTGGGTTAAAGTTTAAATAATCTTCAGATTTGTATAATCAAATTAAAATTTGATTTTTTAAAATTTGTGTTTAAATTAACTAAATATAATTAAATTAAAGTATTATTTATTTTAAATATAGTCGTCAATTGATTTTTAAAACGTATCATTTTAGTTCAAACGTATTTTTCACTTGAGATTCATTTTAGTTCGAAGTTTGGTGATATTCAAGAAAGAGATTTCACGCTTCATCATTTGTACCCGTTTTAAAAACGGTCTCTACTTTATAAAGTCTTCACTTTTGAAAATTGATCGTATAACATTTTTTTAACAAATTATTCTTCTGGTCCTATACATGCATAGGTTTTTGTGTATTTAAAATTGTAACAACAATATTTAAATATTGGTATTTGTTGTTGATGATGATTAAGGAGAAATATATTTAAAGAACATTAGTTTAAAAGGCATTAGAGTTTAAAAATAAATCACAAATGAGCCTTTATCAAAATATAGTTTTTTTAAATATTCCAAAATTATTTTGAAATATTTTTCTATTTTTTAGGAATTTTAGAAAATGATTTGGGGTTCCAAAATTACAAAAATTACTTTGGAATTTTTAAAATTGGAACCAAACAGGACTTAGGACCGGTGTCCTCGGTCCTATATTTGTTTTCATCGGTCAAGGCTAAAAAGCTCTTGGTCCTAGTTGGGAGCCCCTCAATTCGGGCTTAGAAACCTCGGTTAGGGTACTAAGGCCTCTCGGTACTTAGATAGAATTCTCATTCGGGAGCTAGAATTCTTGGTTGGAATCATCGATCCTAGGTGGAAGTCATCGGTCCTAATTTTAGGAGTTCTCGGTTGGGTGCAAGATTCATCGGTCCTAGGTTTGACTTCTTGGTCGAATGTAAAAATCTACGGTCGGACCTCTTGGTCATGGGTGAAAAGCTTCAGTAGGATCTCTTAGTCCTAAGTGAAGAACATCGATCAGACCTCTTGGTCTTGATAAAAATTTCTTGGTCGGACCTCTCGGTCCTCATTAAATTTTCTTGGTCGGATCTCTCAATCCTAGTTGGGCCTGTCGGTCTTCAAGAACATCAAAATTATAAGTTTATAATTTTGATGGAGGCTTGGATTATTTGATCCAATGGCCTGGGTAGATTCACTAAGCTCCCATGCATATTATGAATATCATCTCAAAGTTTGATTCAACCTGAATGATGTTCAATTTTATCAAAACTATTTAGGGACCAAAATTGGGTATTTTGGTTTTAAGTTGTAACGAAGTAAAAGGAGCTTACCAATAGCTTCTTTATACTTAATATGATTGATTGAAATCAAAACATGAACATTAGTTGTTCATTTGGACCAATTCAAGAACTGGAAATTTTCAATTATTTTGAAAATGGTGGTTTTGATCAAACATGATCGGGATGGATCAAACATGATCCAAATAGTTTTCCAACATCATTAGAAACATGTTGGAAAATTTTTTAAGTACTTATTCTTGAGGATTAGCCCAAGAACAGAAAACTTGTTTTTCAATTTTTTCAAATTTTTCAAATTAAAATTTGAATTTTTTTCGTTTTAGATCAATTGATCGTTCCTAGCTTTCACAAAAAGCTTTTAAATGATCCTTAGATCGGTTTCCAATCAAAAAATCCAATAGCCATGCATCTTATAAGGTTATGAAAACTGAAATATAAAAATTTCAATTTCAAACTAAAAGTATTACCAAGGTTTTGAGATCACTCCTTACACCTTACGGAAGCTTTTGGGATGCATGGATCCGAGCTTTAAGGTCTGAAATGGGATTTTGAAAAATCCAAAAGCTTTGAGCTTCAATGGAGGATTTCTTGTAAATTCTGATTTAAGATTTGAGATGTAATCTCTTGACTTTAGAATTATCAAGGGGGGCTATTTATAACCTCCCAAGTCGGTTGAGGAAGCCAAGTGGCTTGAATTAGTCAAACATCATTTCTGGTATTTTGGTTGTTCTTCCGGTCCGTCGCCGGAATAGGCCAACATGGCGATCATATCCTTAGGGGAAATGATCACCGAAGTAGGGTGATCATTTCACTTTTTTGAATTAGTCCAAATGGTTAAGAAACGGTAGAGTTCAATCTTTAAAAATCAAAGATGGATGTCGTTCTAATCCTTTCGGCGATCGTGACGAAGACAAAGGTTGTAGGCAAAACGACATCGTTTCGAGCGAAAAGGCGGATGCATAGTGGTTTGTTAGCATTATGTCTACGTTCCAGGCGCTTCGTTGTGTTTCATTAACGGGGCGTTCGTTGATTCGCGGGTGCACACTCTTTCTGTTGCAGTAGGTGACGCGGACAGCGTTGGGGCGTTGGATGAAAATCCAGCGCCTATCCGATGGTTGTAATTCTTGCTGCAGCGAACCCTTTGGGTTTCGACTGCACTAAATTACTAATTTTATTTTTATTTTAAAACCTTAAGGTTTATTTGAAATTGATTTTTCTTTCACCATTTTCGTTTATTTTTATATAATTAAATACACAAAATATTTAAAATAAATATGACAAATATTTTGCCAAACTATTTTATTTTTATATATTTTGGGTTAAATAAATAATTTTTGGGGATAAAATGGCTACCACGTCTTATCCTAAATTATTTATTTTAATTCCTTTGATTTTTCAAAAATTATTTTGGAGATAAAATAAGTACAATATCATCCCATGTAATTTTATTTATTTATTTAGCCATTATCTTTAATTAATTATGTTTTAATTATTAAAATAATTAATCTAATTAATTATTTAATTATTAAAATAATTAATCTAATTAATTATTTAATTAGGCTTTGACTATGTTAATTATTTTGATTTTATTTATTTAAAAATAATCCAAATAATTATTTTTAAATTTATAATTAATTAGGTATGTAAATTTTTAGTACTTACACGGTGGTTTAATACATTGTTATAAATGATAAAATAATAATATAATAAATATAGTAGAAAAAAATTGAATTACACTTCGGAGCTACAAATAGTGGAACTAAAAATGATGAAAATACACTAATTTTCATTAAAATTCTAATTCAGATTATTATTCTTATTCTTAAGATCTACCAAACCTTATAATTATAATTAACCACGAATTCTAATTTTAATTGCATGTTACTAAACATGCCTTAAACACTTGGGAATTTTGATAAATGAACCTGATAATGGGTCAAATTAGAGAAAGGACACACGATTTATAATATTTGTCAAAATGACCTTTTGGGCTTATGAAATGTCCATAGTGCACTTAATGGGTCTTTTTAGGGATTTAGACTTTGAAACTCTCTTAATTTTTTTTTTCATCTTCTCCCACTGCAAAAAGTATTAAATAAATTAGAGAAATTATTGTTTTATCTCCTATTAATTAGGCTAAATATATTAATTAATTCTTATATTTTTTTCAGTTATCTTTTCTATTACTATTATAAATAGATAAATTATTATAAAAATTATTAATTCAATCAATATTAATATTTCAATCTTTCTCTTCAAGAACTCAATCAAATAGATCTTATTTATATTATTAATTCTAAAATCAAACTTGGTATTAGAGTTTATAATGGAAAACTCCTGAAAACGATTTCAATAGAAGAACAATATCACTTCTCAATTCTACCATTAATACTTGGAAGCGTAAATCTTGGTGAAAACAACTATATCTATTGGAAATCACAAGTTACTCCCATCATGATAGGTTATAATTTTATGGATATAGTAGAAGAGAATCTTGAAACTCCTCCCATTTTTTTTCAAGAAACAGATGATTAAAATAATTCAATTCAAATCAATAATCCAAAATTTAAACAATGCGTATCCAGGATCAAAGGGTACTTGCATGGCTATTTTCAACATTGACCGATGAGATTCGTCAATAAATCTCAAAATCATCTTCGGTACAAGAACTTTGGGAAACCCTAGAGAAGATATATGTTTCTCAATCAAATAGTCGACTATTTCAGTTATGGAGTCAACTCTAAACGCACACAAAGGTAATGAATCTCTTCTTAACTTCATTCAACATATCAGAAACTTGTTAGATGCACTTATCGCTGTCGGATAATATGTTTCTGATCAAGATCTGCAACTAACTCTACTCAACAGGCTCGGAGACGAGTTCGAGTCGATGATAAGTGCTCTAACTTTTGGAAAAGATTTATCGTTTAATGAGATGACAAACATCCTTCTAAATCATAAACAACGACTCATATTCAAGAAAAGAATTTTTCATTATGAAAATTGTTGGGTGTGAATGTGATTGAAGTTTGGCTCAGTCCTCTTGTTTATCGATTCCGTTGCACCACTATCTCACACAAAGTAGGCAACCCTCTCACTAGCATCCAAACACCACAAAAGAATTTGACCTCTGCCTCCCACCAAGAGAGTAGTATCTATTTATATTATTAGGTCAAGTCCAATAAGCGGGTTACTAGAGATTGGGCCACAATGTTGGGCCAACTAATACTCAACAATCTCCACATTTGGCCCAAAACAATGCAAAACATAATCATGGAATCGCAAGACACATCATCGCCAATTTATTACCACCGAGGCAACAAAGAGAATACCCAAGGTAAACTTGTATCACAAAGACCAGGGGCAAAGGCACAAAGCATGCGAAAATCACAAAGATCAAACGCAAGAGCACAAAACATGGGAAAATCACAAAGATCTAACGCAAGAGCATAAAGATCTAACGCAAGAACACAAAGCATGCGAAAATCACAAAGATCAAACGCAAGAGCACAAAGCATGCGAAAATCACAAAGATCAAACGCAAGAGCACAAAGCATGGGAAATCACAAAGATTGAAGGCAATATCACAAAGCATGCCAATCCTATAAAAGACGAACCTCAAAGAGTTTTCCCTGAGTCAAAATTTAAAATCCGTTGACACGAAATAAATTTTTCAGCAGGTAGACACTTAGTACCCATATCAGCAGGATTAAATTCTGAAGGAATTTTCTCTAACTTAACAATGCCCTTTTCAACAATATCTCGAATGTAATGAAACCTAACATCAATATGTTTAGTTCTATCATGAAAAACAGGATTTTTACATAGTTGAATAGCAGATTGACTATCAGAAAACACAACAACATTTTTGTCAAGAAAACCAATTTCAGACAAGACATCCCTAAGCCAAATTGCTTCCTTAAAGGCTTTAGTGGCAGCTACATACTCAGATTATGTAGTAGATAAAGCAACAATAGGTTGAAGTTGAGACTTCCAATTTATGCAAGAGCCACACAAAGTAAACACATAGGAAGAAGTATACTTTCTATTATCCCTATCATTAGCATAATTGGAATCTACATAACCAACCAACTTTGTACCTACAGAACACTTAGAGAAAGTCAAGCCAACATCAACAGTGGTTTTTAGATATCTCAAAAGCCATTTCAAAGCATTCCAATGAGGAATACCAGGGTTAGACATAAATCTACTCAAGCAACTAACTGTATATGCAATATCAGGCCTAGTACTAACCATGAGATACATAACAGACCCTATTGCATTGGAATAAGGCACATTCTTCATTTCAGTTATTTTAGTTTCAGTCTTAGGAGACTGATCCTTACTTAACACAAAGTGGGAAGCAAGAGGCACATTCACAGATTTAGCATCAAACATAGAAAATTTACTCAAAATTTTAGCAACATATGCACTTTGATTCAACACAAGAGAAAATTTTTGTTCTATCTCTAATGATATTCATGCCCAAAATCTTCTTAGCATCACCTAAGTCTTTCATGTCAAAATTTTCACAAAGCGATTTTTGCACATGCATAACAGACTTCAGACATGGGCTAACAATCAACATGTCATCCACATACAATAAAAGAAATACAGGCATATAGTCTATATTCTTGAAGTAAAGGCAATGATCAGAAGAACTTCTTTTAAACATCAAAGATTGCATGCACTTATCAAACTTGATATTCCATTTCCTAAGAGATTGTTTTAAACCATACAAGGATTTTTTTAACAAACAAACATGATCAGGCAACTGGGGGTCAACAAACCCCTCAGGTTGATGCATATAAATATACTTATCAAGTTTACCATGTAAGAAAGCAGTAGTAACATCCATTTGCTTCAATTCCCAATCAAAGTGAGCAACTAAAGCAAGCATAATTCTAACAGTAGTGAATTTGACAATAGGAGCGGAAATTTCAGCATAATCTATTCCCTCCTTTTGAGTAAATCCCTTGGCTACTAACCTAGCCTTGACTTTAACTTTTTCAGACTCTTGTTTCACCTTATACAACCACTTGCAATTCACTAAGGAGCAATTATGAGGTTTAGGAACAAGTTTCCAAGTATTAGTGATTCTTAGGGAATTCATCTCATTATTCATAGCAACAATCCATTCAGTAGAAAACTTAGACCTCAAAGCTTCTTTGTAAGAGTTAGGCTCATTACAGTCTAGGGATTCAAACATGTTAAAAGTAAATTCAGACATATTGTAATCATTCAAATTATCATCCCTAAATCTAGAAGGCATTATAACAGTTCTTCTACTTCTAGCCTTAGCAAGTTGATAGTCATGCAAATCATCAGACAAATCATTTGAATCAGACAAAACATTTGAATCATGCAAATCATCAATATCATGCACATTATCATGCTCCACCTCATTTGGAGCATTCACATCATGTTCAACAGGTTGATCAAAAACTACAGGCACATGCTCCACCTTATTAGGAGCATCATTAACAGGAGTGGGGGACATAGACAAGCAAGGAAAATCATTCTCATTAAAGACAACATCTCTATTTATCACAATCCTAAGCCCAGGTTCACTCCTATCCCAAAGCCTATAACCTTTTACCCCTTCAGGGTAGCCTAAGAACACACATTTCTTGGACCTAGGCTCCAACTTGTCAACCTTCTGATGCACATAGCCAACACAACCAAAAACTTTCAAGTTGCTCGAATTAAGAGGTTTACCTGAAAACACAGATTCAGGACATTTCCCTCCTAAGGGAACACTAGGGGACCTATTTATTAAATAAGCAGCAGTATGCAAAGCATCCCCCAAAAACTTCTTAGACAAACCATATGACGCTAACATAGCTCTCACCCTCTTTAGAAGTGTCATGTTCATCCTCTCAGCAACACCATTCTATTGTGGTGTGTACGGCACAGACCTATGTCTTTTAATACCCCAGGTAACACATAAATCATTCATCTGTTTATTACAGAATTCAAGACCATTATATGTTCTAAGAGTTTTGATTCTCTTACCTGTTTGATTCTCAATCAAAATCTTCCACTCTTTAAACTTTTTAAAAACATCAGACTTATGTTTTAAAAGTAACACCCAAACTTTCCTAGAATAATCATCAATGATGGTCAAAAAATATTGGTTCCCTCCATGTGTAACAACACAAGAAGGACCCCCACACATCAGCATGTAAATATTCAAGGATATCAGTACACTTAGACACATTTGGATTAGAGGAGATGGGAAAACACACCTTATGTTGTTTTCCTAGCACACGTGATTCATGGAAGGGATGGGGGACAATTTATCACTACCAAAGTGACCACCTTTATGCAAAATTTCTAGGCCTTTGTTACTCATGTGACCTAATCTATTATGCCAAAGAACAGATTTATCATCAATCACAGAGTTCACAGAGTCACAAGCAGTCTCAACATGACACACATACAGATTGTTCATCTTTTTAGCAGTAAAGATAACAAGAGACCCACGTAAAATTTTCATAACACCTTTCCCCCACTTTCCCTCCAAACCATCATTCTCAAGAGATGCACAAGACAGCAAATTATAATGCAAATGAGGAACATGCCTCACATTCTTCAAAGTAAACACAGAGCCACGAGAGAACTTTAGGCATACATCACCTATTCCTAACACCTTGTAATTTTCCGAATTTGCCATAGACACAAAACCATGTTCAATCTCTTTATAGTTAGAAAACAAATCTCTAAATGGAGTCACATGAAAAGTACAACCAGAGTCAACTAGCCAATCAGATTTGCACAAAGAATCAGATAACATAGAGTTCAAGCTAGCATAATCACATAGATTATTAATCATAAAAATATCACTCATATTGCCCTCACAAACAGCCACATTAACATTTTCAACATGTTGATTTCTCTTAGGCTTAGGACAGTCCTTGATAAAATGACCAGACTCGTGACAATTATAACACTTTTGGGCACTAGACCTACCTTGAGATCTACCCCTCACATGCATGACTTCCCTAAAATTAGTTTTTCCGTCAAACGGAACCATACCATATTGATTAACATCAGACGTGCTATCAAACAAATTAAAAGCAATCAACAATCAATTGGCATAATTTAATAGGAGGGTTCAAGCTATGATACCTTGCGAAACTTAAAGAAAGTTTCGACTTACCCACCCTGCTAGGGGATTTGCTGCTTCGTCTACTCAACAGCAGCACGGCAGCGGCACGGAAGCGGCACGGCAGCGGCACAGTAGCGGCACGGCAGCGACACGGCAGTGGCACGGTAGAGACACAGTAGCGGCACGGCGGCGGCTTTGATTCTCAACGGTCGCGACAAACGCGACACCGACAACGGTTGAACAATACAACAACGACTTCTTCTCTAGAGGCGGCAGCAGCTTTCTTCTTCCTCCAGTAGCAGTAGAAGCAGAGAATAAAAGACGAGGATTAAGGAAGAAATAAGGACAGATCTACGCTTATTAGTGAAGATAACTTATATCGTCCAACTCAATCTCAAACTCCAATTACAAACCCTAAACCCTAGCTCTGATACCACTATTGGGTGTGAATGCGATTGAAGTTTAGCTCAGTCCTCTTGTTTATCGATTTCGTTGCACCACTATCTCACACAAAGGAGGCAACCCTCTCACTAGAATCCAAATACCACAAAGGAATTTGACCTCTGCCTCCCATCAAGAGAGTAGTATCTATTTATATTATTAGGTCAAGTCCAATAAGCGGGTTACTAGAGATTGGGCCACAATGTTGGGCCAACCAATACCCAACAAAAATATTTCGCCCTTAGACTTTTCGGCGAATATTGTTTATATTGATGGGCATGGAGACGGAAAGAACCAAAGACAGAATCGAGACAATAATTGTCTGCAATATAATTTTTGTCATAAAATTGGTCATCGCTCCAAAAGTTGTTTTTATAATCCACATTGTCAAATATGTAATGTACAAGGACATAATGCTCTCGAGTGCCCTCGTTTTAATCCTTCTACAAATCCTACGACAATGTTAGTTACATCGTTTACTATTATAGATCCCACTCGGTGTCCAAATTCAGGTGTTACCGACCATATTACTTCTGAGCTTAATAATCTGCACATACATGCTCCTTATACATGTACTCAAACTATTAAAGTCAGAAATGGTATGCCTCTAAATATTTATAATATTTGTACCACTAAAATTTTAAATCAACAAAAATGTCTCTACTTACGTAATATCTTACACGTTCTGGATATTACTAAAAATATGATGAGTGTCGCGAGATTTTCATCAGATAATAACATGTTTTTTGAATTCCACCCGAATATTTGTCTTATTAAAGACCGATATACAAAAACAGTACTTCTTAAGGGATTACTCAAGGATGGACTTTATTGTATTGACCCTACTGAAAGTTTGTTTCAACATATTCTAATAAACAAGTGTTCATTGGTATTCGATCTCAAACTTAAATTTGGCATTCACAACTTGGACATCCTTCTAGTGCTACTACATCTTTAGTTATATCACACTTTAAATTACCAATTTCATGTAGTAATACTATATCTTTTTGTGGATCGTGACAATATGTTAGAGCAAATAAACTACCTTTTTTGGCTTCTAAATCTATATTTATGGTTCCTTTAGACTTAATTCATTCAAATGTTTAGGGACTTTTTCCTGAATTTTCGTCTACTAGTTGTCGTTATTTTGTACATTTTATGGATGATTTTAGCAAATTCACATGGATATATCCACTAAAGAAAAAGTCGGATGTTTTGAATAGGTTTATCAACTTTCTTCAACTTGTTGAAAATTTGTTTAGTCGTAAAATCAAAATATTGCAAACTGATTGGGGATGAGAATATAGAAATTTCAAATCATTAACGAGTAATCATGATATTTTACATCATTTATCTTGCCCACATACTAGTGAGCAAAACGATATTGTTGAACGAAAAATTAGTCATATTACGGAAACTGGTTTCACTTTATTGGCTCATGCATTTATGTCACTACATTATTGGAGTGAAGCTTTTGAAACGACCACATATTTTATCAATCGGCTTCCTACTCCAACATTACATCAACGTTCACCATTCAATATTATATTTAACTCTTCTCCTAACTATGGTTTTTTTTATGACATTTGAGTGTTCTTGTTATCCGCTCACACGACTGTACAATCAACACAAACTCGATTTTCATACCATTGAATGCAGTTTCTTTGGTTACAGATCATCTCACAAAGGTTATAAGTGTCTTCACATTCCGTCTAGACGTATATTTATCTCTCGACATGTCACTTTTGACGAACTCACTTTTGCTTTTAAAAGTAAGGACATTGTGCACTTGTCTAAACCACTTGAAGATAATGAGACACCTCTTCTAACAACTATACTTAATTCATCAATACCACATTTATTATCTCATATCACTTCATCGTCTCCATCATCACCCTCTTCGACCTCCACAACATCAACAAACACTATATCATCTTCTTCTACTATTATTATCGTTCCTTCAACACAACCAATTATTACAATAGTTAATGAACTTAAATCTTATACTCATCAGATGATCACACGCAATAAAGCACGATCTATGTCTTCATCGGCTCTCACTACTACTTCTCCCGCTACTACACCTACATGTTTTACCAAAGCTAATAAGGATCTGCAGTGGCATCTTACCATGAAAAATGAATATAATCCTCTTATTTAGAATAAAACATGGTCACTTATTCCTCATACACCATCTCATAATTTTGTTGGATGTAAATGGGTTTTCAAACTCAATCATAGAGTTGATGGGTCTATTGATCAATATAAAACATGTCTTGTGGCTAAAGGATTCCATCGACAATAAGGTATTAATTATGAAGAGACATTCAGCCCTGTGGCAAAACCCACTATTATTCGTGTTATTATTTCTTTGGCAATATCTTATCACATTCTTCAACTTGATATTAGTAATACATTTCTTCATGGGTCTCTACAAGAAGAAGTTTACATGGCACAACCACTCGATTTTATCCATCGAGATTTTCCTAATCATATATGTAAAATTCATAAAGTAATCTACGGTCTTAAACAATCTCCTCGTGCTTTGTATGCTACTCTCCAGCTGCTCTACTATCTCTTGATTTCATAGAATTGAAATCTGGCACGGCTCTTTTAATTAATTAATTACTAATATTAATATATATATATATATATATATTTAATAAAAGAACATTCTTTAGATCCCACTATTTATTTAAATTTTGAAATGACTCTCTACATTCCAATTTATTTCTCTTCTTCTTTTCCGTTTCTTATCTCATTCACCTCATTTCGCTTGATCATCTACATCTTTTTCGATCATCTACATCTTCTTCAGCCCGTCTACCTCTTTTTCATTATATTAGATTATCTGAATCTATGTGAAGTATACTTGCATACATAGATGATTTAGAAGATTAATATGCCTATATACTTATTTTTGTTAAATGTTACTATGTTAAAGAATCTTAATTTGGCTTTTTGGTAAAATGATAATTATAGAATATCTTTATTATATTTATATTTATATTCAACCACTTAGGCATCGCCTAGGCACCCAAGGCAGTAGGCAGTCACTTACCGCCCTGTCACCGCCTACCGCCATTTAGAACACTGTTTTTAATATATGTGGACGATATTATTCTCATAGGCAACTCTAAATCGTTTCTAACAAAAATTATACTTTAATTAAATAAACTATTCACTATTAAAGATTTAGGTCAATTACATTACTTCTTAGAATGGAAGCCACTCGTACCAAAGATGGCTTATTTCTTTGTCAATCCAAGTATATTGATGATATTCTTACTCGGGCTGATATGTTTCAAGCAAAGCCATTACACACTCTCGTCTTTGTTGGCTCCTCTATTTTTAAACATGATGGTGATCCTTTAACTAATTCGTTTCTCTATTTGAGTATAGTAGGGGCTCTACAATATTATACACTCACTCGTCCTGAGTTAGCTTTTGCTGTCAATCAAGCTTGTTAATTCATGCAAACTCTCGCCTCTTCTCATTGGGAGCAGTTAAACATATTCTTCGATATCTTCGTCATGGGATCTTTCTTCGTCCAATTTCACAATTCACTCTTGCTGCCTACTTTGATTCTAATTAGGTAGGATGTCCTAATGGTCGTCGTTCAACAACTAGATTTTGTATTTTTCTAGATGACAACCTCATTTCTTGGAATTCTAAGAAACAACAAGTAGTTGTTCGCTCTAGTACTAAATCTGAATACCGTGTTCTTGCTTATACAATTGTTGACCTTTGTTGGATTCAATCTCTACTTAGTGAACTTTGAGTTTCACTTTCTTCTTCCCCAGTTTTATGTGTGATAATATTAGTGTCTCATTCTTATCAACAAACCCGGTATTTCATTCTCGCACAAAACATATTGAAATCAATTTTCATTTTGTTCGAGAAAAAGTTGCTCGTAAACAACTACTCATCTAGTACATTCCTACTAAAGATCAAGTGGCTAATATCTTCACCAAAGATCTTGCTTCTCATCGATTTTCTCTTTTCGTAGCAAGCTCACGATTTGTGCCTAATATTTTCGTTTGAAAGGAATGATAAAGTATTAAACAAATAAGAGAAATTATTGATTTATCTCCTATTAATTAGGCTAAATATATTAACTAATTTCCTAAGTTTTATCATATTAGTTATCTTTTCTATTACTATTATAAATAGATAAACTATTATAAAAATTATTAATTCAATCAATAATATTGTTTCAATCTTTCTCTTCTCTCAATTAAATAGTTCTTGTTTATATTATCAATTCTAAAATCAAACTCCCTCTATCCAAACCCTAAACATCAGTCGCCAGCAGCCCCATGACTCTCAAACTTCTCAGTCTCTCATTCTTTCAGTTCATCCTTAATCCCTCTTCCCCAACCCCACGATTCTCCAACAATTCCCGTTCAACATCAGCAAAAAGATTATGGAAATGAAGGTCAGTTACATTTTCCCTGAATCTCTCTTTTGCATTCTCTCTTCCCGTGATACAAACTGTAAAGTTCGTGACACGAAATATATTTTGCGTCACGAAATGTTATTTGCGTCACGCAAAATATGTATAAATTTGACGCATGTAGGGTCGATTGATTGGTCGGTAACATTTTGCATGTTTTTTTTGTACATGTAGTTTGACTTGGATCAGTAAATGAAAGACAAGACTTTAAAGGAGATGACTCGAAAAACATGTGAATATTAATAAGTGTTTTCACTCATCCTCTTTACTCAAGACAAAGAAAAAGTATTAATAATGTGTTTGGTTAGTGGTGGTGGTGTTGATAGCAATGGAAGAGGATCCACATGTGGTGATAAGTTTATACCCAAGGAAATCACTTCTTATTGTGCACGATCCTTTAGGTGCTTGGTTAGGTTGGTTGCTTAAGGTTAATCAAATTTTCTCCTAATCTTTGTCATTTTAAATTTCATCTCTCTTTTATATTCACTATCTAAAGACTATAAATGATTGGTTTGTTCAATTAAAAAAAACTTGACGAACATTATAAAAATTGTTAGAAACATTATAAAAATCGTTAGTAACATTACAATAAAGACGAAAAAAAAATCGTGTAGAATATTATAGTAAAGATCGTGACGCGAAAATACATATTTCATATCACGCATAGAATAATATGGATATTTCATATGCTCAAAAAGACATTTTGACAAACATTATGGTCGAGATCAATTTTTCTAACAAGACAATAGTGTCATTTGGTCAAATTTCTCAAAACCTTCCAAAATTTATGATATTATATTCTTTACGTTACCAGCTCATTCATGCCGGCCGGCCGGCCGGCCGACGAAGCTATATAATAGAATTCGTTAAAAAGAAAATCCCTATCAAAATTTGCTTCTCTTTCACCTACTGTCTGTGTGAGAAATAGAGTCGCCGACCGCCCAGCAGCCAACATTGAAAATATTACCACTAACAAACAACAGTAACCACCACCGCCGCCGCCGGCGATGGCTTTTCATCCATCAACCCATAATGAAACCGGCCTTCACTTTATCTTGATTCCTCTCCCATGTCCAGGTCACTTTATCCCAGCAATAGACATGGCCAAGTTATTCGCCAGCCGTGGCATATCAACCACCGTCTTCCTCGTCCCATCTATTGCAAACAGATACGGCAACACCATTACCAAAGAAGCAAATTCCAACCTACCCATCACATTCATCCACCCTTATTTCCCATCAGTCGAATCAGGTCTACCTAAAAACTCCGATACTGTAGATGTAATCCCACAAAATCAAATGGGTAACTTCATGATCGCGCTAGAGTTATGGCAAACATCAATTGAACATTTCATTCAACAGTTGAAACCCTTTCCACCAACTTGCATGATAACCGATCGGTTTCTTCCAATCGTAGCGGAAATTGCAAAGAAACTCGACATACGAAGAATCATATTCGATGGAACGGGTTGTTTAAATCTTCTAGTTTATCATCAGTTAAACGTTTCTAAAATTCATGAAACCGTAAATCATGATTCAGAACCTTTTGTTGTTCCAGGTTTACCTGATAGAATTGAACTAACTAGAAATCAAATACCCAATTTGATTACAGATGATTTATTGAAAGATTATCATAACAGAGTAAAGGAAATCGACAGTTATGCTTATGGGTTATTAATCAATAGTTTCCAAGAGTTAGAACAGAGTTACTACGATGAACTGAGAAATCTAAACTCCAACCTAGTTTGGTGCGTGGGACCGTTATCACTCCGAAACAGTGCAAAAACAGATAAATCTAGGAGAGGAAACAAATCATCAATAGACGAAAACCAATGTTTGAAATGGCTCGATAAGCAAAACCCATCTTCCGTTATCTACGCCTGCCATGGGAGTCTCAACAACCTCCCACTGCCGCACCTGGTTGAGCTAGGGTTAGGTCTGGAAGCGTCGAACCGTCCGTTCATCTGGGTTTTAAACAGTGAAGAATCTGCGGTGGAGAAATGGATAAAGGAAGAGGATTTTGAAAAAAGAACGGAAGGGAAAGGGCTAATCATCCGTGGTTGGGCGCCGCAGTTGTTAATACTATCCCATGTTGCTGTTGGTGCATTTTTGACACATTGTGGATGGAACTCGACGTTGGAAGGGATTTGTTCAGGGGTTCCAATGATAACATGGCCATTGTCTTGGGATCAATTTATAAATGAGAAATTGACTGTGGAGATTTTGGGAATTGGAGTTGGAGTTGGGTCTAAATCTGCTTTGAATATTGGTGAAGTGGTTGATGAGATTGAGGTTTCTGTCAAGAGAGAGGATGTGACTGTGGCTGTGGAGAAGATTATGGATGGAGATGGTGAAGGTGAAGTTAGAAGGAGGAGAGTGAGAGAGATTGGAGAGATGGCAAAGAAAGCAGTTGAAGAAGGAGGGTCGTCTTACCATGACATGAGTCTTTTCATTCATGATATGATGATGATCATGGCTGTTTAAAGTGATTTTAGATTATTGGGAACAAAATCTATGTATTTTTAGGTTTTTTTTTTTTTTTATCAAAATTATCTTTTAATTTTATATTCTCTTTAAACCATCATTCTCTCTACAGTACACCATATTTTCTAAGTTAAAGGGCAAATTAGTCTTTAAATTTTAAAAACCAATTTTTTCCTACTTTTTATCAAATAAGGGTTTTTTTTTATAAAACCCAAACAAAATCCAAAAAAATCACTTCCTCAAACAATCCTCAAACAATGAGTTTTTTATTTTTTATTTTATATAATAAAAAAAATATATATAACTTCATAAATATGACAATACAAATATTACCTCTAGACAAAATAAAATATAAAAATTATTCTTAGAACTATTATTAAATTTGTGAATTCTTGAAAAATAGACTTAACCAAATTTTTATAATGAATTTAAAGAAACGTAGTAATTATTGAAAAGTTCAATTATTTCTTATTAGATAGTCGAGGTTTTTTTTTACTTGAATTACGACATGTTAAGTTCAATTCCAAACTATGTTAAATGATTAAATATTCAGGTGACCAAAAAATAATATGATATTTGGAAATATTCTATCAAAATTAATTAGTTAGAATGATTTATTGGATAATTTTATTCTTCATATGTAATTATAAATACATTAAGATTTTAATAGATTATAATGCTGTTGAATTTCAATTCTCAAAATATTTGGAATAGTTTCAAATCTAAACATTATTTAAGTTTTTTTTTATGTTTTTTTAGTTTGAACTTGTTAAATATTGATTTATTAAAATAAAAAAAAAGTTGATGAGTGATTTTCATGATTTATTTATTAATATATAATGATAAAATAATTTTTGTAATTAAAAGTAAAATATATTTTAATAATTTTATTTATAAATTGAGTGAAATAATATTTGATTATAATATTTATTTTTAAATACCTATTAAACCCAACTTAGATTTTTGTTATTATTTTGTTGAGTTTGAAATAAGTGTCCTTATAAATTGAATTGTACATAATTGTTGATTTGTATTTTTAAAATTTGTTTTAAAAAATTGTCTATTAATATATTGATAGATAAATAAATATATAATTTACTATAAAAACCTCAACCAAATATAATTACTTATTTAATTTATAATTAAATAATATAATACTTTTTTAAGAATTAATTCAAATAAAAAATATATAATTCAATCATAATATAACCAAATTTTATTTTCAAAATTGGTAGAATAATTAATATAATTTTAACTTTTTTAAATTAAATACTTTATACTATTAAATTATATAGTAATCTTATTTATTTAATATATATATCATGATTTATACAAATTGAATATTAAAATTTTGAATAATAGTTACATAATATATATATATATATATATATATATATTATTTTCTTTAATTATATAATCATTATTTGGTTTCTCTTAAAAATAGTAAATATTTTTGACGTAATATAATTTTAATCAATAAATACAAATTAGGCGATTAAATCATAGTAATTACATTCAACCAACACATCAACAAAACAAAGACTAGATACTAACATGGCATTCATTTTTTTCATTTTTTTAATCCAAACATAATTAATTAAACACAATTTCAACATTCTTTCATACATATGAAAAAAATAATATTTAAGCAATTATTTTATCATTATATATTTAAACTATTTTTAAAAATATTAACATTTCAAAATAACAATTCTATCAACATTTTTTTAAATAAAGAATTATTTATTTAAATAAGCTGACCACATTTCACATCAAGTATAATTTAGGCCATAACGATATTATTGTTGATCAATTTATTGTTTTCTCCTTCCAATATTGAGGACAAAACAACATTATTGTCGTTCAAATTATTATATATTTATTTATTTATTTATTTTTGACATTTTCAAAAAATAACTTAATAAATAATTTTATTTAAAATATGTTAATTATATTTATAAATACACAAATTGTTAATATTCAACTGAAACAAATCATAAACATGACAACAATTAAAAAACAGTTATAATCTCATGGCTATAAACATAAACATTATAAATAAAATACCAAATTTAAATAAAAACAACAAACATTAATGATTTTTAGATTTGATAGATGAACGTAAAAAAGACGAATATTAATTCGATTTTTCTTGGAGAAAAACAATTAAACATTCAGATCGATGAGTCTATGACAACAACAATTAGCTCTTCCAAATTAAAATGAAGTGAGCAACTCCATCTGAGGCATATTACCTCAAATTATCATGAGGAGCATATTTTCATCCTAACATTTTTATATATTAAAATATTATATTTCAATTTATTTGATGAAAACAAAGCAATAGATAACTTGGATCCAACTGTATTCTAACATTTTCTTTATTACCTTGGTAGTAGATGAAATTGAGGCAAAAGATATAAGCTTAAACATTTAAACTTGTTTTAATATAAGGCCTAATTTAATTCCCATTTTAAATTACAATTAATTATAATGGTTTCAACCCATAAAGTTGTATGAGTGGTTTATTTTAACGTTACAGAACAACAACAAATTTAATCAATAGGTACTATATATGATTAACTAGGGTCCGTCTTGGGGTAATACAACTTATACATTTGTATAAGACTTCTACATTTATAAATTTTTAAATATTTAATAGTATTTTATTATTAATATTATTTTTTTTTCTCTTTTAATATTAAATATATATTATACAATATATATATATATATATAACTTTTTTTATCTTTTTTTTAATCTCTTATTTCCGTATTATAATATATTAACCATTTATATTTCATTTTATATTATTAAAAAAAATTAAAATTACTATTTTAAAAATCAAAAATTTTAATTTACATTAACCTAAATTCTCAGTCTTAGGGCCAGCCTGATCCAACATAGAATTGCAATACTCAAATCAAATTTAAAAACATTCTTCCTTCCATGTTTCTTAGAACTTCTTTCAATTTATTTTATATGTTTCACAATTTATTTTTGTTGCTTTTTCTATATGTTTATATTATTTTTGTAATAATATTTTAATAAAAACTCATCACTGTTTTATCTCTCTTTTTTAAACTATTTGACAATTATGATTTGAAGATTATTTCGTCAAATTTTCCCATTTAGGAATAGTCTTAATTTATCTCACCAATGTAGTAAGTGATAAAAGTCGATTTAAGAGACCAACATGTCACAGATTCGATTCAATCTAAAAGCGCTTTGAGTTTAAGCGGGGAGTAATGGGTGTCATGCTAGCTTTCATTTATTTAAAAAAAAAAAAATAGTCTTAACTTAAATAGAAAAAAAAAACATAAAAACAACTTATATAAACCTCTAAAAAGAAAATTTGATATAAATATGTGATCACAAATGAAAGAAAAAACAACCAATTATAAATATGTAACTAATGGCTAAATTATAATGATTGCATATGTTTTAAACCTTAAATTAACTCTTAAAATTTTACTATTTAAAAAGTGTTAAAAAATGACAACCGGTGTTATAGAACTCTGCTATACCTAATTTTTATGTCATCAATTTAAATATAAATAAAATAATAATAATTCCGAACTATTTTAAAAATATGTTAATCCGATATTTTGATTTTGAATTTAGAAAGTTAAAATATTAAATTAGTATTATTTTTTAATTTATGAAGTTAACAGTTGTACCGATATTTTTTTTAATAAAAATTAAAATTTAAAAGAAAAAACTCTTTAATACTTAATTTGTTATAATTAGTTGTGTCAAACTAATATTTTACCACTAATATTTTAATAAAATAGATAATATATATTAAAATTATTTTTATTATATATATTTTTTTCAAACATAAAAATTGTGATTGAATTACAATTTTATAGTTTTCCAAAACATGAATTAAATTATAATCAAGACGTACCCGGGTGAAATAAAATAAATAACATACCCTTAAAAGGAAACAATGCCGCAATCGACGAAAATGAATGTCTTAAATGGCTTGATAATCAACACTCACGCTCTATCATTTATGCATGTCTTGTAAGCCTGAGTAAAATTGCTCTACCATATGCGGTAGAGTTGAGCCTAGCCCTTGAAGCATCAACCGTCCATTCATCTTGTTATTGTGAACAACCGAGACGAAGGGAGAGATTGAGATATGGATGGTGGAAAGCAAGTATGAGGAAAGGATACATGATGGAGGCCTTTTGGTATGGAGATGGGCGTCGCAAGTACTTATTTTGCCTCATAACACTATCAAGGGGATTTCTTACGCATTGCGGTTGGAATTTGACTATTGAAGGATAAGTTCGGGGTTCCTATGATAACTTAGCCTCTTTTCTGTGAACAATTTTTCAATGAAAAGTTGGTTTCACATATCTTAGGATTTGATATCATTGTTGGAGTGAATATGTCTATTGGTATTACCTCGAAAGAAAGAGATGTGGAAGTGCTCGTAAAAAGTTATAAGATTTTGGAAGCGATATATGATGAAGGGAGACAACGGAGGAATGGTGAGGAGGAAACTAGCTAAATAGATGAGTGAAACGACGAAAAAAGCAACAAAAAAATATTGTCTTACCATAATATTACTTTGTTTCTTTCAGATATGATTCTTTCATAAACTAGTTAAGTGCGGGATGAAATAAATGTTTAAAAAATCGTATAAATTTATATGAAAATTTAAATTTGTTATCCAATTATTTATATACCATATAAGGAAGCTTGTTTTCTTTGTTTTTTTTTTCCTTCAATATGCCACAAAAATTCGACGGGAGAGGATATGCTGTCCCAAGTGAAGCTGTCCCTTACGGTCTCATTTATCAAGAACAAGTAATTTTGATAAATTAGACAAATTAAAAATTATATATATGAAATAAACCTTAAATCCTAAATTTTAAACCCTAAACCCTAAACTCTAAATTCTAAATCCTAAACCCTAAAAACTTATATATATAACATTTTATTTTAATATTTCATTTTCTCTTTCCTCTCTTCACTCTCATGAGACAGCAATGGGACATTATTTTTGGGACAGCAGATCCGAATTCAAATTCGACAATGTTCTAATAGAAAAAATTAAATTTGTTCTTATTTTTTATTTTATGTTGATTAAATATAATATATTCTTATTATGATTAATACAAACTACTCAAGAAAGCCCAATGGAAGTTGTGTTTACATAATGGGCTGAGTTAAACGAAATTCAAGCCCATCGTAATTATCTTTCGTAAAGTCCAGAAAACCTTGACCTAAAAACCCTAATTTCATTTCCCTTTTATCAGCTTCTTCCCCTCCTCTTACAGAACTGCATCTAGGGCTAGAGAGAGAGAGAGAGAGAGAGCCATGACCACCCGTTTGAGGAAGAACAGGAAGAAGAGAGGTCATGTCAGTGCTGGTCATGGTAGGATCGGTAAGCACAGAAAGCATCCAGGAGGTCGCGGTAACGCCGGAGGTATGCACCACCATCGGATTCTCTTCGACAAGTACCATCCTGGGTACTTCGGTAAGGTCGGAATGAGGTATTTCCACAAGCTCCGTAACAAGTTTTACGCACCCATCATCAACATCGACAAGCTCTGGTCTCTCGTACCTAATGAAGTCAAGGAGCAAGCCACCGCCGACAAGGTTCCAGTGATTGATGTTACGCAATTTGGATTCTTTAAGGTTCTTGGAAAGGGAGTTTTGCCGGATAATCGACCTGTTGTTATCAAAGCTAAGCTCATTTCGAAAACAGCTGAGAAGAAGATTAAGGAAGCTGGCGGCGCTGTTATCCTTACTGCTTAGGTCTGATTTTCGTTTATTTATCAGATTATAGACATTTGTTTCTCAATCTTTATCTTTATTACACCTTGACTGTCAGTTGTTTATCGGATCTTATCATATGTTGGATTATATCATGCAAAATTTCTTCAATTTTATGGCTTTGTTTTTGTGAATTTATTTTGCATTTGCTTGTTTATGATTAGTTGATAGAACATGATGACAATCCTTCAATCTGCAAAACATGGGTGAAGCTTACATTATGTAATTGATGTAAAACTTCACCCATAAAAGATGCAAATTTGAAACATCCAAGAAATGGCTGAACAAATAGTCATGGTTTAGAGTAACCCTTGTTGTATAACTAGTGAATTAGCAAAACCCTTATTGAGGGGTTCATGTGCATTTGATTGATGATTGTGGGTTTTAAAAATTTCTGGTTTCCAGCTGATCAATTCCTTTTGAGCAATAATAGATATAGATTGGTGTAGTTCCAATAGCTTCTTCAAACTCATTCATTATTGTGTCTGATTCCTGCTTCTAGTTGTTGCAACTTGCAACCCAACAGCTGCTTGTATTAGGTTAATTGGTCCCATTTGGATACACATTCTTTTTTGTGAGATTTCTTATTTGGAAGTGAATTCTTTTGAGATAATCTCTTCTTGAAATAGTGCATATTCAGGCACAAATTTAAAGATGTAATCTTTATCATTGTATTAATTTTGTAGATGAGATGAGTTATGTAAAAACAAAATGCTTGTTTGTGTTTGGCTTATTTGAGTTTTCTTTTAGATTATTTGGAAACTTTGGTCTCTTTTTATTGATATGCATGTAAAGGTATAACTAGTGATCTCTTGCCCAAAACCTTGGTTACTTAAAATATTAAGTTTCTTTGATTTAAGAATATTTTAGGGATTTTATGTGTTTGGATTTTATTATTAATGAATATTTTAGTTTGCTATTATTTAGAGAATTCCAAATAAAATTTAGCAAGCAACCTCTTATAGCTTGTTTAATGATGGGTTATATGATTTTTTTTTGAAAAAAAAACTTGTAGACCAATGTGTGATCTACTCATTTAAAAAGGAACTAGATTTGCATTAGTTATAACTAATGTACAATCAATTATCAAAGAAAATTTTCAGTTTGAAAGAGACAATTTGAAAGAGAGATGTGAACCACCTTGTCAAATTTCACACTATTTTGAGCAAAATATATCTAAGAATTTAACCGAATTACACAAATGGTTTTTAGATTTATAAACATATTGTGTTAGCTTCAAAAGTCATACCTTGAAATTCAAACCATTCGAATTAAAACAAGATCACAATAACTTTAAAAGTCATACCTCGAATTTTAAACCATTCGAATTAAAACAAGATCACAATAGATTACCCACGCTGGTCTGATCAGTTTGCAGGGTTCGAATTATGAAAATTTATGATAAATAATTTATTTATTTTTGTTCGTAGACAACCATGTGATCTATGCTCTATCTCGATTGTCAAACTTAGTCTAAATTTTGTTTTTCCAAATTTTCAATTGACTTTCTTATACAACTTGAATACCATTCTTGACCCAAGAAATGACCATAAACTATTTCACACAACATTTACAACATCGAGCCATACACATTATCATTAATTTGACATGCTTATTTGAAAACTTAAATTAAAACCAAATTTTAAAATTACAAACTGTAAATTAGAGCATTAGATCAATTAATGATATTCCATAATTGTTTAACATTACACAATGATCAAATAAGAAGAACCCAAATTTCTTCAAAACAAACCAAGAAGAATTACTCAATTTTGAAATTTTTAGAAATTTGAAACTGGACATTTATGTTTCAATCAATTTCAATGAATTCAAAACATACTTCAATTGAAGTATCAATAAAATAATTCAAAGCATCAATTCAAATGAAATATAATTGATAGACAAAATTCGAAGTAATGGCAAGTCTAAAGGGAGGAATAGAGTTAAGGATAGTTGAGGAAAACTTGTCATCTAATATTCTTGAAACAATAACTAGTTTTTACAAAATTTGAATGGACTCACAATCAGTTGTACTTGGATTTAATATATTTTTAATAAAACTTGGAATGAAAGAATAATTATGAATAAGTTACATTTTTTAAGGAGAAATGATTTGGAGAGTGAATTGGGAGATTAAATTTTAAAAGGAATGACATGGTTCAATCTATTTGGCCGAAAAACAATAATTTTTTTTCCTCCCCTCCCCTCCCCTCCCCAACACATCATTTTCTCCTATATCCCTCATCTTTGTAAAAATAAAAATAAAAATAAGAAAACAAAATAAATAAATAATCATCTTATACTCACTCTTTTTTTTTATTGATTTAATTAATGACAAAAGCAAAAGTAGGGGTGTTCATCGGTTAGGTTTTCGGGTTATTCGAATTTTCGGTTCGAGTTTTTCAAATTTTTATTTTTTTAAGCAAATTCAAAAACCGAACCGATTTGAATAAATTCGAATTCGGTTTAGACCAAATATAGAAAATCACCTACCCATAAGATATATTTTTTTAAAAGAGTTAACAAAATAAATAAGTTGTTAAAGAGATCTTATCTACTTAAATTATAAAAAAATATAAATCGCGCAAACTTAGTTTAGTGACTAACGCTAATATATATTCGACAATTAAACGACGAAAGTAAAATAATGTCGACGACGACAATATATGGCGGTTGAGAGGTGTGGACAATTAGATAAAGGGGAAAATGAATTAGGGATTATGGATTTAATGTAGAGATCTTGTAGGAAGCCTATGATAATTTAATATATAATATATAATAAAAATGAATTCGGTTTTCGGTTTGGTTTTCGAGTTAAAATCTAAACTCGAAAACCAAACCGAAAACCGTATTTGAATTCGAATAGGTTTAAAATTCAATTCGAAAACTGAAAATGTAATTCGAATTTGGTGAATTCGAATTCGATCGGATATTTGGTTCAAACCAAATATTGAACACCCTAAGTAAATGTACATAAACTTAAAATCAAATTGTAAAATATTATAATATATAGATTTTAATAATAAACTTCAGTCATTTTAAAAATAATATTTATTACCATCACAATTAATTTTAAAAATTAATAAAATAAAAAATAAATTTAATTATATTTAATATTAAAAATATGTTTGAACTTAAAAAAATGGGTAAAAAGTTGTATTTTTTTTGTAACACTTATTATTTATTGTCTTTATTTCCTTCATTTACTCAATAATTGATAAGAAGATAATTTATCTAAAATTAATATAAATAATCCAAATCAATTCTCCAAACTTATTTTACTGTGTGCTATAATCATTTTTTATAATATTTGTTTCTCTTTTCATGTGGTAATTGATTAGAAGATAATTAATTATACCCACTTTAATTTAGAATTTAGAGTGTTTTAAGCGAGTTACTACTCCCTGATCATTTATACTATTCCAAACATCTGACTGCATTTTCCAACTGAAATAGAATATTACTATCGAAATGGAATTGTACATCCAGACAGAGATCCAGACAGAGGACGTGCTCATACGATTCATAGAAGGATATGATCAACCCGTTAATTGTTTTCCGCTTACGCATCTTTTCGTGCTTTTAAAAAAAGAGTTCACTAAACCTCAAGACCAAGTAAAAAACCTGTCCAGGTAGGAATCAAGGAATTGAACCTTGATAAAGCCTGTTACCGATCTGATTATCGATTCATAAGATTAATCAGAAGATAAAAAAGTTAAGACCCACTTGGCTCGGGGGATATAGCTCAGTTGGTAGAGCGGAGCTCTTGCAATTGGATCGTTGCTATTACAGGTTGGATGTCTAATTGTCCAGGCGGTAATGATAGTATCTTGTACCTGAACCGGGTTCCAACCTCAACAATAACAACTAAACACGAGGGTTGCGCTCGTTGAGGGACTTAACCCAACAGAATTCATACTTAAAATACAAAAATTCTCAAATTTAATTCGGAGAACAATTGTGTTAATTTATAAAATTAAAAAACAAATAAAATAAAATTGATTTCAAGATTATTTGAAAATGATATGAAATAATCCAACCTCCACATATCAGTTTTTGGAACTCCTCAAATGAAGAAGAACAATAGGTGACCTCTTCGTCTGCTGCTGCGTAGGCCTAGTGCGTGCATACTACTATAGGCTTGAGCTTTGAGCACCATCTAGTTCAGCTTTTTCTAACAGATGATGTTCTACTTTCTGTAGCAGCTCATATATGCGCTCACTACTTCATCAAAATCCATCAATTTGAGCATCGGAACCTTTATGCTGAGATCCAGATCCAAAAATCTCCTCATTTATACCTTTTGATCATCTCAAATTACCCGAATCTCATCGGATCTCGTGTCTAAAGGTTCGATTTCACCTGATCTCCAAACGAGCGGTCAAACCTAACACTCCGATGGCGGGAGCCGCCTCGGCGCTCTTCCTTCTCGATATCAAGGGCAGAGTTCTTGTATGGCGTGACTACCGTGGCGACGTCTCTTCCGTTCAGGCTGAACGCTTCTTCACCAAGCTTATCGAGAAAGAGGTTCTCCCCTCATTGTCAATTCTTAATTTTATTCGTATTATCTGTTGATCACGCCGTGGGAGATAAATAGTACCATTACTATTCATTGTAATTGTAGCCTTTAGATGAAGGAGTAACAGATTTAGCTATTCGTCTTCCATTGAAGATGATTTCCCTGTAGTTCAATTGTATCTGTTGGTTCCTTGATGCTTTAGCTGATGACAGTTGACGTATTATTTATAGGGCGATCCGCAATCTCAAGATCCAGTTGTATATGACAATGGAGTCACATATTTGTTTATTCAGCACAATAATGTTTATTTGATGACTGCTTCCAGACAGAACTGCAATGCAGCTAGCCTTCTTCTCTTTCTTCATCGCCTAGTTGACGTAAGGGCTAGTGATCTTGGTTTAGATTCTTTTTTAATGCTTCCTCTAATTTGGGAATGATTATGTTGGTTTTTGTGGCCATGTTCAATTTTCTTTTGGCTGCAGGTCTTTAAGCACTATTTTGAAGAGTTAGAGGAAGAATCACTGAGAGACAACTTTGTTGTTGTGGTACCTGAACAATTGCTCTCGGTTTCCTTCATAGTTGTATTTTTCTTTCACAAGACCTTTGATTTGATTGCTCTTTGCAGTATGAATTACTTGATGAGATGATGGACTTCGGTTACCCTCAGTATACAGAAGCAAAGATTCTCAGTGAGTTTATCAAGACTGATGCTTACAGGATGGAAGTTACACAGAGGCCACCAATGGCAGTGACAAATGCTGTGTCTTGGCGTAGTGAAGGCATACAATATAAGAAAAATGAAGTAAGCTATATTCATGAAAGTTGTTATGATACCATTTGTTGAGATTTTCTTATGGGCCTTTGCCTTTTCAGATCTTCTTGGATGTCGTGGAGAGTGTTAATATACTTGTCAACAGCAATGGCCAGATTATTAGGTCAGATGTTGTTGGGGCATTAAAGATGAGAACTTATTTAAGGTGATTTTCCTCTCAACTTCCATTGTTGTTTGATTCTAATGTTTAAACATGCAATGCAAAATGATTTCTGATCTCCTATCTTGTACATTTAGGCACCACAGCCCTATGCATGCTATGCCTTTATATGTCTTAGGATTTTCTTTTCTTAATCTTATAATATAAAGAATGGAAATGTCCCAAAGGTTTACGAAGTTACAGAAAAAGAAGAAAATGAAAACAGACCAATCCACCTTTAAGCATGACAAGGAAAGCTTGAACAAACTGACCCTACCACCCCATACCCTAAGGAGCACTAACCCAGAAGACACCTATGCAAAATAACCAATTAAAGGTTCCTACAAATTGACTGTGACCCATCATGAAAGCTAATCACTCCTCCACAGGCAGCCCAAAGGGGGGATTAAGAGAAAACTTACAACTCAAACCCAAGCAATTAAACAAGGGAAGCAGAAAAACAAGTTCATATATAGGCTTCATTTTCAAGGCTCGCAAAATTCAACGTCCATATCAAACCCTCAACCAGTTCACAAGCATAGATCAACATACCAACAACATAATGCAAAATTAATTTGGTCATTCAGATGTTTCCAAGCTTTGTACCACCACCAAACCAAAATAAAAACCTCTTAATTTGCTATATTGAAATTATCGTTCCACCTTAATTCATTTATGAATTTATTCCCTTTGTCATGATAACCGAACTGTAAGTCTCCCCAATTCTCTTTCCTTTCTATAGTAAGTTTTTATCTTCTCCTTCCCATTAACATTACAGGAATTTCACTGCAATCCTGATAGAACTTGTATTAGAATTAGGCTTAAAATCTTGAAATCAAAGATTACAATAATTTGTATTAGAATTAGTCCTAACACCTTGAAATCAAAGATTACAAAATGAATAGGAAATTGGTGTGAGTAATTGGAAGAAGAGAGAATAGAACTTGAGATGAGAAGAAACTCTTAACAGACCAAGAGCTATGTAAGAACTAGAGATGAAAAAGAGAGAATCCCTATGTGAGAAGAGAGAATCCTTGAGGAGAGGTAAAATTTCCACTACACATTTCACACCTAACTTTGGCACCATCATGTCTTATTTATAGTAAACTACTAATTAACTTCTTATTAACGAAATTAACCGCTAACTAAAACCGTCTCGTCTTGTATCAATAGCCCATAGCCCATCCTTCACCACTGTTCGAAGATTGAACAAGATTCAAATAAAACAAGGATTGTGGAAAATAGGGAAGTCATTCTCGAACCAGCTAGTTAATATCACGTGGAATCACTCTCGAGGATGTTTTGGCTCAACTAATTCCACGCACATCGCCGTGTATGCACCTGTGTTGCATTTGTGGCCATATGCCCATTTCTAGTCATAAATATGTTCTTTTGAATATAGGAAGCTAGCATGACCCCATAGTTATAACCTTCACTTCAACTTAAGGTATTCTAAGTGAGAATCAAACCCGTGACATCCATTTCTGGTCACAATTGAAACAAAGGTTAATACGTCATTTCTCAGTGTATGAGAATTGAACCCGCATTGTTAGCTAAGGCTAGGGGTTATAATCGATGTCAATTATCTTCTACTCATGATATTTCCTTTTATTCCCTTGGTTCTTTATCTGAACGCTCCTTGTTCTCGCCTCTTTCCGTGTCTAGTTCCACCATGGTGCATGTAATAACGAACCATCCTTATTTGCCAATTAACCTCGTTTCTCCATTGCCTCATGTACCACTTCCCAAAGCTTGATATTTGTTCTTTCTTGAACTATTCCATTGTATCTAAAGAGTCGTTTACTTTTGGATTCTGATTTGTTATTACTTCTTTTAACTGATTTTTTTTTCTAGAAAAAGATGAACCTTTTATTGATAAAGAAAAAAATGTTGTGTACAAAGGAACCTATTACTAGTTACGTTTCTCAATAAAATAAAATGCTGACACCACTTCAACTTAAGACATTTTAAGTGTGAATCGAACCCATGACCTCTGGTCTCTTAGGAAACACTTTTGCCACTTGAGCTACCTTAACGGGTTACTAGAAACTAAACTCATGCAACAAAACTAGTCCAACAATATTTTTAAAACGTTGATACTCGATACCCCATTCCATGCAAACTAACAAATTATGAGTGGAGTTAGCAACTTTGTTCCATATCTCCACTTTGAGTAGTAATTGCACATTCTTGAATCTCCTTCCAAACTACTTCCTCATTTCTAGGTTTTGAACCAAAAACTCTTGCATTTCTCTCCTTTCAGATTTCATAAATACAATCTTCAAATGAAATGAACATTTGTACAAAGTTGTTTTTTTTTTGGAATGACCAAACTAGAGGATCGCAATCCCATAGGGAGTGGATTCAAGTAGTGACTTCCATTTGCCATCCCAAATTTCCGAAACCATCGTCGCCACTTATTCTGAACTGAGTTCACTAGCTGCAAATTTTGGGCGAATAATAAGAGGGTCATCATCATGCCAAAATGAAGTGTCACTACCATTACCATTGCCAAATTTGAAGAACATCAGCTTCCAACACAATTTTTCTGAGTTTAAAAACCTTTTTTATGTATGAAACAATGTCTGTACAGGAATTAAATGTCCATATGTTACTACGCTTAAGGAGTTAAATGGATCTAATTGATCCAAATAGTCTTTTCTTTTGTGCAATGGCCTAAAAGTGTTTCATCAACAAAACTTTGTTCTATTCCTCGCAGATTCTGATACCAATTCCACCCCCTTCTTTGATTTGCAAAGATTTTTCCATTTGACTTTGTCACCTACTTTGCCTTTATTTCACCATATAAAGTCGCGGATGAGCTGTTGAAGAAAATACCCATTATGGTAACCCTTAAACGTAATCGACAGTCAAATCAGTAGTTTATATAACACATCCATATTACTCTTGAGTCTTGCCTTATGTCTTTAACGATCGTTACTTGTTTCAAATCTTTTCAATTGTTCAAGGGATCATCAAATGCGCTAGGCCTGAACTCCAGAGTACCAATTCTTTTAGTTCTCTCCATGGTAGTGCTATGCCCATATTTCTCGTGAGCATATGCAAACTAAACCACTGACAGACATTTCCCTTCAAGTGAGCTGTGACAAATTAAATCTACTGCTCCTTTGACATATCTTCAATCTTAAAGAACATTTCTATCTCATAAATCTGTCAAATTCTGGGAGGTTCATCTTCGTCAGTTTTGTTGGTGGACAATAATTTGGATGTACTTTTTCATTAAGTGTTTCACTTCTTTCATCAGTTGATCTTGCCTTAATTTCAACAATCTTTAAAATCACACAATCCTCCAACAAACAAGCCTTCTGTTGTAAAAGCTCAAAACTTATTATAATGCTACATGTTACCTGCAGATTCAGCAGGTCAGTTAAATAATCAAACAAGACAAGGAGTTTCTACAATACCGGTTTTATTTTTTTGCTAGAAACTACTACCGATTTGATATACTTCAAACAGTCTCAGAAATGAAACAGCCTCAGTCGGTTTAATTTCACACAGGTATATCAAAATTCAAAACAAGCCCAGGCTCGTTGTTTCAATCGCGACTTCGATCAACCTCTCGCGATGAATTTTATTCACACAGAAATTTGAGAAACCAGATTTTGTCGAAGGTGATTCAGCTACTGCTCTGAGGAAACTTGATTCTGTTCTGGTCGGTAGTGCTCCTAGGTAGAAGAACAGAAGACTAACGAAATACGAAGTTCTACAGTCGCGATTCGAGGATTATAGCAAAGGAATTCAAAAATCTACGTGCTTCTCATCTTCTTCTGCCTATCATTTCTAGGTCGCGAATCTTTGTTATGACCTGGCTAAAACCCAAAATAACATAAACTTATTACATCAAATACCTATTACTATTAGCCTTGTGGAGTATAATAACACATCACAATATCCTACCACATTTCTTAAAGTTCTATGCCATGTTAGTTATGAAGCAAATATTTGAACTTCGGATATAATCTTCTTAGCAATATTTTAGTACCCTTGTGGTTTCTGTCTCATCTGTTACCTTTACTAAATCCTGTTCATCTAATAAATATTGTTCCAACTTCAATTTTTTTTATTTAATGATAATGATGTGTGAGGTGGATTTTAATTTTTCTGTTTAAATTATCCCCTCTTGTTAGTGCATTGAAGTTTGGTTTCTGTGTTTACATTCACATGCAACTTTTAATTTAATGTAAAACTCTCACATGTGATCAAATCCAATTGTTGATTGTGGTTTAAGCCAATTGTAGGTGCTAATTGCAATAGGCCCAATTAGTACATTATTTCTATCTCTTGTATAAAGAGGACATCGAGCATATTAGATTGGGCTGTTGAATTTGGCGATATTTTATCTTTAACTGTTTGTATTCCATGAAATAGATCACAATAATATTAAATTACCTTGTTTCAGTTTCTTCTGAGTACCTTGCATTCAACTGTCTCTAATGAAAAAGTTTGTTATTTTCATCTCTTAGTGGGATGCCCGAGTGTAAACTTGGGCTAAATGACAGAGTTCTATTGGAGGCACAAGGGAGGGCAACTAAAGGAAAAGCCATAGATTTGGATGACATAAAGTTTCACCAGTAAGTGGCAAAACTCTTAGTTCTTCCTAGCACCTTTCTTGTCACGTATTATTATTGGCATCAAAATACACACAATAGTCTGTTCTGAGCTGTTATTATACTTTCATGGTATCTGCATTGCCTTTTTTGATCTGCAATTGGTTCTTCAATTATGTTCTTGGTTTAGGTGCGTTCGGTTGGCCCGATTTGAAAATGATCGCACAATATCCTTTATACCCCCTGATGGATCCTTTGATCTTATGACATACAGACTAAGTACTCAGGTCTGATGGGTTTCTCTTTCCTCATCTAACTTTTATCATAGTTACTAATTCAATATTTACTTTCAGGTAAAGCCTCTTATATGGGTAGAAGCACAGGTTGAAAGGCATTCTAGAAGTCGCATTGAGTTTTCTGTGAAAGCAAGGAGTCAGTTTAAGGAGCGTAGGTATGTTATTGATAAAACTGAAAATTAAGTGTTATATGCTGAGTATTGAATTTAAGTTCCAAATTAGGTAAGTGTATGAAAAATTCAAACTAGATGGAGATATATGAATTTAATGTATTTGATATTCAAGTTGATTTGATAAAATGTGGAACTAATGTCGAAACATTATAAAGACTTAATTTGATTAATTTCCAAGGGTTAAATTTGTCTTTCTTATGTTCTTACTATATTACTAAAGTTAAGTAATTTAACCATATTTTTAAACTTAATTTGAGCTAAATCTATATAATTAGTGATTTTAAATAACTATTTGGAGCCGAATCTAAATAATGAAGTGATTTCTTAAACTTAATTTGTGCTTCTACCCTTTTTAATGTGATAAGTGATGTTAAAGGCTTTACTAAATTTATTCCAAATTTCTGGGAACATGAAATTGCTTGTATGTGTTCAATTTTACAGCACTGCTACAAATGTTGAAATTGAGTTGCCAGTCCCATCAGATGCTACTAAACCAAATATTCGAACATCAATGGGTTCCGCTTCATATGCACCAGAGAATGATGCACTTGTCTGGAAAATAAAATCTTTTCCGGGTGGTAAGGTAAGGTTTGACCATAACAGTTTCCTCAAATTATATACCTCATATGCTTGCTTTGTTTTGAGTAAACCCATAAAGAATCCCCAAGTATTCGACAATTTTGAAATCCATTCTTAAACTAATTTTCTTTTATACAATCCCTTTAACTATGAAACCGTTTTGAATATGAACCCCAATTTTTAACGAAATTTTAACGTAAGACCATTTTTATGCTTGAGCTTTATATTTAGTCGCTTCAGCACCTATTTAGGGTGATGTGGTTTTGTTTCTTCCTTTAAAGTTAAACGTGTTTAAGTGGCCAAAACAACAAAAGTGGTCTTATATGATTGATAGTTTGAACGAAAAGAATCAATTTAAAAATTGTCTTTTAGAAAAAAGGTTCATATCAAAACGGTTTCATAGTTTAAAGACTTATTTCAAATTGATGAATACTTTGAGGGAGTATTTATTTATGGGTTTAGTCTTTTTGGCTTGTCTTACATTTCCGGATGGATACATGATTTTTCTAATTGGAGTGTAACTTTGTAGGAGTATATGCTTAGAGCAGAGTTTACCCTACCAAGTATAATAGCAGAAGATGCAGCTCCTGAAAGAAAAGCTCCTATACGTGTAAAATTTGAGATACCATATTTCACTGTTTCAGGAATACAGGTACCTGATTTGCTTTATTCAGTTCGATAGAAAATCCTCGACATGAATTTTTTCTGTATTATTTTGCCAATGTTTTGTTTTGTTTATTTTTAAAGGTTCGTTACCTAAAGATCATTGAGAAAAGTGGCTACCAGGCTCTTCCATGGGTAAGATATATAACCATGGCAGGAGAATACGAGCTTAGACTAATATGAGAACACCCAACAAATTATTATTCGGTTTCCACATGCAAATCCTATCACGAGGATGGATATTCTCATCTGGTAAACCAATGTTCTTCCTGTAGAATTATGTAGTTTCAACCGATTCAAGCTTAAGAATGTATGTATGATGGTAAAATCTGGATGGTGAATTCTAATTCGTTTTTTTTTTGTTGGCATCATTTCAATCATGGATTTAGTTTGGTTGTTATCGTCAGTTATGTTTATAAGTACTTCATGGACAACTGTATTATTCCAACATAGAAGGCATTGAAAAGTTGGAAGAGAAGAGGAATCTTGTTTTATTAAAAATTCTTTATGTATGTATTTGCTTCAAGCATATTTTGCATGAACTATTATCTGTCAGAATCATCTTCCTCTCACGGTTAGGGTTTCGTGGGAACGGACCGATTTTGTTTAGGAGTTTCATGATTTTGCAGGGTCAGATTGACCTATTATGTTTAGGACTCCACGATTTTGCAGGGTTGGGTTGACCTACTTAGATTCGGATCAAACCCATTGAAATTACAACCGTCATGTTTATGCAGGTTCGGATTTGTTGAAAATACAATCGTTGCGTTTATGCCAGTGTTCTAAACGGCGGTAGGCGGTGGCGGAGCGGTAAGTGACTGCCTACTGCCTCAGGTGCCTAGGCGGTGCCTCAGGTGCCTAGGCGGTGCCTTGGCGGTTGAATATAAATATAATAAAGATGTTCTATAATTATCATTTTACTAAAAAGTCAAATTAATATTCTCTAATATAGTAACATTTAACAAAAATAAGTATGTAGACGAGCTGGAGAAGTGATAGATGATTAGATGATCTAAGAAGATGTAGATGATTAAGGAGGTGAGGTGAATGAGATAAGAAACAGAAAAGAAGAATATAAATGAATTGGAATGTAAAGAGTCATTTCAAAATTTAAATAAATAGTGGGTGATAAAGAGTTTTTTTTATTAAATATATATATATATATATATATATTAATATTAGTAATTAATTAATTAAAAATAATAAGTAATTAAATAATCTGACCGCCTCATGTATAGGCGGAGCGGTGTTGGACCGCCTACCGCCTAGGCCGCCATTTAGAACACTGGTTTATGCAGGTTTGGATTGACCCACTTAGGTTTGGGTTCGTGTTTATGCAGTTGGGTGAAAGGATGGGAGTGTTATTTTGTTTACTAGTGTGTGGATTGCCTACTTCCCATTTGAGGAAAATGGGAACATTGGCTTTTGCTGGAATTAAAATCTTTAGTATAATTTTACTAGATAAATGATGATTATATTTGGTGACCTAAATGGTATTTCATCTCCCTTGAAAAGAGTGAGAGGAAAACACCACCTAAACTCAAATTCCAAATGTATGATTAATTTCATCAATTCCTTTAAACATCTTGATTTCAGTTACCGTGATTGTAACTTTACTTCGAGCAATAAACAATCATGCTCATCTTTCTCAATTGGAGAAATTTTTTTAACCAAGCTTCACATAAAGCCTATCAGCTAAATCCGTGGATCTCCACCTTTTATCCTCAATTTAAAGCTCAAATTATGTCTCAAATCTCTAAAAGAATGGAGTCAATTCTCAATTGATAACCTTGAAAATAAGTTAAAAATTGAAACAAAGGACCTCGAAATCCTCCAAAAACTTGAATAAGGGGATAGCTCTTTAGAAGAGTAAGAGTGCAAAAACTTTCTTATCAAAATCAAAGATATGATTGCTAAAAAATGATGACAAAAATATAGTCTAATTAGATCAACTATGGCGATGCTCCCTTCTAATTTTTTTTTTGTATTCATCGGCTAAAGAAAAGTTGTCAACTTTATCCAGCTCATAACAAATATAGATGGAATAAAGAATTAGAAAGACATTTCTCAAAATTTTGCCAATCATTACTACTCTTCTAATTAAATTTGAGTTGATAAGCAAACATTAGACTCATTCCATTATTAATTTCCATTAAGTATAATACACCTCTATATAGATGATTCAATTCCATATATTGATCAAATTAATGAAATAGTCTTTAGAATATGAAAATTTTAAACTTTAGGACGTGATAAATTGTCAGTCGAATTACAAAAGAAATAATTTATTAGGATGTTAACATAATCAAACAATTATGTTTTACAAGACACATGTTGAAGAAGACCCGACCCCAAACCTAACAAGACTACACCTACTTATCCCCGTTCTCGTATCCAATCGGGTAACCATGTTCAATGTCGTTCCCATCCCCTTCATTATAAAGAATATGATTTGAACTTTTTACTAAATGTGCACTATACAAATACGTCAGGATAAGATACTTTTAATTAAATAGTTTTGGTAGGTGATAATACATTAATTATATCTTGGTAGTTTTGGTAAATGATAATACATTAATAATATTTACATGTTTAGGTGACATTCAATCTTATATAATTTTTACTTTTTATGTAGTTTTTTCTTCTAAATTTTATTTTAATTCGTGTTTCCTGTTTGATTATGCTAAAATATACTATTAAAAACAGTTTATGATCTTTATTTAAATTAAAATATTTAGTTTTACATATTTGTATTTTGTATTTAATTATTTATGTGAATTTTAAAATATCTTTTAATGTTTTTTGATTTTTTTTTATATTTTAATTTTTGTTAACTTTTAAGTTTCTTAACTGTAGTCTTTTAAATTTTAGTTTTTTATTCTTTTATTTCATATTAATTCATTTCATTTAAATAATAATTTAACACTTTGTAATAAATATCAATTAATATTTCTTATGAAGTAATATTTTATAATAAAAAAAACTAAACAACTATAATAATATTTTAAACTAATATAATAAATATTTAGCAACTATTATTAATCATATATATATATTGTATTATTATTGAATTTAAATTATTGTTAAAACTTAATTTTTAAAAGATTGAAAATGAAAAAGACATTTAAAATTGGCAAGTTAAAAAAAACATAATATATATATACTTAACTTGTAAAATTGAAGTAACCAATATTATTTTCATATTAATTTTTATATATATAAATAAATAATTAAAAATTAAAAAGAGTTAGAGATAAAAATACCTAAAAGTTAAAAAATAAATTTAATAAAAAATATAAAATTAATTAAAATGACATAAATAATTAAATCAAAAATAAATATATTTAAAATTAATAGTGTTAAATTTTAAAGATAATATATATATATATATATATATATATATATATATATATATATATATATATATATATTAAAATCAAAAGTCTTCTTTACATTTACTTGAGTCTTGTGCCGGTTTATATAATTATCTAAAAAGATATTATTATTTTTCTATGATAAATTGTTTTTTAATAGTATAATATATTAAAATTTAATAAAATTATTAGAAAAAAAATAAATTTATTTTTTATAAAATATAATAAATAAATATTAATAATATTATATATTTATTTACTTTTGATTAATAATAGGAAAGATATCACAAATTTTATTTTACTACCTCCATAATAAAGTTTCAAATATAACAATTTACATTAAAAATTCGAGATGTTACGTGCCTGATTCTATGTGTGTAAGCGATTCGATTTAATCAATTTACTATGCACATTTTAACCGTTGATGTTGGTTTAATAAATTTCAAACAGTTGATTTTTCGGTTTAATATATTCAATAAACATTTGGTCGGTTTGAGCGGTTTTAGTAGTGTTGAACTTACAAATTGAACCGCTGTGATTGGTTTAATAAAATGAAAATTGAAATGAATTTAATTTGTCTAATTTAATTTGATATTTGGTTTGTTAGGAACCATTTTATTTGGATTTGAATGAATTAATCTTACTCCACCAATTCCATTTGATGCATAACAAAATTAACTATCCCATATAAAAATGATCTCTATTTTTTATCATATTTATAAATTAATTGAAAAGTATATTTTGAAAATAAAATTTTTACTTTTTTTTTATTAAAAAATATAATATATATATATATATATATATTAAAATTTTGAAAAACTTAATAGAAATATTTTGAAAGTTTTTAAGGTAAGTAAACAAATTAATAAATTAAAAAAGATTTTAAAACAGATTCAATATTGATTTGACTATGACTAATACAAACCAATTATAGACTAACACATCATTATCTCTGCGTGTCAATTTTATATTGGCTTCTTGGCCTCTCTTCTAAATTCTTGGGAAAAAATTAAAATTTAAATAAACCTCTATACTTTAAATAAAGTTACAATAAATTCTTCAAATTACAAAAATATGAATAATTTCAGTATCCAAATAAAGTTATTTTAGCAAATAAAGTTATACAATAAATGTTTAATACTAGGAAATAATATTATTAAAATTTAAGAAATTATTTGTTTATTTATCATTAGTTTAGGGGCTTATTTTCTATTTATAACTTCAAAATTATATACGTTCAGTTCATCGTAGTCAGCAAAATTTCTCTGTTTCTCTCTCTTGAATATACTCCGGCGACGGTCCGACGGCGGCGATGATGATGATGATTAGTAGATCAACCTTCGTATCGATTGTTATAACTTTAGGGTTTCTATCAAACATGGGTGATTCACTCCAATTTAATCTTGAATCGGGAGATGCGAAATGCATATCAGAAGATGTCAGGAAAGATTCAATGTCGGTAGGAAAATACTATATAGTGAATCCGAACGAGGGTCATCCCCTTCCTGAGACTCATAATCTCACCGTCAGGGTAAATGAGGAAATTTTGAAGAGACAATAATTTTTTTTTCTATTTTTTCCAATTTGGTTACTTTATGGCCTTGTTTTTATGGATTTCTGGAATTAGGTCACTTCTCCGACAGGGACTAGCTATCATCTTGGAGATCATGTTAGTTCAGGGCAATTTGCTTTTCATGCTATGGAGGCTGGTGATTTTTTGGCTTGTTTTTGGGTAACTGAGCATAACCCGAAGATTACTGTAACTATTGATTTTGAATGGAGGACTGGAGTGGCTGCTAAGGATTGGTCTAGTATTGCTAAGAAAGGAACTGTTGATGTAAGAAATCTCTCTATTTTTCATTTTGATTATTCTGTTTTCTTTGATTCAATCTATAAGTGTTTGATTCCATTGTTTAGTTTTGACTGAAATTTTCAATGGGTTTGATTGATATGGTGTTATAGAGCAATGATGGTTCAAATCCTGTTGAAAATTCTTCTTTCTATGCTTTGATTTCATTTTGATTATTCTGTTTTCTTGATGTGTGCTTCATTCAATATATAAGTATTTGATTCTATTGTTTAGTTTTGACTGAAATTTTCAATGGGTTTGATGATATGGTGTTATAAAGGCAACGATGGTTCAAATCATGTTGAAAATTCTTCATTCTAGGCTTTGATTTAAAGGATTCTTTATGATCTTGTTCTTTTTGGTTGTTCTGCTGACTTGTTTATGGGTTTTCTTTTGATTTGTAGTCTATGGAAAATGAGCTGAAGAAACTGCAGGAAGTTATAACTTCAATTCATGAAGAGATGTTTTATCTTCGTGATAGGTAATCGAATTGAATCGTTTTATCTATGATTTACAGTAAGGGAGCAACATCTTTACTTACACATTCATTCAAATAATTTTAACAGGGAAAAAGAAATGCAGGAACTTAACATTGGCACAAATTCCACAATAGGTTGGTTAAGTATTCTTTCCCTTTGTGTTAGTCTAGGTGTGGCTGGTTTGCAGTTTTGGCATTTGAAGACCTTTTTTCAAAAGAAGAAGCTTATTTAGATCCAATTTTTGGATAAATACTACCCATTTGCAGTTTTATATTTGACTATATATCATAATACACAGTTCATGCAAAAGAATGCAAATTTCTTATAGGATTAAAGTTTTCATTGTTGTGTAGTTTTTCTACATTCTTCTGCAAACTAGTCCAGTCCAAGCAAATCTATAATCTATGAATTGTTTAAATTTTTTGAATTGGGGTTGATTTTGAGAAAATTTGATATTTGTATTATTATTATTATAAAAATAAATTGTTTTTTAAAGAAATATATTTTTTTTAATAATTTAATTAATGAATTAAGTGATATTATTATTTTTAAAAGTATTTAAATTTTTTAAAATTATTATTATATTTATGTATTTAAAAAATAATTTTCAAATCTAATTAATCTCCTTAATTTATTAGATTGCATTCATTACAAGAATTTATTACTATGAATTCCGTTTAAATATATAAACAAAATATTATTTATATATAAATATTTTAAATAAAAATAATATTATTCAAATTTAAATAATTATGAATTAATTTTAATTTATAAAAAATAAATTAAATTCAAATAGAATGTTTACATATATTTTTAAATTATGAAGTATACAAATTTAAAAAAATATTAAAATAATTTAGAAGATCTATGTAGAGTTCGAAATTTTTTAATTTTTTTACAATGAAAATATGACTTATCTTTTATTTTTTCAATTTAATTCAATGTTTATTTAATTATTAAAAAAATAGCAAAATATACTTTTGTTCAATTGTTTTATTTATTTTTTTTGTTATTGTTTTAAGCCCATTCCAAATTATTTTCAAGCCACAATAACTTAAATTCTTAGATCCGTTCCTAAACTCATTCCAAATTATTTTCAAGCCCACAATAACTTAAATTTTTGGATCCGTTCCTAACTCTAAAGCACACGGACAAATCATATAAATTGGACAAATCATATAAATTGACAACATTTATTACAGACTATTCGAGTAGAATATTACTTATTATTATATATTTATTTAAAAATATATATTAAAAAATTAATTCATTTAAGTTTTTTTTTATATCTATAATAGTTTTAATTATTTAATAATCAAATTTAGTATGAATTGATATTTATAAAAAAAATAAATAAAAAAATTATTATAATAGATAATTAGACAAATATAAAAAAGAATTTAAATCAATATATATGTAACATCCCAAAACGAGGCGATACCTCCTGGTCCCATAGCTTATCATGTGTCGCGGTGAGGCGGACACGTAGCAATATGGGGAAGTATCATATCTCGGGATGGCTCGAGGTTCGATGTGTTTCAACATTGTTTGCGTGCCAGACATCTTTTAAAATGAAACATTTAGTTTATAAAAGATTATGAAAATACCTAGAATGGTAATAAATTAATTACATAAAAATAATTAATCATTTGTTCAAATTTTAAATGATATGAGAGGCTAAATCATAATTTAACCTGAACCCGATTTAAATTAATTAAACATAACTAATTTATAGATTATTTATTTGAAAATCAGAGTCGCCAAGGTATTTATAAAAATCAATAAAATGATACGTGTACAAACATATTTATATGAGAGTTTCTAAAAAAATGGTGGTTCGTTGTCTGTTTACGCTCGAAAAAGGGCTTTCGCGTTATGTCCTCCGCGCCCGCCTAAGGACGTTTTTTAAAAATTCTTCTAAAATAAACAAAGTCTGACTTTTATAAATTCAATTATAACATTTATTACCTTTAATTAGTAGTTTAGGGGTTCTAAGTAAGGATGAACTTTAAATAATTGTACAAAATTATTTAAAAGATGTGTACCTGTTGAGATTTAACAAAACATGAAAATATCAGAGGAGAATGTTAAAATTTAAAAATAAATTCTAAACGGGGCATTATTCAAAATATTGGTTTAGGAAATATCACAAAAATATAAAAATGTCATTTTATGACCTTTCAAAATTATTTGAAAATGGGTTCGAGTTTCCAAAATTATTTTTATAATTTTGGATTTTGAAAAGTGAAACCAAACAAGCCTTAAGACCGGAGTCCTATGGTCTAGGTTCGGTTTGGACGATCTAGGCTCGGACGGGCTGAGTCAAGATCGGGGTGGTCTAGACTAGGGCTCGATCGCATGGGTCAAGGGACCGGAGAGCTCGGTCCTGGGCTCAGGAGGCTCAATCCCAAACTTGTGTGGCTCGGTCGAAGACTAAGGAGGCTCGGTTCCTAGTTAAGTCTACCGGTCTAGGTGCTCGGTCTTAGGGTAAGGTAATTATCGGTCCTAGGTCTAGGGTTAAGGTTAATTTTACTGGTCCTAGGTTAAATGAGGGCTCGGTCCTAGGGTTAGAAAACCTAGGTCATAGGTTAGGGTCAAGTTTATCGGTTCTAGGTTAAGTGAGGGCTCAGTCCTAGGGTTAGAAACATCGGTCATAGGTTTAGGGTTATGGTCAAGTTTACCGGTCCTAGGCTAAGTGATGGATCGATCCTAGGGTTATAAAACTTGGTCCTAGTCCTCGGTACTAGGGTTAGAAAACTCGGTCCTAGTCCTCGGTCCTAGTTGAAGAACACCGGTCCTGATCCTCGGTCATAGCTGAAGAATATCAGTCCTAGGTTAGAAAACTCAGTCCTGGGATTCTCGATCATGGGTGCATTTCTCGATCCTAGGTTTTGACCCGGGGTTCATTTTCTCGGTCCCTACTGAAGAACAAGACTAAGGATCACCGATCCTAGGCTAAAACCTTAGGACCGAGTGTTCTTATTTTGGTCCAAAATTTTAGAAGTCCATAAATTTTGATTGAGATCATGAAATCATGACCTGTAAGCTACAGTAAGTTTATATTATCATGAAGAACAAAATCCTTAACATAAATAACGATTTGGAAGTTCTTACAAGGATCAATTTTATAACACCATTTCTAGGTCAAATTTTGAGATCTTTCAATTTAGACCATTTCAAGGTTTGATTTTTGTTCCATTAGTTTTGAAATGATAATATAGTTGATCTTAACCAAAATAAGAACATCATAACATCATTAAAATAATTTTTGAAGATCGAATCAAAATTCAAAAAATTTCAAAAATAAGATTTGATTAAACATGATTAAAGTGATGAAACTGTTATTTGAAATTCATCCTAACCTGTTAACAAACATGTATAACAACTAATTGGATAAATTTTTTTAATTTTTAAGCTTTATTTTTAGAAATTTCAATTTGATCAAACATGATTACAGTTGTTTGAAAATCATTTTAATATGTTAACAAACATGTATAACAACTGATTGAACCAAAGAAATCGGATTAAACACAAGAACACGATATTTTAAAAAATCCAGTTTTCAAAGTTTAATTTTTAATTTTTTTGATTTAAGTTGATTTGGTCGATTATCTTTCAATAGAAAGTTCATACATGACAAATATATATAATGATTCTCAACAAAGAAATCACATAATCAAAGCTTAGAATAGATCAAATCCAATCAAACAAGAAAATTTTGAAAACATTCAATTTTTCAATTACAAATCAAAATACAAAGCTTCTAGATTCATACCCACACTTGGAGAACACTCCTGAGAGGTGTTGGAGGCTATCAAAAAGTCTGAATCGAAGCAGAAGTCGCCGAAGAACTTTATGGCAAAAACCAGTTCTTGGCCGGAGTTTCAGACTTTGATTTCGACTATTATAGGCTGTAATTGTTTGATGTTCTTCGATGATTTGCTTCACAAAGCAATGAGGATTATTTATAGTGCCTCTAAGGCGGCCAAGGATGGGTAATTGAAGACGATTTTACCTTCCGTTGAGCTTATCTTAAAAGCTTATCCTCAGTCGGGGCAACCTTATCTAGGGCAGGATAATGCTGGAGGATAAGAGCAAAATGTAGGCATCGATGAGAGGAGGACGTGGACGAAAAAACCAACGGATTTGATCACTTGTGGAGAAAGCTAGAGCTTCTAGAAGATCGCACGACGGTGAGTTGCGATTCCGGTGAGGTCATGAGTTCCAACGAAGAAGAAGACTGAAACGACGTCGTTTCGTCTAACACCGTCCGCGTCCCGTCAACGGTCTATACTAACGGGGTTAGTCCATCCCGTTAGTTGATCGGGTATGGACGCGCGGGCGCTTATTCTGTTGTAGCAGGGGTCTAGCACGTTCTGGGTTATTAGATGAGATCTGTGCGCTCATCTGATGGTCCAGAATCCTGCTGCAAGGTTCTAACAAAAATGCGGCTGCACAAGATCATCCGATTTTATTTTATTTAAAAGATTTATTAAAATATATTTTTAATTACTTTTAAATTCATTTATTTACCAAAATTTTCACAAAAAATATTTGTGGAATCATAATAAAAATTATGATCATAATTTATATTTTTTTGATATTTTTGGGAAGTTTAGGGTATTTTATTTAATTGATTTAAGTCATGAATTAAACATAAATCATAATTAGACACGATTAAATATTTTCACCCTCTTCTTTGATCTAGTTTGAATAAATTAAATACCATATTTTATCCTCAAATTATTTTTAGAATTTTAAATAAGTTCCTTAATTAGAGTTTAATTATCACAATAATAAACCTATTAAATCCTAATTAGATTTTAATTAATTTTTTAAACTATTTTTAATATAAAAATTTAAAATATTATTTTAATATTATTAAAAATAATAATATTATTTGAAAATTAAGATAAATCAAATTTTGATTAATATTAAGCATCAAAATTTGACTTACCCTAATTTTCATAAACAAATATGTGATACTAAAAAATTACTTAACAGGTCTATTATAATATATAATTGAACAAATATTAAAAATTAATATATTAATTAAATAAAAAAATATGTAATGATAATTTTTTTTTCTCACAATGTCTTAATTTATTTTTTATAATAATAAATTATAATATAGACAATTAGACCAATATTAAAAAACATTTAAAATTAATATATATATATATATATATATAAATAATCAAATAAAAAATTATATGATCATAAAAAAATTATTCTTTGGTCATAATTTATTTTTTATAATAATAAATAAGTTTTGAATATATTTCACAATAATTTAAAACTTGTTAAATATATTTAATTTAAATATATATTTTTAATTTGTTTTTTTTTGTTTTCTTTTTGATTTACATTTTAAGTATATAGAAATCTAGTCTAAGCCTTCAAATGTTCAAATCTTCTCGTCTTTCTTCATAATCTTTGCGTCTTACGCATCTCTCTTGATCGTCTTTACGTCTCACACGGTTTTTCTTGACCGTGTTTGCGTCTCACACGTCTTTCTAGATCATCTTTGCGTCTCATGCGTCTTTCTTAATCATGTTTACGACTATAATCATGAGTAGTAAAGATACAAAGACAAGAACTAGTTAGATTAGATTTTTCTCTTTTGATTTCTAGATTTTCTAGATTTTTCTCTTTTAAGATTTTCTAAAATTTTTCAAATTTGGACTTAGTCTCTCTTAAATTCTCATATTTTCTAGAATTTTTTAAGTTTAGACTTAATCTTTTCTTAAAGTTTGACTTAGTCTCTTTTTCTAGAATCTTCTAACGTTGAACTTAATCTTTTTGAATTTTTACATTTTATGAATTCCATGTGGATAACATGAACACCTAAGAATCTATATGCAAGCACACGTAAAATGTATACACATAAGTTTAAAAGCTTCATGACGTGGCTTTGTTGCTCGACAGGACGAGACGAGGCAACGACTTGGCATAATTGACTGTTTGGCTTTTTGTTCTAAAGTAAGGAGTGACTTAAGAGAAAGTTGTTTCACCGACAAGGATACTATCCCAAAAGGAATCTCTCGATGTAAGAAGAGCTCTCAATTGGATGTACCCCTCATCTCTATTTCAAAATCCATCATTTTCAATAGTAGGGGATATTTGAAAAGAAGAGAGGGTTAATCCGAGTTTTTTTCCTAGAGTTTTTCCTTAACTCACCAATCACACAAAGCCTCAAAGGCATGTTGAGATTGTCATTCCTCATTAACAATCATAACACGTAATCAACAGATATATAGGCTTCATCCAACGAAGTATACCTTATACTATCTTCACATCGGAGCCCCATAGCTCATGCACATTAAGAAAACAAAAATTTGGGTCTTTATTACTTGTGTAAGTGCAAAAAATATTTTTCTAAAAATGAATGGCCAAAATATTATTTTCAAGTTAAGCATCAAAAGTCCCCAACAGAGTCGCCAGAAAACTGTATGCGTTTAAAAACATTCGTCCCAATTTTTTTTTTCAACTTTTAAGAAATTAATATAAAATATAAATATCTCTTTTAAAATTTTGAAATAAATTAAATCAAATCGAGGAATTATTTAAAAACAATGAGTCGCCACCTAATTTTTCTTATAAAATTAGGAAAAATAAGTTATTGGCATGTAAAATAATAACGCCTTTTGAAAAGAGATTCTTTAAGGGTTCAGTGCTTAATTGCTCGTGAAAAAGGGCTTTGGCGTTATGTCTCACATGTCCGTTAAAAAAACCCGTCTCTATTTCTAATATTTTGGTCATTTTTAGAAAACATTTTATACTTATTTTATCTGTTTATTTGTCCATTCCTATCCAGTCTAAAATATTAATATTAAATCAATTTAAATGGTAATACTTATTAAATATAATAACGAATAATAATTATTCACAAATAAATAAATAAACTAAGAAAAGAAATAAGAAAATAGAGGGAATTAAAATTTATTATATTCATAAATAATTTTATGATTATAGATAAATCAACCCACTATTTTTTTTTGTTAAGTTTATTTAAAATAATTAAAGAAATTTAAATTTAAAATAATCAAATAAAATCAAAACATACCTGGGTAATTTGTATGATCTTTTGGATTGTCATTCTTGAGTAATAACCTTTTTTTTATTTTTAATTTTAAAATTTAAATTTAAATATATTTAATATAAAAATAAATAAATTAATTTAATTCAGTAAAAAGAAAAAACTTTAACCTATGTTATTAGTAAATTTCAATTAACAATTTAAATTTACAGAAATTAAATTGTAAATGAAATAACTCAAATTAAAATAGGAAATTGAAATTTATAAATAAAAATAAGATAAGACAAAATGAGAGATGATGTTTACAGTGATTAAGTGCTTTCTAAAATACTATAAGCTTCTTAAACATTTAAGAAACTCTCACACAACCTCACACACAAATGAAAAGAAAAAAAGAAACTCTAAAAAAAACAATATTTTTTTTTCTTTTTTCTTCTGTCCTCTTTTTTCTTGCTCTTCCATTTTTTTTTTTCTTTTTGTATGTGATTGTCGAATGTTTATAGTGGTCTCTTACCACACAATGTAAGTAATTTGTGGAAAGAATTTTACCCAATGCCCAACTATTTAAGCTATTTAGGAATGCTAGGTCATTTAGGAGTTTTTGTGCATGTAAATAATCTTCCATTTTTTTCTCATCATTTTCCTTATAATCTCCACAAAAAAAATCAAAATCAATATATATTAATTTTATTTATCCTATTCAATAAATAAACTAATATATATATATATATATATATATATATATATATATTAACCTATTTATTTGCTTATTTATTTTATCATATAAAATAAAATAACATATTTAATAATAAATTAAATCATTTAAAATTCAACCTATTTATAAAAATATTATTTATTTTATTTACAAGCAATGATATTACTCTTCCATAAAATAATTTTATATTTTTTCAAACAAAAACCATTTAGGAGACTCATTTATTTAAAAATATAAATTTGGGAGAACAAAAATGAGTGTCTACATACCTATTGATGAATAAGATTTTGACTGGTTACCTATAAAAAAAATAGGGTTTGAATACCTATTCGAGTTGATAGAGTACTTTGAATACCTATCAAAATAGGATTTGAGTTACATATTGAGAAATATAGTTTTGTTTTGAGATGTTTGGTCGTAATGATTTTGTGAGAGGGAATTCCTATTGAGAGACAAGGTCTTGGTACATATTCTAGTGATTGGTTTTTTGGGCGGAATCGTATATAAACGATGTCTCGACCTATTGACAAATAGGGTTTTAGGGGAATTGTATATAAACGATGTCTTAACCTATCGACATATAGAGTTTTAGCGGAATCGTATATAAATGACGTCTCGACCTCTTGACAGATAGGGTTTACATACGGAATCGTGTACGAACGATTAACGCACCTATCAACATATAGGTTTTAGCGGAATCGTATATAAACGATGTCTCGATCTATCGACATATAGGGTTTTAGAGAAATCGTATATAAACAATGTCTTGACCTATCAATAGATAGGGTTTTCATACGAAATCGTGTACGAACGATTATCGCACCTATCAACAAATAGGGTTTTAGTGGAATCGTAATAAATGATGTCTTGACCTATCGACATATAGGGTTTTAGTGGAATCGTATATAAATGATGTCCCGACAGATCAACAAATATGGTTTTCATTGGATCATGTACGTATGATCTCAGGTCCTTGTCGACAAACAAGATTATTAACGGATCATTTTAAAAATGATCTCTATGCTTATTAACAAACATGGATTACCACATAATTGAATAGGATTTTCACTGGATCATGTACGTATGATCTCATGTCCTTGTCGATAGACAAGTTTTTTAACGAATCATTTTACAAATTATCTCTATGCTTGTTAACAAACAAGATTTACCACAAAATCGTGTACGAACGATTTCTCGTACCTATCGACAAATAGGGTTTTTAACGGAATCATATACAAATGATGTCTCGACCTATCGACATATAAGGTTTACAGACAGAATCATGTACGAATGATTAGTGTACCTATCATCAGATATGATTTCTAATGGAATTGTATACAAATAATGTCTTGACGTATCGACATATAGGGTTTTAGCGAAATATACATACACAATGTTTCAACATATCGACATATAGAGTTTTCATACGGAATTGTGTACGAACGATTAGCGCACCTATCAACATATATGATTTTTAACGGAGTCATATACAAATAATGTCACGATTAATCGATAAATAGGAGTTTTTTTACTAAATTGTATACAAACAATGTCTCAACCTATCGATATATAGGGTTTCAGATAGAATCGTGTACGAACAATGTCTTGATCTATCGACAAATAAAGTTTTTAGACGAAATTATATACAAATGATGTCTCGACCTATCTACAGATAGGGTTTTGACTAGATCATGTACGTATGATCTCATGTCTTTGTTGACAGACAAGATTGTTAACGGAACATCTTACAAATAATCTCTATGCTTGTTAACAAACAAGGCTTACAAAGGAATCACGTACAAACGATTTCTCATACCTATTAATAAATATGTTTTGTGTACCTAACTACAATTAGGGTTTAAAACGGGGTCATGTACGAACGATCTCACGTACCTATCAATAGATAAGGTTTTGATACCTAATAACAACTAGGTTTTTTATCGGAATCTTATACAAATGATCTATGATACCTATCAACAAATAGGGTTTTATGATACTTAACTACAATTAGGGTTTAAAACGGGATCGTGTATGAACGATCTCACGTACTTATCGACAGATAGAGTTTAGGGTACCTAACTACAATTAGGGTTTTGATAATGGAATCGTGTATGAACAATCTCAAGTACCTATTGATATATAGGATTTAGGACACTTAACTACAATTAGGGTTTTAATACCGGGATCATGTACAAACGATCTTACGTACCTATCGACATATAGGTTTTGAGTACCTAACTACAATTAGAGTATTGATAAAGAGATCGTGTACGAACGATCTCACGTACCTATTGACAAATAAGGTTTTGGATACCTAACTATATTTAGGGTTTGGATAATAGAAGTGTACGAACGATCTCACTCAGTTATCGACATATAGTTTTTGGTACCTAACTATAATTAGGGTTTTGATAACGGGATTGTGTATGAACAATCTCACATACCTATCGACATATAGGGTTTTAGGTACCTAACTACAATTAAAGTTTTAATAAAGGGATCGTGTACGAACGATCTTACATACTTATCAATAGATAGGTTTTGGGTACCTAAGTACAATTAGGGTTTTGATAACGGGATCGTGTACAAACAATCTCACGCACCTATCAACATATTGGTTTTGGAGACTCTATTTGCTTATTTTTCTTTTGTAGTATCGGTCATGGCTTCATGCCTTTTAAGGGAATATTTCAATAGAATCCTTGTTTCCCTTTTCAAAATGTCCATCACAGCTAGTTGAAACCTATCAGTCGATGATTTCAAGCTTTATTTATGGACATATGACTTAGGTTTTTGGATAAAGGAATAATTTGTTGTTCTCACAATTCCTATCATTGTTTATCTCTTTTTGCTTTGAGATTGGAATGAACTTTGATCCCTCCAAATAAATCATGACGTTTTCGGATTCGAAACGTATTCGAGGCTACATTTTGAACATTTTTTTCCATTCTTCGTGATGATTTTTCTTTCATCAAGCAATAAGATTTCATTTTCTCCAACTTTTGAGATGTCAACTATAAACTTGATCTCATGTACAAACGATTATCCAAAATCATAATCCTCAAAGAAGATAGTCAAAATTCCAACATTTTGACAAATGGAGTGCAACTTATTTTTAGTTGCTCGACTCTGAACCACATTTCTTGAAAGTCCAACTCATCGCAAAAAAAAACATTTTTTGGAGAGGTTTTATTAACTTTTTATTTTGGGTTTTCATTTGCCATTTTTCTCTCTTTTTCCTTTTGTTACTTGTGGATATATCTGGTAGAATCGGTACATCCTTACTCTTGTAGTAGCAATAAAGACTAGAGTCTGGATAGACAACGAATGGTGATTACAATACCTCAACCACTTGAGCCGTTTTCTTTTTTCATTCCCAGGGTATATCTAGTAGAATTAGTACATTATGTTCTTTCCGTAACAATCATGACTAGAGTCTGTGTGAGAACGAATGATGATTTCAATACCTCAACTAACATAGGAACATTTTTCAATTTCTGTGTGAGAACGAATGATGATTTCAATACCTCAACTAACATAGGAACATTTTTCAATTTTTTTTAGAGATTTTTGGGTTAATTTCGGTTCTCTTTTTGGATTTTCATGTTTTTGGGTTTTTTCTTCCCAAAGTATCGAGTTTCAAACCTCTCTTTTTTTCATAAAAGTAACGATGATGTGTCCTTTCTCAATTTGGGGATATGAGCCTCGCTTTTATGGGGTTTATTTAGGTTCTTTTTCTTCATAAATCTTCGATGGAGGGTTACTTTTTGGATAATTGCTTACAAATAAAAAAGAGCTTATGACTAATATCTCTTGAATCAAAGTCATTGTGAAATATTCGGTTTTGTTTTTGAGAATATCACTCGAATGGAGGCGATGTTCTTATCTTTGTCCCTACTTGTTTCCTAAAATCCAATAAATTGGCTCTAGGATAAGATCAAGGTTTTCTTCATTTCTCAAAACATTTTCTCTTTCTCTTGAGGAATGGACTGAGGAGTTTTATTTGTTTATGTGAGACCGGGCCCGCAAACATGCAAGTTGTTTACATATCTTCTCTCCTTTATTTTTTTCAATGAGAAGAATCAAGTCTCTATAGTTCAGACATGTGTCCTTTGTCCATGTTGCAAGTTATACAGAACATAAGATTGGATTATGTTGAAATAAATTTCTTTCAAGGTCGAGCTTTAAACCGTCGTGCGCGTAGTTTGATATTATACAAAAGTATATTTTAAGCGCATCGAGATTGCTTGGCGCAATGAACTCTTCATCTTCTAGATTAGATAGACGGACAACTCCTCCATAAAGGATTTTCTTAACTAGGAAGGGTCCTTCCTATTGGGGTCGAAACATGCCCCTAAGGTCTAGGAGTTTCCAAGTTTGTTTGAGAACTAAATCACCTTCTTTGAGGTTTCTTGGTTTTACATTCCTATTGAAGGTCTCTGACATGCGTTTTTGGTAGGTTTTGGTTTTACATAGAGCATTTAACCTCTTATCATCCATTAACGTTAGTTGGTCATATCGAGATTTGAGTTGGTCTTCTTCTATATCGTGGCTCTCTAAGAGTATTCTTAGAGTTTGAATCTCGATTTAGATGGGTTGTATGGCATCCATGCCGTAAACTAGAGAGTAGGGAGTCTCGTCCATCGAGGTTTAAGCGGTTATACGATATCCCCATAAGACGAATGACAAATTCTCGTCCTAGTCTTTATACGTGTTGGTGATCTTCTTGATGATCATATGCATGTTTTTGTTTGCCGCTTCGACCACACCATTGGTTTGGGATATATATGGCAATGACTTGTGATGCTCGATCTTGAACTCGTCGTGCAATTGCAACACGTTTCCTTGGAAGTGTCGACCATTGTCTGTAATCAGGGCATGGTGAACTCCATATCTAGAGATGATGCTAGTTCAGATGATTTTTTCCACTTGAGATGATTTTAAGACCTTGTAGGAGGCCGATTCAACCCATTTGGTGAAGTAGTCTATGCCAACGAGTATGAACTCGTGTCCATTTGACACATGGGGATAAATTTCTCGATAACGTTGACGCTCCGTATATAAAAGTGCCAAGGGGATATCATGTTGTAGAGGAGTGATGTCGGTGTATGCTCTAGGTTAACATAAATTTGGCACTAATAACAACTCCTTACATAGATCACACATTCTTGTTCGAGGTTTTGCCAATAATATCCTAAACGAGTATTTCTTGGCTAAAGTCATTCATTCATGTGTGAGCCGCATGTCCCTGCATGTACTTATTTTATGATCCACTTGGATTCAGAATTATCTATGCAGAGAATGTTTTGACCGTCTAAAGATCGACGGTAAAGCTTGTTGGAGATCCAGGCGTAGTTGGTGGAACACCAGCGTAACACCCGTCGTTCAGTAGCTCGGAAGTGGGAAGGATATTCTCCATACTCAATGTACTTATGGAGAGTATCATACTAGTTCTAAGCAACATTCTCTTAGGAAGTTACTACTCCTGATTCAAAAGCATGTCGTTGCTTTTATCAGATTTTTAGAGGTTTGACTTTATTCCGTTGGGCACTTGGAGTCATGGATGTCAAAGTAGTTATGGCATCTGTGGAGCTATTTTGGCTTCTTGGAGTATAAGAAAATGATACTTGATCAAATTTGTTCATGAATTTGGTCAAATAGGTGTGGTTTCATATTTCCCCGTTTAACTTGCCACATTCCATTCAACTATCTTGGGATTTCGAGCAAAGTTTCCCAGGCGTCGCATCAATAGTTTGTTCTTTTTATAAGCATGTAAACAGAAGCGTTATGATTATGAGGACAATCTGAAAAGATTTCGAGACCTGGAAAACATCTTTGTAAATCTAAATTAATAAAGGGTTCGAAGAAGTCAAAGCATAAGGTTCTTTGTCCCTCGCGGATGAACTGTCTATTCAAGGTTGGTGGAATAAATTAGAGAAAGTTGTCGAGGTTCGTCGTTTTCCTCCCGTGACATTCTTTTTCCGATTCTCGGAGCTTTAGCTGCGTGTAGGGGATTTTATGATAGTCTTCTATCCAAGATTCCCTTTGGAGTTCCTCTTCTTCATCGGGTAGCATTCGTCCGACTGTAGACATAATTCAAGAAGTGAAGAACAATGGTGAAATCTGTTTTTCAAATCGATAATATCGTCTAAGAAATACAGTTCTCCTATACCTCCATCCTCGGTTAGAGCTTCTAGTCGGCTGGCTTCACAAGCTTCATGTTCGTCACATAGTTCTTCGTCGAACTACATTGTTGAGCTCCAAAACCAGCTTCGACAAAAACTTCATCTCCTATGTATTACGAATGATTACTAAAAATAGGAAATCAATGTGATTTGATATTCGACAAGGATTCCTTCGTGCACATATTCCTCATCTACCAGAGAGTTGATTAGTGTCTTTGCTGAAATTAGAAGAACAACAATAGAGGACAACAAATAGACATGAGCGTAATTGAAGAACAACAAATATGACTGGAATCGTCGTGACCTAACTTAACTTCATCTATAATCCTAGACTAACTGCACATATGTCTAACCTATGATTTCTATCAACTAAGGTTTAACCAAGACAATTTAATCAAATTCAATCATTCATACATTCATAAACCAACCGTTAATTCAAACAAACTAATGCATAATTTAAAACTAATATATGAATTGATTGTAGAATATATGATACTTCGACGAAATGAGATTACAAATTAGATTTAGAACTAACCTTAGGATGAAGAAGACAACATAAGAATTACAACAAAGCCTTGGACCACTTACAACAAAAGTCGCTAGTGAAGACGAATTCGTTCGACAAAAACCGTATGTTTGATATTATTTTGCTCTCTAGCTTTCAAGAGTAGCTTTCAAGTCTCACTCGATTATTCTCTCACTCTATAAATTTTACAAATGATCCAAATGTGCTAGTTAACTACGTCATTTTGTGAACAAAATGAATTTAAATACTCTAGGGTAAGGGTAAGTCGGTTTCAACAAGCTACCAGCTCAGCAAGTTAGCTAGGCGGAATGAGTTTTGGTCGAGTTTCATGCGTAGGTAATAGGTTAAGCTTCAATCTCCAACTTGAATCACCCGGTTTTATGCCTTGTTGCCCAAGTTGCAATTTATTTAGCCTTATTTTCAATTTGGTCTTGAGCAAATTTGTTCCAACCGGGACTTTGCTAGTCTCTAACAAATTACTCCGACCACCATTGAGGTTGAGCTTAGGTGCATTGGAAATTTTTGTTATTCATGTATAATCTTCCTGTTGTTCGCAAAGTTAAAGACAAACCATAGGTCCACACATTTCTCAATGGAACGTCGATGCCCCCGAATGGAAAAGGTTGGCTCACGGGCGACCTAGCGTGGACAGAAGGTCGAACCATGAGTTTTACATGGTATCAATAGAAAGACGACTCAAAGAACTTTCAATGGTAGCTCATTTACACCAAATGGTGGAGTAGATCAAAAGATGTGAATTTATGAAGTTACACCTAATTTTATTTTGCTCCAAGATAGAAACTAGTGCACTTGCATCAACTTGCATGGACGTGTAGATCCCCTTAAATATCGAATAATAGCCTGAGACTGGTTCCATTCGACCGAGCCGTGTCTCAACTTTCAAACCGTTGGTAGAAATTCAATTTTGAGGCATTGTAGACCAAGTTATGAATTTTAGACCGAAAGTATGTCTAGTTTGACCCAATTTTGAACATCTTGTCTTGCATCGACGATTCCTCGCGATCAAGAGCTTCAATCCAAGATCAGGTTAAACAACTTTATGGAGAAGTCTTTTAAGTTTTCCAAAATATCCAAAACCATCAAATATTGAGGCCTTGACAACTTTTAGAAGTTAAGGATCATGGTTGGCCTTCACTCTTGGGTATTTTCAAATATGACTTCCGATAATGTAGCAATGATGTCATCCTATGTTGGAGAAATCGAATAATAGCACCTATTTAGCAATTCATAAATAAACAAGCTACAACAAGGCCTAACAATTCTTTTTCCCTTTTGTGTAATCAAATAGGCAGCCAAAACAATTGAGCATCAAACAATCAAAAACAGAGAGCAGGACACCAAGATTTTACGTGGAAAACCCAAATTAGGTAAAAACCACGGGACACTTCGGCCACTTAAATCATCCACTATATCAAATGGGTATACAATGTAGTTCAATACAAGCCTAGAGGTAATCTAACAAAAGTTATCAATTGACCTCATCCTAACTTGTCATTCACATACATTATCATCATCATTAAAGATGGCTAACCAAATGGAGAAGAGATAAAGGAAATCAGAAGAAGAACCTGCTGCTTCAATGGAGGAATTGCTGCTTCAATGGAGGAAGAACTGCTGGAAGAGAGAGAGAAAAACCAATCTGAAAACTGCTATGTTTTTTTTTTCCCTTAATTAAATATGCCCTAATGGGCTTTATTAATTTGTTAGGCCCAACTTCCAAATGAGCTGACCCAACAAATCTCCCCTGTCAGCGCAACTTCGCGGGCTCCAATAAACCCGCTCTCTCCCGACAATCTTCAAACTTGTCCTTAGGCAAGGATTTCGTAAACATATCGGCACCATTCTCACTTGTATGAATCTTCTCCAAGTTCAGCTCTTTTGCCTCAAGCACATCACGTATCCAATGATATCTCACGTCGATGTGTTTGGATCTCGAATGAAAAGCTGAATTCTTTGAGAGATGAATGGCACTTTGACTGTCGCAAAACAAAGTAAACTTCTCTTGCTTTTGGCCCAACTCTTCTAGGAACTTCTTCATCCATAACACCTCTTTACATGCCTCAGTAGCTGCAATATACTCAGCTTCTGTAGTAGACAAAGCAACACACTTTTGTAACCTTGACTGCCACGAAACAGCACCGCCTGCAAAGGTAACCAAAAAACCTGATACAGATTTTCTTGAATCAACATCACCCGCCATATCAGAATCTGTAAAGCCTTCCAAAATAGGAGTATCACTTCCGAAACATAAACGTGTTTTCGAAGAGCCTCGAAGATATCTGAGAATCCACTTAACAGCCAACCAATGTTCTTCTCCCGGGTTGGAGAGATACCGACTAACAACACCAACTGCGTGTGCTATGTCCGGTCTTGTACATACCATGACATACATAAGACTACCAACTGCAGAGGCATAAGGTACATTCTTCATTTCATCTTTCTCTTTCTCACTTGTAGGACATTGTTTAGAACTTAACTTGAAATGACCTGCAAGTGGAACTGAAACCGGTTTTGCATTTTTCATTGCAAACCTCTCAAGTACCTTCTCAATGTACTTCTCCTGTGATAGCCAAAGTGTTCTGTTCTTTCTGTCTCTTGTGATTTCCATGCCTAGAATCTGTTTCACTGAACCCAAATCCTTCATCGCAAAAGACTTGTTCAACTCCCTTTTGAGCTTCTCAATTTTTGCAATATCTTGCCCAACAATCAGCATATCATCAACATAGAGCAGAAGAATAACATAATCATCAACACCGTATCTCCTGATGAAAACACAATGATCAGAAGTAGTCTTACTGTACCCATTTGTTTCCATGAAAGAGTCAAATTTCCTGTACCATTGTCTAGGCGCTTGCTTGAGCCCATACAAGCTTTTCCTCAACCTGCAGACAAGGTCTTCTTTACCTTTAACTTTGAAACCTTCAGGTTGTTCCATATAGATCTCTTCCTCCAAGTCACCATGGAGAAATGCAGTCTTCACATCCAGTTGTTCAATTTCCAAATCTTGACTAGCAGCCAATGCTAACACAACTCTGATGGATGACCTCTTCACAACCGGTGAGAAGATCTCTTCAAAATCAATCCCCTTTTTCTGTCCAAAGCCCTTCACAACCAGTCTAGCTTTATATCGAGGTTGTGAGCTATTCTCTTGGTGCTTCAACTTGAATACCCACTTGTTCTTCAAAGTCTTCTTTCCTTTTGGAAGTTTCAAAGTCTTCGTTCTCTTGCAAGGAATTTATCTCTTCTTGCATTGCCACCGACCACTTGTTCTTGTTTTCATGAGACAATGCTTCTTGATAGGTTTCTGGTTCTCCCGCGTCAGTCAACATCACATACTCACTGGGAGGATACCTACTAGAAGGTTGCCGCTGCCTACTAGATCTTCTAATATGCTGATCATCAGGTGGCTCTAGAGAACTATCATCATCTTGTTCAGCTTCCTCTGTTGGCTCAGCATCAACTAAAGGAGTCTCATCAACCTCAACTTGGGCATTCTCCACATCATTGGGCTGTGATTGTGGTGTACGAATCCTACCATTGTCAAGCAATTCATTCTCTGTAGACTTCGGCTTTTCCTTTTTCTCAAAGTCTTCAATGGTCTGATCTTCAAAGAATACCACATCTCTGCTTCTAATGAGTTTCTTGTTAATCGGATTCCAACATCGGTACCCAAATTCTCCGTGACCATACCCAATAAAGATACACTGTCTCGTCTTGCTATCAAGCTTAGCTCTCTCATCTCGAGGAACATGAACAAACACTTTACAACCAAAAACTCTCAAGTGATCATAAGAGACGTCTTTACCTCTCCAAACTCTTTCTGGAACGTCGCCATTTAAAGGAGTTGAGGGTGAAAGGTTTATCAGATCAACCGCTGTCTTCATTGCTTCTCCCCAAAAGGATTTTGGCAACTTAGCATGAGACAACATACACAAAATTCTCTCATTGATAGACCTGTTCATCCTCTCTGCAACTCCATTCTGTTGAGGTGTTTTTGGCACAGTCTTCAAAAGCTTGATCCCATGACTTTTACAGTATTCCACAAATGGTCCTCTGTATTCGCCACCATTGTCCGAACGAACACATTTCAACTTCTTCCCAGTTTCTCTCTCCACTTCAGCATGAAACAACTTGAAGTAATCCAATGCTTGATCCTTAGTCTTCAAGCAATATGCCCACACCTTCCTTGAGCAATCATCGATAAAAGTGATGTAATAATGAGCACCACCTAAAGTCAAGGAATCCATAAAACATATGTCTGTGTGAACCATATCTAGGATATTGGGCTTCCTAGATGGAGAGAAACTTTTGAAGGAAACCCTATGTTGCTTATCAACTAAGCAATCTGTGCATGTCTTCAAATCTGTGGACTTTAAGCCCTGGAGATCGATTGTCTTGGAGAGAACTTGCATGCCATTCTGACTTAAGTGACCAATTTTCTTATGCCAAAGTTGTGATGAACAATCATTAACTGCATTTGCTTCTCCACCATAAGACTTAGTCTCTGTCACATAAAGAGAACCGACCTTCTTTCCTTTAGCTATCACCAAAGATCCCTTAGTGAGTTTCCATTTTCCTTCACCAAAGTAACTATGATAGCCCTCATCATCAAGAATACCAGTAGAGATCAAATTCATCCGAATATCAGGAACATGTCGAACATTCTTCAAAAGTAGCTTGCACGAAGTGTTAGTATCCAAACAGACATCTCCTTTTCCAACAATCTTACACGTAACATGGTTTCCCAACGTCACTGAACCAAACTGTCCACTAGTGTAAGAAGCAAATATATCACAATGATTGGTGACATGATAAGAAGCACCTGAGTCTACCACCCATTGTGTATCTTGAGAAACAAGGTTGATACTATCATTGTCGTAAACAATATCGATGTCGTTACCACCCACATCTGCAACCTTACTACTTCCATCTTGCTTATTCTCCTTTTGTTCCCGCTTCAAAGATCTGCACTGATACTTCTTGTGTCCTGGCTTGCCACAATGATAACATGTAATCTCTTTTCTCGAGCTAGATGTTCCCCGTGACCTGTCTGAACTGCCACTGCGATTCTTTGGAGTTTTACTTTTACTTCTACCCCTTTTCTCAGTCACGAACACCTGACTTGGAGTCGAGAAGCCCTGTTCTTTTCTTCTAGCCTCTTCATTCAGCACGCTCTCTTTCATCATTTTCAAAGTGAGCTTACCTTGTGGAACAGAATTGGTAATTGAAACCACAAGTGTCTCCCAACTATCAGGCAGGGAATTAATCAAACACATAGCATGAAGCTAATCATCAAATTTCATTCCTATCGCAGCCAACTCATTTAGAATCCCCTGAAAAGCATTTAGATGCTCAGACATAGAAGACCCATCTTGATATTTCAACGAGCAAAGCTTCCTAAATAGAAATGCTCTGTTTTGAGTGTTGTTCTTCTCATACAGTTCACTCAAAATAGTCCACACCTTATAAGCATTAACTTCAGTAGCCACATGCTGATACACACTGTTGTCAACCCATTGCCTGATTTTACCAACTGCCTTTCTGTTCAGCTTCTTCCAATCTGTATCTGTCATAGCCTCTGGTTTGCCTTTATCACCCAAAATAGTGTCTTCATAATCATAATTACACAATAAGTCCTCCATCCGTGACTTCCAGATTGTGTAATTGGTAGCTGTGAGTTTGATCATCGTTCCATTACTGCTCAACGATTCTTCCATTTGAATTATACAAGAATCACCACCAAACGAACTCAGCTCTGATACCACTTGTTGGAGAAATCGAATAATAGCACCTGTTTAGCAATTCAGAAATAAACAAGCTACAACAAGGCCTAACAATTCTTTTTCCCTTTTGTGTAATCAAATAGGCAGCCAAAACAATTGAGCATCAAACAATCAAAAACAGAGAGCAGGACACCAAGATTTTACGTGGAAAACCCAAATTAGGTAAAAACCATGGGACACTTCGGCCACTTAAATCATCCACTATATCAAATGGGTATACAATGTAGTTCAATACAAGCCTAGAGGTAATCTAACAAAAGTTATCAATTGACCTCATCCTAACTTGTCATTCACATACATTATCATCATCATTAAAGATGGCTAACCAAATGGAGAAGAGATAAAGGAAATCAGAAGAAGAACCTGCTGCTTCAATGGAGGAATTGCTGCTTCAATGGAGGAAGAACTGTTGGAAGAGAGAGAGAAAAACCAATCTGAAAACTGCTATGTTTTTTTTTTCCCTTAATTAAATATGCCCTAATGGGCTTTATTAATTTGTTAGGCCCAGCTTCCAAATGAGCTGACCCAACATCCTACTTGTTCGAATGGTCTTGACGTTGTTGACTTGCGTTAAATGAGTCTCGAATTGTCCATTTTTACTCGATTTTCTTCTTTTTGTATTTTTAAAAGCTTTCTATACAAAATTTACAATAACAATATTATAATCAAAATTAATAATTTTTTCAAGTTCCGAATTTTTATGAAAAATTGCCACCTCTATCTTACCTTTGATTTTGATTTTTATGAAATGGCTTTTTCATCTGTTATAAATGCCTTAATCTTTGAATGAAACATTGAAACCAGTGTCATTGACACCTCTGTCTTACCTTTGATTTGGCATCTCATAGGCTTAATTTGGTGGACTACAATTCCCTCAATAATTATTTGAGTGCAAGAGGTTAGTTTCGAGTCCAATATTCTGATTCTTGACTTCATCCTAGATTTCTAAAAAAATCTAGGATTTGATTTGGAATTCTATCTGAATAAAATGGTTGATGATCCTCTTCCTTTTCCAATGCAATAAGATTCACCTAATTTTGTTAAGTATCCAGCTCTAGGTGAATTTTTAAGTTAAATGTGTCAAAGTGGATTTTTAAGTGAAATGTGTCAAAGTGAATTTTCTTAGTTTTTGGCTTAACTTCAAATGAATGAAATGAAGAACAGAGGTGTTCTTAGGCCTTTGAAGATTCTAGTTGAAGATCGGCAAAGACCACTTCCGAGAAGAAATGCTAACATGGCTCCACGTTTGACTAGACCTTGAGTCTTTTGACTAGGCTTTGACCCGTGTTGACTCGGACTAACTCACCCCGGTTCACTTGCCTTTGACCAATGTCGGCTGCCGCCCATCTGCCCGGTGCGTGCGGTCTCTACTCCGGAACTGACAACCACACGCCATGCACCGTGTACGACGGAGCTTTGGTGGTCCTTCGGAAAAAATATATTTATTTTTATTTTTCAATATTCTCCTAAACAACGTAAAATACAATATTAGTCTCAAAACTCACCATTTGCCCGACTAATCGTCGTATTGTATTAGATTTTGTGATTTTAATACTTTACAAAATATTTATATTTTAATTAACCCAAAATAGAATAGGCCGTTTCATGAAATAATTATTTATTTTAAATCTTTTAACTCTAATAAATGTGTGTTACGAGAAAATAATATTATTAAAATTTAAATGATTTGTTCATTTATCATGAGTTGAAGGGCTTATTTTCTATTTTTATATACTGTGTTCTTCAAAATTACACAGAAAATACATTCAGTTCATTGCCGTCAGATAGTTTCTCTCTCTTGAATATACTCCCGCGGCGGCGGCAGAAGAATTCTGGTTTATTTGCGATGATGATTAGTAGCTCAACCTTCGTGTCGTTTGTTATAACATTAGGGTTTCTATCAAACATGGCCGATTCACTCCAATTTAATCTTGAATCGGGAGGAGTGGGGAAATGCATAATGGAAGATGTCAGGGGCGATTCAATGTCGGTAGGAAAATACCATATAGTGAATCCGAACGAGGGTCATCCCCTTCCTGAGACTCACAATCTCACCGTGAAGGTAAATGAGAATTTTTTTTTACTTCTTTCCGATTTGGTTACTTTATGGCCTTGTTTATATGGATTTCTGGAAATAGGTCACTTCTCCGACAGGGGCTAGCTATCACCTTGCGGAACATGTTAGTTCAGGGCAATTTTCTTTTCATGCTATGGAGGCTGGCGATTTTTGGACTTGTTTTTTGGTAGTTGATCATAACCCGAAGATTACCTTAACAATTGATTTTGAATGGAGGACTGGAGTGGCTGCTAAGGATTGGTCTAGTATTGCTAAGAAAGGAACTGTTGATGTAAGAAATCTATCCATTTTCATTTTGATTATTCTGTTTTCTTGTATTTGATTCCATTGTTTAGTTTGGATTGAAATTTTCAATGGGTTTGATTGATATGGCGTTTAATAGAGCAATGCTGGTTCAAATCCTGTTGAAAATTCTTCTTTCTAAGCTTTGATTTCATTTTGATTATTCTGTTTTCTTGATGTGTGCTTCATTCAATCTAAGTATTTGATTCTATTGTTTAGTTTTGACTGAAATTTTCTATGGGTTTGATGATATGGTGTTATAGAGCAATGATGGTTCAAATCCTATTGAAAATTCTTCATTCTAGGTTTTGATTTAAATGATTCTTTATGATCTTGTTCTTTTTGGTTGTTCTGCTGACTTGTTTATGGGTTTTCTTTTGATTTGTAGTCTATGGAAACTGAGCTGAAGAAACTGCAGGAAGTTATAACTTCAATTCATGAAGAGATGTTTTATCTTCGTGATAGGTAATCGAATTGAATCGTTTTATCTATGATATACAGTAAGGGAGCAACATCTTTACTTACACATTCATTCAAATGATTTTAACAGGGAAAAAGAAATGCAGGAACTTAACATTGGCACAAATTCCACAATAGGTTGGTTAAGTTTTCTTTCCCTTTGTGTTAGTCTAGGTGTGGCTGGTTTGCAGTTTTGGCATTTGAAGACCTTTTTTCAAAAGAAGAAGCTTATTTAGATCCAATATTTGGATATATATATTACCCATTTGTAGTTTTTTATTTGACTATATATCCTAATACACAGTTCATGCTAAAGAATCCAAATTTCTTATAGAATTAAAGTTTTCATTGTTGTGTAGTTTTTCTACATTCTTCTGCAAACTAATTCAGTCCAGTCCAAGCAATCTGTATTCTATGAATTATTTAAAAATTTTGATTTTGGCGGTGATTTTGAAAAAATTGATTTTTATTTTATTATTATAAATAAAAAAACTAAAAAATGTATCACTATATAATAATATGAGAAGTGATAGAGAGAGAAAATTTGGTGAGGGAATGACTTCACATCAAAAATGTAAAAGTGAGAAGAAGAGTGAAAAGATATAAATTATTCAAATAAGATTATGTCAAGTTATTCTCTCACTAAATTCCTTTACCTAATCATTTCTCTAATAATATATATATATATTTTAAAAAATAGAAAGAATTTTAATATTAAAGTTAATGAATTAATTGATATTATTATTATTATTATAAGTAAAAAAAATTAAAAAGGGTATTATATTATAATAATAAATATTTATTTTAAAGAAATAATTTTTTTAAATATTTTGTTAATGAATTAAGTAATATAATTGATAAAAATAAAGTGAAATAATATTTGAATAGATTAAAATTATTTAAAAAAATATTTAGAAGAAAATATTTTTTTATATATATTTGTAATATTAACTACTTTTAATCATTGGTTATTTTTCATATTAGAAATAAACAAATCAAACTATATAACAATAAAAATAGTTAACTTTAGGTGATTTTGTACCTAATTTGATTATTATTGGAACATTATCAAATTATATTGTAATTTTGACATTTTTTCAAATAAAAATTATTTTTTATGAGATATCATTATTAATTTTTGATAAATATATAACTATATTGAAATCATGTTTAATTATATAATATGACAATGATTAACATGCCAAATAATTCACATATATTAATATTCAAATTGGAGTTAGAGTGAGATGAAAAATATGTTAGACATTAGACTTTATTTTATTTATTTTTAATTTCTTTATTATAAAATTCTTATTATTTTATTTTTAAATTTTTACTAATGTAACATGATTATTTAATTCAATTAAAAATATTTTTAGTAAAAATTAAATATGAAAATTTGATATTTTATACTACTCTTTCTACACAAGATATGTTAATAAATTATATTTTATTTTAATAGAATTTTAACAAAGACTATTTAATTATTTAAATATATTTATTTAAAATATTGATGACATAATAAAAAGTAACTCAGACAAATACTTTATATTAAAATATTCAACTATTATATCACTCTACATTATTTAAATAATTTTATCAAACTATAATCTACATAAGATTATGTCAATTTCTTTGTAAATCCTTAAAATCTCGTTATAGTTTTTAAAATCTCCACAATAATATTACATTACAAAAAATATAACAACTTCTAACTTTTAAAAAAACATGACACTATTAATTTATAAATTAAAAAAAATAAACGTCACATCTAATTACTATTTCCTTAACATTCATTACAATTAAAAGAGTTTAAATTTCAAATTCCATCCTCAAATTTCAAAATAATAAACAAAATATTATTTATATATAAATATTTTAAATAAAAATAATATTATTTAAATTTAAATAATTTTAAATTAATTTTAATTTATAAAAATTAAGTTAAATTGAAATATAATATTTACAAATATTTTTTAAATTCATTAAATATATAAAATTGAAAAACATTTCAAAGAAAGATTTAATAGAGAAGATCTATGACTTATCTCTTAATTTTTTAAAATTTTAAAATTTAATTCAATACTTGTGTTAGTGAAGAAGTCAACAATAGCAGAGGGTTGATCAAGCTTTGTTAACCATATTTACTTCACTTCGATATTATCTTTGTTAGAAGATAATATATGTTTATATTTTTCACAAGTCTTCACAAACTCTTGAACGAAGTCTAGTGCGAAACTGTTTGTTTAAACGTGAAACGGCAGATAAATGGTTGGAAAATACAGAATGAAAAGAACACAAGACACGTGATTTGTTTATGGATGTTCGGAGTAAACTCTCCTACATCACCCCTTTTTCTCGACCTCGAGAAAGATATTCACTAGAAGATTTGGTTTGAATAGAACCGCTATACAAACCCGGTCGGACAACCATGACTTAAACACTACCTGTTTCCGAACTCCTAGCACACAACACTCTGTAGAACATAACAGATTATGTCAACTTATAATAATGAAATCTCACACAGAAAGATTAGTATGTGAATTGTAGGGTAATATTAATCCTAGCAAACTTGAGATTGTAAAACGCTTGAAAACTTGAGTTGGTTCGCGAAGATTGATTGCAAGATTGTATGTATGAAGAACCAGCGTTAATCGATCGATTATCGAGAGAGATTGCGAAAAATCAAGGTTGCAAACTGTCCTCCAACTTCTTCTTAAATAGATAACTCCTCAATGGGCAAATTTGCTTCAGCTAATACGTTTCCTATTTCGGTTGGATGTGTGCCAGTGTAGTACATGATAGAATATGGGTTTGATCGTGAGTGTACTAGATGATGGTAGTGCGCCGAATATTCTTTAAGAGATCGTGGTGTACTGGGAACGTACATCACATGAAGTCTAAATTAATTTGGCATGTGACAGTATTCTATATGTTTAGCTTAGATGTTGTGTCAAACTGCCAATAACGAATTTGGCTGATGAGCTAGAGAGAGATTTTAGATGCTTGATCAAATATCGAATTTAATCAAGAACCGGAAGTGTTTCACAAAAGCCGAACTTGATCAAATACCGAATTTAATCAAATACCGGAAATGCTTCATAAAACCTAAGTTTTAGAAAAACCGAAAGCGCTTAGCAAATACCTAAGATAATGAAAAGTCGGAAGCGCTTCTCAAAAACCAAAGAGGTTAAAATACTGTAAGCGCTTCATATAAAACCGAAGAGGTTAACAACCGGAAGCGCTTCATTTAAAACCGAAGAGGTTAAAAACCGAAAGCGCTTCATATAAAACCGAAGAAGTTAAATACCAGAAGCGCTACTTATAAAACCGAAGAGGTTAAATACCGGAAGCGCTTCACAAAAGCCAAACTTGATCTAATACCGGAAGCACTTCAAAAAACCTAACTTGATCAAATACCGGATTTAATCAAATACCGAAAGCGCTTCATGAAACCAAAACCAAACATGAACAAAATCGAAAGCACTTCTTAAAAGTCAAGCCGATTAAAATATCGGACGCGCTTCTTCAAAAACCGAAGTGAATAAAATGCCGAAAGCGTTTCTCCAAAAACCGAAGTGAACAAGATGCCGGAAGCGCTTCTCTAAAAAACGAAGTGAACAAAATGCCGGAAGTGCTTCACCAAAAACCGAAGTTGATCAAATACCAAATTTAATCAACTACCGAACTTGATTCCCATTTCGATTTTCTTCACTTTGAACCTACACATAATCAATTTAACACAACTCAGTCTTATTGATACACTTAAAATTAATAAAAGACTTTAACCTAACAATTTCTCCCTTTTTGATTATTTAGGCTAAATTATCAAAACCCGGTAGAATCATTATATTAAGTGTCCAAAATTAATTTAATCTAACAATTTCTCCCTTTTTGATTATCTAAACTAAATTATCAAAACCCGGTATAATCGTTTATAATTTATAAATTCGACTATGTTAAGTATCCTAAGTTAATTTAAAAACCTTAGTCTACCAATTTCTCCTTTTTTGATTGTTTAGAATAAACTATCAAAACCAGAACTACTTATTACTTAATCATGTTTCAACTATTGTTCTATGGTTGTCAAACACAAGCCAAGTAATGAAATTAGTCAAGAACATAAATTCAACAAAATCAGTTTAAAGAGTTCATAAGTAAAAGAACAGAAATTAAAGAAGTTTAGGATCCCCTTTTAGTTATTTCGTCAATGTACCCCATGACTTTAGCAATGAATCCTCTAGGGTCATGATCACTAGAGTCACATCCATGTCCTCTTCCTCGTTGAATCTGTCTTCCTCTTTGTGGAGCGGGATTAGGTGGAGGGAAATAATGGCCGCTTCGATCAACTTGCGCCTGGAACGACAACTACGAGGGTAAGAATTCCCCTGATTCGCCATTTCTTCCAAAATAATATTGTCAGGATCATCAACTTCAGCAGATTGTTTATCAGCCTCAACAGATTGTTTAGCAGCCTCAGCAACTACATTCTCCTCATCTTGAAATCTGCGTGCAACTGCATCGACATCTTCAGTTCTTTCCGCTTCAGCAGCCTTGAGAGAATTAGCAATTTCCATCATTTGCAGATTAATAAGCTTAATGGATGACTTCGTTTCATTCTAGAGGTTTGAACTTTGTGTGCTAAGACGTTTTTCCATCTTGAACATTTGATTACGCATAAGCAACACCTCCTGTGTATTCTTCAACACATGCTTATCATTTTGCCCATGAACTAACGTTAATCTAGTGACCGTAGAAGATGAATATGCTGATTGATTCTCAATTTTGTCATGTTTGGAGATAATGGATTGAAAAATCTCCTTCAAGGGAGCCAAAGCTTCAATGATCATATTGTGGACGCTCACCATCCCCGGGATACTTCTTCAGATGAAGTGTGAGTAGAGGAGACTAGAGAGACAAATCGAAGAGGTGTAGGAAGAGAACTTACCTAAATAAATAATTCTGGTTTTGTGTTTCGGGGTGGAGCTTGGGGATGATGTGCATAAATTATTGCTTGAGAACTGACCTCATCTATAAGAATCTCATTTTAGTTTACGGATAAAGTCCGAAATTTCTTTAGAGTTGATAGACATACCAGGAAGAGAGTTAGCAGGAGTCGACTGCTTGGACTTTTGAGCTTCAGACTCATTCTCCTTAGCCACCTACTCTTCTGGAGGAGATGATTCAACACCTGATGAGGAAGTATATTCAATTTGAAAAGAAGAGGGAACTTCATCAACTGTGGACGTTGGTTTTGAACATGCTTGATTTCCCTCAACTTCTTTTTCACTTTCTTCGGACTTAGAAAGAGTAACACTTGTTGTTGACACTTTATCACCAGATAATAGCCCTTTTCCCGCATGGAGGCACAACGACGCTCTATCTCTTCCTTAGAAAAAGGGAATTTCTATTTAATAGATAACTGCAAATGATCATAAATGTGAAACATTTAAAAGCAACGTTCCTCTGCAGAAGACTTCTCCTGCTCGATTAGATACTCCTTCGACGTTTTCTCACCTCCCTCGAAGATCTGTTCAACTCTGAAGATATAGCGAACCTTGTCCTAAGGGGGTGACATTTCGTTAAAGAAATCCATTAGCTCATCCTCATCATAATGGTTTAAATCTGTTTAAGGAGAGCCCAAAATTCATCTAAACTGGAGGATACTGTGTCATGCACGAATTTAAGAGTAGTTGAACAATACTCCTCCATTAGAGCGTTAAGATGGTTTAACACCTCCGCATTTGTTTTCGTAGTATCAGCAAACAGATTGAAGTTCATTCTTTATCTTGTATAGAATGGAAAAAAATTATATAATGGAGGTGCTAAACCATTAGCCCGTTAAGATGTTTTAGCACCTCCGCATCCGTTTATATAATTATTAAAAAATGTCAAAAAATACTTTTATGAACTCATTTTATTTAAAATTTTCTCTCTTATAGTTTAAAGTGGACCAACCATATAAATTGACAACATTCATTTGGATATAATATTACTTATTATTATATACTTATTTGAAAAAATAAAATTATTAAAAAAAATAACAAACCAATACATTTAAGTTATTTATATCTACAATTATTTTGATTATTTAATAATCAAATTTAATAAGAATTTATATTTATCAAAAAAAAATTATTATAATAGATAATTAGACTAATATAAAAATAAATTTAAATTAATATATATATATATATATATATATATATATATATATATATATATATATATATATATATATATATATATAAAAGAACATACAATAAAAAAAATTGTACTTTTCAAGGATAGAGTGTCTTCCTTTTTTTTATAATAATAAATTATTATAATAAATAATTAATCAAACATTAACAAATATTTAAAATTAATATATTAATTAAATAAAAAATATGTATTAATAAAAAAGTTGTTCACACAATGCCTTAATTTATTTATTATAATAATAAATTATTATAAAAAAATAATTATACAAATATGAAAAAATATTTAAAATTAATACATATATAAAAATAATTAAATAAAAATTATATCATAATTAAAAATTATTCTTTTGATCATAATTTTTCTTATAATAATAAATAAGTCTTACATACATTTCTCAATCAAATAAATAAATATATTTTTAATTTGTTTTTACAATAAAAATATGACTTATCTATTAATTTTTTAATATTTATTCAATATTTATTTACATAATTATTAAAAAAATATCAAAACATACTTTTAACAACTAGTTTTATTTAAAAATAATTTTTATGGTTTAAAGTCGACAAACATATAAATTAACAATATTCATTTGGTGTTATTCAAGTATAATATTATTTATTATTATATATTTATTTGAAAAAAATAAAAAAATAAAAATATTAAAAAATTAATAAATCAATTTATTTAAATTTTTTATATTTATAATTATTTCAAATTTTGTAAGAATTGATATTTATTAAAAACAAAAATAAATAAATTATTATAATACATAATTAGATAAATATAAAAATGAATTTAAATTAATATATATATATATATATAGGAGGGATAATAGAGTGAGGAAATTTGATGAGGGAATTTGGTGAGGGAATGACTTGCATCACATTCATTGGTTGAAAAATATAAAAATGGGAGGAAAGAGAGAAAAGAGAGAAATTATTTAATTTTTCAGCGAATAAGATTATGCTAAGTCATTCCCTTACCTAATAATTTCTCATATATATATATATATATATATATATATATATATATATATATATTATATATATATATATATATATATATATATATATATATATATATATATATATAAAAGAACAGACAATAAAAAAATTATTCTTTTCAAGGATAAAGTGTCTTACTTTTTTTTTATAATAATAAATTATTATAATAGATAATTATATAAATATTAACAAATATTAAAAATTAACATATTAAATAAATAAAAAAAATATGTATTAATGTTTTAATTTATTTTTTATAATAATAAATTATTATAAAAGATAATTAGACAAATATTAAAAAATATTTAAAATGAATTAATATATAAAATAATTAAATAAAAAACTATATAATAATTAAAAATTATTCTTTGATCATCATTTTTCTTATAATAATAAATGATTATAAGTCTTAAATACATTTCTTAATAATTTAAAACTTAACCTATTTATTTAAATATATTTTTAATTTATTTTACATTTTTTTATTTTCTTTAAATTATTTTAACAAACATTTTTTTTTTATTTCATCAATTTTAATTAATATATATATAATTATAATTATTTTATTAAAAAAACATTAATTATTATATGATGTGTCTTAATTTTTTTTATAATAGTAAATAAGTTTAAAATACATTTCTAAATCATTTAAAACACTTATCATAATTGTAACACGAGAATGGTCCCCCTCTGCAGCTTAGCACATGTTTGCACGGCACATGACAATACTAGGGGAGATCGCAGGGTGACTCAATGTTCGATGCGTTTTAACCTTGGTTTGCGTGTCATTCATCTTTTAAAAGAAAACACTATTTTAAAAGATTTTGAAGATACCTGAGAGCCTTTGAAATTAATCATATAAAAATAATTAATTTTATTCAAATTTTAATAATCTGGGGACCAAATAATAATTTTGTTAAAACCCAGTTTAAATTAATCAAACACAACTAATTTAAAATATTATTTATTTGAAAACAGACTCGCCAGATAATTTTAGAAAAAATAGTAAAAGGTATGTGTATATATAAACGTATATTATACTAGTGTTTCTATAATAAGTTCGGTTTTTGATTACGCTTAGGAAATAACTTTCGAGTTAGGGACGAACCCAAAAATTAGGGTTGGGGTGGGCTTAAAAAAATCGGTGTGGGCTTAAAAAAATAACGAGTAAATTTTGAATAAAATTAGTAGATAAATGTAAGTTTTACCATTTTTTTAATAATTAGATAAAAAAACATGAAAGTATATTAAATTTTTTTTAAGAAATTAGCGGGTATAGTCAAATTTGAACCGTAAAAAAAAATCGGGGTGGGCTACATAGATCCGACCATATTTCGAGCTATGTCCTCCACGCCCGTCAAATAACAGAAAGTTCATAAATCATCTAGGGAATGATTTTAAACAAAGAAATCAAAAAATTGAACTCGAGAATAGATCAAACCGATCAAACTTGAAAAAAATCAATTTGTAATCACAATTTAAATCACAATGATCCTGGATGCTTACAAACAGTTGGAGAACACTCCAATGATGTATTAGAAGCTTTCCTGAAGCCTGGATCAAAGATTTGATCGCCGGAGAGGATTTTACAAAAATCTAGTTCTTGCCGGAATCTTCATTCTTTGATTTAGGTTGTAAGATGTGATGATTATTTGATGGATTGAAAGGAGAGTACCTAGAGGGTATTTATACCAAACTAGGTCGGTTGTGGTAGATGACAACTTCAATTTGACAATCGAAGTTCTTATTTCTAATTATGTTCTTATCTTCGGTAGCCTAGTTCTAGGAAGGTAGGGATTCTCAATTTAGGGGTAATAATCGTGGAGAGGAGACGTGTATGAGGGTTAAAAAAGAAGGAATAAGATGAAGTGTAGGGGGAGATAAAGCTTCTAGGAGAATCGTCGACGTCAATCGCGGCCTTCGGCGATCGCCCTGTTCGATCTGGAAAGACGAACGAAACGACGTCGTTTCGTTTAACCGAAACGCGTCGTTGCGTTCCGTTGGAGATATGTCTGCGTTTGGGCAATTAGACTAATAGGGTTGATGTCACATTAGTTAATCTCATGTGGCCCCTGGGGCGCGTGTGTTATGTTACATTCGGATGCGTGGCATCCTCCTAGGCACTAGATGAAAATGCAGCGTTGATTTGATGACCCTAAATCTTGTTGCAACAATTAAACATAATTTTGGTTAAACAAGATTATCAATTTATATTTTTAATAAAAAGGTTATTTGAATTCGAATTTTAATCCATTTCTTACGTTTTTCTTCCAAAAAAATTTTACAAAAAAATTTTTGGAAACATAAAAAAATTATGTTCATTATTTTTAAATTTGGGAATTTTATGGTATTTATTTAATTGTTTTAAACCATAATTTATGTCTAAAATCATAATTAAATAACTTCAACCCTTCTTGAGTTTAATTTGGGTAAAATAAATACAATATTTTAATTTCAAATTATTTTTGGATTTTATTTAATTTTTCTAATTAGGGTTTAATACAACAATTAACCCTAACTTGATCTTTAATCCTTTTTAGATTATTTTAAATTTAAAAGTTTTAAATATTATTTTAATATTATAATTTAATAATAGTATTTGTAAATTTAGGGTAAGTTAAAATTTTATACTTACAGAATGCCCTCTCGAACCGAGTTTGATTAAAACAAACTTCTATTTTGGAAAACTTGGGTTTGAGGTTTGAATATCTTGAAATTTATACCATAACTTAATAAGGTAGAAGGATATAACATGGATGGCATGCAGAAGCTGGGGATGAATCATAACAATGACTTATAGATGGGGACATCCACATGATCATTCGTTGGTTGAACCTCGTCTAGGGACAGACTATCACAATAGTCTTACGCATGCTGAGGAGTAAACATGACTCCAACTGGGATGGATTATTATAATGATCCTTTCATAACAATGATTGATAATGTCTATTCATGAATAGATAGGGTTTGTATGAAGAGCAAATAAAACTCTCTATGGGGAAGAGTCTTATGCTAGTAAGACTTTCTTTTAATTTAATAATGAAATAGGACTTTCTTGGGGAATACTCTCCTAGGGAATAGTGATAATAATCACTCCATGTCCATCAAAAGATGAAATTTGTCGTTGGAGGTTGGTCATAATAATGACTCTCATGAATACCTATCATGAGATAGAGCTTATTGTGGGGAAGGGTAATAATAATCACTCTGAGGGGATATGTTATGACAATAACCTATGTCGATACCTATTATAATATGATTTTTTTTATAAATCATAACAATGACATGTGGTGCCTATCAACAGACATGGTTCTTATGAATCATAACAATGGCCTATTATGCCTATCAACCGATAAGACTTTAGAAAAGTCTATACAAAGTGACTGTCACATCTGAATGCAAAATCATAGCTTAACTAGAGATTTATGAGTTGAGCTGCTCTAATTATCAAATTATTTCTTTTGGTTTTGACGAAATTTCCTTCGCAATTAGGTGAAACATCGACCGATTGAGTTAAGGAGTGCTTGGGTCTTTGTGACAAAATTTACTTCACACCTGGATTAAAACCATCGAATTTCAGGGGGCTTTTTATTTTTTTTATCATTTTAGGTAGTATTTCAATAAAATCTTTTTCCCTTTTATTATATGAAGTGACCTTCACAACTGGGTGAAACATCAACTGTTGTTTGTCATTTTTGAAAAAGGGACTGTTCCCAATTCTATTTCAAATAATGTTTGTAAACAAAAGAAACCTTGATTCCATCCACGAATCATAGTGACTTGGATTCGAAATATGTTCGGGGCTAAGATACGAGCATTTCTACAATCAGAAGAGATTTTATCGCTATAAAGAACACAAATTCTTTTTTCTCCTATGTTAAGATATAGATGATAAATCGAATCTCATGCACACGATTATCCAAACTCTTAACTCGCAAGGAAGGTGACCGAGACATGGGGTCTCGTTCAACTATAATTTTGGTTACTTTTGTTGTGGGCCACAATCCTTCTAAAGTTCGAATATTCCTTGTATAGTCGTAAAGAGAACTTCAACTCTGTCTTTGGACTTTTTTTAGGCTTCTGGGATGTATCTAGATAAATCAATACGTTTTTCTATTGAGATAGTTATAGGAACAACTGCCCAAGTGAGCATAAACGGTGATTTCAACACCTCAACCTACACGAGAGCATGTATATTTTTAGTTCCCGGTGTTAATCTAGGAGAATCAATATGTTTTACTCGTGTGATAGTCATCGGGATAGCCGCCCGAGTGAGCATCATAGTGATTTTACCTCAACCTATACGAGAGCATATATTATTCAGATATGTATATATTTTTTTATTTTTTTGAAGTCTTGAGTCTAGCTCTCTCTATTCTCTTGTACAAAGGGGAATGAGACGTCCTTTCTCATATTGTGGATTTGCTTGGCTTTTGGGGGTTTATTATAGTTTTTTTCCCAGAAGTCTTCCATAGAGGGTTAATCTTTTGGATAATCGCGTAGCACGAAAATGAGCTTAATAAAGATATCCATCAATTAGAGTATTCTAGAAACTCGGGGTCATATTCGGGAGATTAATCACTATTTGATTAAGAAAGTAGCTCTTAGATTTTGTCCTTACTTATTTCTTAAAATCCTTGACACTAGCTAGTGGAAAGAACCAAGGCTCATACTATCTTTAGACTTTATGTCAGACAAAACTAGGAATATCTATTCCTTTATTTATTATTTTTTTATTGAGTTTGAGACCGGACCTACATATAGACTACCTACGTATCTTCCTTTTGTCCTTGACATATTTTTTTTATTCCTCTAGAAGAATCAGGTCTCACGTAGTTCTCCCGTCATTTGATGTGACGTAGTTATACAAAACTAGAGGTCAAATAGTCCATTCCAAGCTAGGATTAACTTCTAGGGATTATGACGCAGTTATACAACACTAGAGGTCGATTAGTCCATTCGAGACTGGGGACTAAACCCATTTTAATCCTGGTAGGGCTGGATCAATGTCTCCATAGTCCTAGTAAGACTGAATTGGGAGCAATCATGGTAATGCTGGATTGAGAGTCGTCATATAAGGCTTGATTGAGAGCCGTCATAGTCTTGGAAAGACTGGATTGAGAGTCGTCATAATCCTGTTAAGGCCAGATTGGGAGCCGTCATAGTCCTAGTAAGACTGGATTGAGAGCCGTCATAGTCCTGGTAAGGCTGAATTGGGAGTCGTCATTTGCATAGGCCGACATTACACATAATATCGTTTCGATGCTTCTAGATTTCTTAGAGCAATAAACTATTCACCTTCAACTATAGATAGACGAACTGCACCTCTAGAGAGAATTTTCTTAATTAGGAAGGGTCCTTCCCATCGTGGTTTGAACTTGCCCTTATGGTCTAATAGTTCTCGAGTTTGCTTAAGCACTAAGTCACATTCTTTTAGTTTCATGGGCTTGACCTTTCTATAAAAGGTACCGACCATTTGTTTCTGGTAAGTATGGGTTTTGCATAATGCATGAAACCTATGATCTTCCATCAACTAGTCATATGGAGATTTTACCCAGTATTCTTCAATGACGTGAGATTCTAAAAGGACTCTCAGTGTAGAGATTTCAATCTCAATAGGTTGTACGACATCTATACCGTATACTAGAGAATAGAGAGTTTCGTCTTTCGATGCCCGAGAAGTCATGCAATATCCTCATAAGGCAAATCGCAACTTCTCATGCCAATTTTTGTATGTCATGTTCATCTTTTTGATGATCCTAACCACATTTTTATTGGACGCTTCGACCGCGTTGTTACTTTGGGGTCGATAGGGCGATGATTTGTGGTGTTCAATTTTGAACTCTATGAGCAAGGATAAAACCTTTCCCTAGAAGTGTCTTATATTATCTTAAATAAGGGCATGAGGTACTCCGTATCTATCGATGATGTTGATACAGATGAACTTTGTCACTTGAGTAGATTTAAGAATCTTGTAGGATGCTGCCACGACCCATTTAGAGAAATAGTCGATGTTATGAGTATGAACCCATGTCCATTTTTTGCACGGGGATAAATTTTCGCAATGACATCAATGCCCCATATAGAAAAGGACCATGGTGATGTCATACTTTATAGCAAAGGTGTTGGAGTATGGTTAGATTAACATAGATCTGACACTAGTGACAAAATTTTACATAGCTGACACATTCATGTTCTATATTTTTCCAATAATATCCGAGACTGCGTATTTTCTTTACAATGGCTAGTCATTCATGTGTGAATCATTCCCGCATGTACTTCCTCTATGATCCATCGAGCTTCGGAACCATCGACACAGAGTATGTTTTGACCATCAAAAGATCATCAGTATAACTTGTTAGCTATCCAAGTATAGTTAGTGGAATATTGGTGCAGGGCTCTTCATTCCTTAACTCGTAAATGTGACGAATATTCTCCATACTCGATGTATATTTGAAGAATATCGAACCATAGTTTGATGGACACTTGAATGGAGGCTACCACTCTGATTTCGAAATTGGGCTTTTGTTTTTGCTAGATTTTTTGCGATTTGACCTTATTTCCAACAGGGATTTGGGTCATGGCTGTTAGCATAGCTAAAGAATTGGAAAAACGATTTTGGCTTCTTGGCGCGTGCACAAAAGACACGTGTTCAAACTTGTCGATAAATCGGAGTAGGGAGGCATGATAGGGTTTAAGATTTTCCCCTCGTACTTGCCATGTTCCGTTAACTTGGGATATAACCAGGTTAGAGTCCCCAACTACATCTAGTTATGTTGCTCCTCTTTCGTATGCGATTTTCAGACCTGAGAGACATGCCTAATACTCAACCTCATTGTTGGTTATTGTTGGTTATATAATATTCTAACTTAATTGAGATAAAATATACGTTCTCTTGAGATCTATCATGAGAATTCCAATTTTGTAGTCATGTTTTAATGAAGCTCCGTCAAACATTAACTTCCATGTGTCTGAAGAGACAAACATTAAGGTGTTATCGGGAAAGTCGTGTTCATAGGAAGGCTCGATTGTGATGTGTCGATTGGCCAGGAAGTCTGCAACAACGCTTCCTTTAACAGAATTTTGAGCCGTATATGTAATATCGTACTCAGAAATCATCATCATCCATTTAAAGAGTCTGGACGATAACAACGTTCGCATAAACAAATAATGGATTTGATCCAACCTGGATACCAACTTGATAGGGTGTGCTTGCATATAGTGCCTCAATCCATACAAGTGCCCAACACACTTTTTCGAGTGTCGAATATATTAATTCGCATCTAGTCATTCTCTTACTCAGATAGTAAACGGCGATCTAGAAATGAACCAAATGAAGAAGCCTTTAAAGATTCCAGTTGAAGATCGGTGAAGACCACTTCGGTGAAGAAATTCTGGCGTGGCTCCACGTTTGACTAGGCCTTGATCCGTGTTGACTCGGGCCTAACTCACCCGGGTTCACTTGCCTTTAACCTCCTTTGACGGATGTCGGTTGCCGCCCATTTGCCCGGTGCGTCCGATCTCTGTTCCGGCGCTGGCAACCGCACGCCACCGTGTACGACGGGCTCCAGTGGTCCTTCGGGAAAATAATATTTATTTTTATTTTTCAATATTTGTCTGAAAAACGTAAAATACAATATTAGTCTTACAACTTGTGAAATAATTATTTATTTTAACTCTATCGATCTAATAAATGTGTGTTTAGGAGAAAATAATATTATTAAAATTTAAATTATTTGTTTATTTATCATGTGTTTAAGGGCTTATTTTCTATTTTTATAACCTGTGTTCTTCAAAATTACAAAGAAAAATTACAGACATTTCATTGCCGTCAGCAAGTTTCTCTCTCTTGAATATACTCCCGCGGCGGCGGAAGAATTCTGGTTAATTTGCGATGAAGATTAGTAGCTCAACCTTCGTGTCGTTTGTTATAACTTTAGGGTTTCTATCAAACATGGCTGATTCACTCCAATTTAATCTTGAATCGGGAGTTGGGAAATGCGTATCGGAAGATGTCAGGAGCAATTCAATGTCGGTAGGAAAATACCATATAGTGAATCCGAACGAAGGTCATCCCCTTCCTGAGACTCACAATCTCACCGTGAAGGTAAGTGAGAATTTTTTTGAAGAGACAATAGTTTTTTTCAATTCTTTCCGATTTGGTTACTTTATGGCCTTGTTTTTATGGATTTCTGGAATTAGGTCACTTCTCCGACAGGGACTAGTTATCACCTTGCGGAACATGTTAGTTCAGGGCAATTTTCTTTTCATGCTATGGAGGTTGGCGATTTTTTGACTTGTTTTTGGGTAGTTGATCATAACCCAAAGATTACTTTAACAATTGATTTTGAATGGAGGACTGGAGTGGCTGCTAAAGATTGGTCTAGTATTGCTAAGAAAGACACTGTTGATGTAAGAAATCTCTCTATTTTCATTTTGATTATTCTGTTTTCTTGTATTTGATTCCATGTGTTTAGTTTGGATTGAAATTTTCAATGAGTTTGATGATATGGTGTTTCATAGAGCAATGATGGTTCAAATCCTGTTGAAAGTTCTTCATTCTAGGCTTTCATTTAAAGGATTCTTCATGATCTTGTTGTTTTTGGCTGTTCTGCTGACTTGTTTATGGGTTTTCCTTTGATTTGTAGTCTATGGAAAGTGAGCTGAAGAAACTGCAGGAAGTTATAACTTCAATTCATGAAGAGATGTTTTATCTTCGTGATAGGTAATCGAATTGAATTGTTTTATCTATGATTTACAGTAAGGGAACAACATCTTTACTTACACATTCATTCAAATAATTTTAACAGGGAAAAAGAAATGCAGACACTTAACATTGGCACAAACTCGAGATTGGGTTGGTTAAGTGTTCTTTCGCTTTGTGTTAGCCTAGCCGTGGCTGGTTTGCAGTTTTGGCATTTGAAGAACTTCTTCCAAAAGAAAAAACTTATTTAGATCCATTTTGGGTTACATATATTACCCATTTGCAGTTTTTTATTTGACTATATATCCTATACACAGTTCATGCAAAAGAATCCAAATTTCTTATAGGCTTAAAGTTTTTATTGTTGTGTAAACAATTGCTTTCATGGTTGTGTAATTTTTCTCCATTCTTCTGCAAACTAGTTCTATCCAGTCCAAGCAATCTTTGATTTTGAGAAAGTTGGTTTTTTTATAATTAAAAGGGTATTAGTGTATAATTAAAAAAAAGAATGGGTATTTTGATTAATAAATTAAGTAATGTAAATGTAGTGAATGATGTTTTAAAATTTGTTAAGGTTGATATTTAATTAGGTTGAAAGTATTTTAGGAAAGTAATTTTTTATATAATTTTGTAATATCAACTATTTATAAACTGTTTGGTTATGTCAAATTAGAATCAAAAAAATAATATATAATAGGAAAATTAGACAATTTTATTATCTCATTAAAACAAATATTCCCAAAGTTAGAAATGAATTCATTTGTATTAGTTTGGTACACTTTTTTTAATATTCAATTTATGTGATTTTTTACCTAATTTGATATTATTGTTTTTGGAAAATTATCAAATTATATTGTAATTTTGACTTTTTTTAAAACAAAAATTGTATATATCATTATTATTATTTGACAAATATATAATTTATTGAAATCATGTTCAGTTATAAAATATGATAATGATTAACATGCCAAATAATTCACATATTAATATTAAAATTTTAGTTAATAATGAAATGAAGATATGTTGGATATTAGACTCACCAATTAATGAAAATACTTTAAATTTCTCTTCTGAAAAAAATAAAGGAAAAAATAAACCTCTCCAATAAACAATTCTTCTATATTTTCAACTCATTATAATTTTTTTACATTAAGAAGGTAACACAATAATTTAGTTCACTTATTTTTTTTCACTATACTTTTATTTACATAAATTATGTTAATAAATTAATTTTTATTTTAATAGAATTTTAACAGTGGGCATTTAAATATATATAAATAATATATATTTAAATATTGATGACATAAATTATGTTAATAAACAATTCAACTATTATATCACTTTATATTATTTAAATAATTATATCAAACTATATAATCTACAGAAGATTATGTCAATTTCTTTATAAATCCTTGAAATCTCATTATTGTTTTCAAAATCTCCACAATATTACATTAAAAATATATAAAACCTTCAACCTTTCCAAAAATAATATATAACACTCTTAATTTGTAAAATTAACAAAAATAATTATCCTATATCTAACCATTGTCCTTAATTTATTATATTACATTTATTTTTCACATTCCATCTTTACCACCAATCTCAATTATTTTTGGAATATCCTCAAATTAAGATATATCTTCTTTGAAAAAAAAAATCAAAATATGAGAATTCAATTTTAACTAGATATAAATTGAGTCAATATACAAGTAATTTTATAAATATATATTTGTAATATGTAAATACATTTACTTATTGATATGTATATAGAATTATTTGTCAATATAGAATTTTAATCAAACATTATTATTTAGTTTTTTTAAATGTGACATTTTTTCACAATCCAATCAAAAATTAAAACAGCATAATGTAAAACAAATATATATATATATATATATATAATAAATAAATAAATAAATAAATCCTTTTCCTTTTATAGAGAGCCTACATCATTCAAAACAAATATATATAAGACTAATGAAGCTTTAGCCTATATCTAACATAAAATTATAAAATGCTGATTTTTACTTGCATTGTTTTATTTTCCTCTATAGGTCTATCTAGAGGGATTTATCTCCTAGAAAATCCCCAAACAAATATTTCAATCCTCAACTCATATGACAATAAGCTAATTGTTTATTTAAACGAGATACCATTTGATCACGACAATCGATGAATTTTGTACTAATCATGATAATTCACTTTTTAAAATAAACTTAAGATGATCAATCATAATCAGAGTCGGCTTCGAATTTTAGACTTCCCAAACCTCCCGATGAAAGAAATTGGATTATTTTTTACTTATCTAGTAAAAAATTGATAAAAAAAATTGTTTTTGGAAAGACTTGAAACCAAACCAAATGAATATTATTAGTTTTTATCTTGAACTACTATGTTACAACATTTTACGTTTAAAACAAAACAATACATTTCTAACTAAATATCTTAATGTTTTAGTAAATTAGTTGTCCGTCCTGGAGAGTGAGCTGTCTTAACCCTAGTGTTTGACGTGGTCCTGATCATAACACTCTCATTCCTTTCTATCATAACACTCTTTCACGACATGGGTATTATATATCCATGTACTTTAGTCTAAGGCTCTAAGCCTACCTAAAGTTGAAACATTTTGAATTAAAGATTGTTCACTTAAGATTCAAGACAAAAAAGGACCGGAACGATCCAGTCCCGAGACTGCCACTCCCATCATACTTCAATATTACAAGGTTAAACCTGCTCTCAAAAATCTAAAGAATGTACTATAATTTATATTCGCAACATGGAAAAAAACTAGAATCGAATAACAAGAAACTTGAACATCTTTAAAACAGTAAATAAGGAAGATATTTCAACTTAGGCAGAATATTGTAGACTCAATATTGTGAAAACAAGGAAGATATTTCAACTTAGGCAGATTATTGTAGACTAAATATTGTGAAAACCAATGACATGTTAAGACTTAGCTAGTTGAGTTATGGTGATTCCCCCTTCTAGATTTATCTTCTCATCAACAGTGTTGCGATATAATAGCTTGTTTTTGTTGACTTATTTCACGTGATTCTTTTTTGGAGTTTAGGTATTTTCAGTAATGGAAAGATACACAAGTGAAGATAATTCATGTTTTTTTTTTTTTCTGAGTTGATCATTTGAATCTCTTTAAAAGAGAGGTCAGAGTTGGAGTTGCCTTACCTTAGTTTGTTTCATAATACCCAGTCATACGTCAAATTTTCACATTTTGCTTAACAAATCTAGCAACAAATGTTAGATATATTTGAAATTAATCTTGATTTATTTGTGAGAAATTAAAACTGCAATTAACGGAAGCGTACTCATCTTCTTTTTCTTTAGAATGATTTTTTAAATTTTCTCTTTCTTTAGAAATGGAATGAATCTTTCAATTGATGAGTACATCAAATTAATTTCTCTATGTTAATGGAAACTTAAAGAGGAAATTGATCGCACCTCAAATAGGGACCATACAGTTATAAAATAATCAGCATGTTAGTTATTTTGGTTTGAATATTTCTAATTTAGCCACTTCATAAAATTAGAAATATCACTTAGGTATAGTCACTTTATATTAATGACAAATACACCCACAAATTTATAAATTTAATTTCACATTAGATCACATTATTCTAGCTTATATAAAAGATTATATTTGCACAATTATTTATTATAATAGTGACACATAAATTCCAATAATCTTTCACTAAGTCACGTATGTATAAAAATAAATGTGTCAATTATGCGCCCAAAATTTTGGGTCATCTCAATCGTATGTTGTATAAATAATTTTATCAATTAGTTATATTAATATAAGGCCAAAAAACTCGTAATTGTATTTAATCACAACTATACTCAACAATGATCACATAAATTAATACAATTAATTAAAAAATCATATCATGAATCTGAAGAATGAAAATTCCATGCACGGTGATCTTTTCATTTCAATTTTCAATTGGTCTTATTTAAGTGAAATATGACCTTTAACATTATTATACAAAATATCTTTAAACATTATCAAACTGAAAAACAAAAGTGAATACACAAATATTTTAAAGTCATAGAACAATAATGTAATATAAATTTTCACTTAAACTAAAGATCCTCAAATACTAAAATACCCATGTGAGTAGTGTGCTTATGAAAGACATTGGGTATCGAGCCTTTAGTAAGAGAATCTTCTAACATGGGATTTGTTCCTATATATTTTATGCTTAATTGTCCATTATATACTATTTCTTTAACAACAAGGAATTTAATGTCAATAAATTTTGACTTTGTTGTACTCATGTTGTTATTAGAATACAATATAGTTGATCTGTTATCACAGTATAATTTTAGTGGTCTTTCAATTCCTTCTATAATACGCAGCCTTATGACAAAATTGCATAGCCATAAACTATGATTTGATGTTTCATAACATAATATTAATTCAACTGTCGTGGTAGAAGAAGCTAAAAATGTTTTTTAGCACTCTTCTAGGATATAACTCCTTCAGCTAACATATAAACATAGCCTAAAGTCGATCTTCTACTATCTTGGCGTCCTGCAAAATCAGAGTCAGAATACCCAATAATTTCAAACTTATTTGGCCTCTGATATATGAGCATGTAATATATTCCTGCGTTACTAAGATATCTGCCTAAAACTCCAACAATATACGAAATATTAGAACGCGTACATACTTGAGCATACATCAAACTCCCAATAACCGAAGCATAGGGAATTGATTTCATTTATTCAATTTCAATATTTCCTTTTGGGCATTGATTGAGATAAATTTTTCTCCTTTAGCGATAGGGGTATTTAAAGGTTTACTATTAAACATTTTATACATTTTAAGCATTATATAAATATAGTTTCTTTGAGATAACCCAAGAATACCTCGAGAACGATCTCGATGTATTTAGATTTCTAAAACAAAAGAAGCTTCGCCAAGATCTTTCATTTCAAAATTCTTTGATAAAATTTCTTGGTTTCATACAATATGCTTAAATCATTTGTAGCAAGTAGTATGTCATCAACATACAAAACCAAAAAAATATGTTTATTCCTAATAAATTTTTGATACACACATTAATCAACAAAATTTACCTCGAAACCAAATCAGATAATAATTGATGAACTTTGTGATACCATTGACGAGAAGCTAGTTTAAGCCCATAAATGAATTTTCTCAATTTACATACCATATGATTTGTGTCTCCGAACACAAAGTTTTTTGGTTGCACTATATTGAAACTAGAGAAAATATCTCTTTAAAGTCAATCACTTCTTTATGAGAATAACCTTTTGCTACAAGAAGAACTTTATATTTTTCAACATTACCCTTTGTATCTCGTTTGGTTTTAAAAATCTATTTACAACCAATAGGTTTTTTTCCTTCTAATAATGGGGTAAGTTCTCAAACTTTATTGCCTTGCTTAGATTTGAACTCTTCGTTCATTGTACAAATCTACTTTCCAAAATTAGTATCCTTCATAGAATGTTAGAAGCTCATAGAGTCATATTCCATTATACCACCACTATCATCATTTTCTTGAAGAAAAACTATAGTCATTAACCTCGATTTGCATGTCAGAAATCTTTTTAAAATAAAATTGTAACCCCTAGAAAATCCCTAGTTAGTTATAACGTGTCTAGTTGACACATGGAAATATAGAAGGGGACCCGAGATGGCTCGAGGTTCGATGGTTTCAATCTTGGTTTGTGTGTCAAGCATTTTTTAAAATAAAACATTATTTTTTAAAAGATTTTGATATTATCTGACAACTTTTAAAATTAATTATTTTTTATTCAAATTTTAATAATCTAGGGATTTGTTAAATTAAATAATGCTTTGATTTGAAATCCGATTTAAATTAATTAACATAATTCATTTAAGAAAATTTTATTTATTTGAAGACAGAGTCGCCAATTGATTTTAGAAAAATCAATAAAAAGGTGTATGTGTAAAACGTACTTTATACTAGAGTTTTGTTTTTTGTTCGATGTTTGGTGATACTCGAGAAAATATTTAAAATACATTTTTAAATTTTTTGGAATTTTTAGAAAATGATTTGAAGTCCCAAAATTACAAAAATAATTTTGGATTTTGAAAAGTGGAATCAAACAAGCCTTAGGACCAGAGTCCTAAGGTTCGGATCCGATTTTATCGGTTAGGATCCGGAGACCCTCGGCTTAGGCTCGAGAGCTCTTGGTCTAAGTACCAGAGTCTCTCGGTCGATGTGCTAAGGACGCTCGGTCCTTACCTAATCTTATCGGTTTAGGTGTACAAACATATCGGTCCTAAACTAACCTAGGGCTAGATTTCTCGGTTCTGGACTTAGGAGTTATCGGTTCCAGGTCAGACCTCTCGGTCCTAGGTCCAAATTTCATCGGTCCTAAGTGAGAATTCTCGGTCAAATTCCTCGATCCTAGCTCAAGAACACTAGTCATAAGTCTCGGTTCTAACTCAAGAACATCGCTCCTAAGTCTCAGTCCTAACTCAAGAACATCGGTCCTAGGTCTCGGTCCTAGGTCAACTTTCTAGGTCCTTGATCTCGGTCTGGACCGAGGATCCTTAGTCGGATCCCTCGGTCCTAAACTCACAGGTCTCGGTCCTCAAGAACAAAAGAATTCATTATTTTAAATTAGTTTTTTTAGAAATTATTTTTTGATTCAAGAGATTGGGTAGCTTCACAAAACTCCCATAAACATATTTATCATCATCTCAAGGTATAGATCGACCTAGATGATGATCAATTTGTTTAAACAGTTTTTGATAAAAAAATCGGGTTTTTGATTTTAGTGTTATTTTAAAGTGAAAGGAGATATCAAATAACTTCCTTATAACACATATACTTGATTGGTACCAAAAACAAGAACACCAACTGTTCGTTTTGACCAATTCAAGAAATCAAAATTTCCATTTTATTTTGTAAATTTTGATTTTGATCAAACATTATCCAAATAGTTTTTCAATATCATTACAATCATGTTGGGAATCTTTATGGACTGTGATTCGATCGAATTAGCCCAAGAACAACGAACCCACTTTTTTTTTATTTTGAAAATTTAAATTTGGATTTTTGTTTGTTAGATTGATTCATCGATTCTATCACATCTAGATAGTTTCTAAATGATCATAGGATCAATATTCAATCATAAAATCACATAAACATCAAGCATACTCAAATTCAAACTGTGAATATGAATTTGAGGATGATTGGAACATTACCAAGGAATTGGAGAACACTCATTGATTTTTATGGAAGCTTAAAGGATGCATATATCCAAGCTTGAGAGCCTTAATAAAAAATTTTGAAAAATCTGAAGCTTTAATCGAGGATTTTTTTTTATTTGAGGCTTCTACATTGGTTGGTTGTCTTCGGAATGACCTCAGGAACGTATTTATAGTGTCCCAAGATCAGTTGAAGCTTCTAGTGGCTTAAATTAATGGCTTTTGGCTGTTCTTGACAAGTCGTCGCCGAAATAGGGTGATTCATCCCTATTTTGATAGGGAGAAATGATCATCATCGTAGGGTGATCATTTCAGGCTTTAAATGAGCCGAAATGGTAGATTGTGGAGGAAGTTTCAAAAAGGGAAAATCATCCACAACTTTTCAAGCTTATTTAGACGGTGGTCACATTGGTGACGAAGGTGGTGCTCAAAACGACGTCATTTTTAGCACTTTCCAGCGTTCCGTCAATGCTCTGCCAGTTCATGGCGTTCTGTCAATGCTCGGGGAGACAAACATTTACTACTCTGCTTCGCGTGCGCGCTCATGCTTTGCTACAGTAGGTTGTGTGGAAGCGCCTGGAGCGTCTGATGAGGACCCAACGTTCATCTGATGGACGCGTCTCCTATTGCAACAAATCCATCTATTTTCGACTACACTCGATTATAGACATATATATATATATATTTATTTATTTAAAACTTATTTGAAATTGATTTTTCTTTCACCCTTTTGGTTTTAATTTTGATCTTTTTAAATACACAAAATATTAAAATAAATATGGAAAATATTTTACCAGTTTATTTTATTGTTTTATATTTTTAGAATTTAAATAAATAATTTTCTTTAGATGAAATGGATGCTAAAATTCATCAAAATTATTTATTTTGTCTTTTAATTTTTCTAAAATTATTTTAAGATATTATGAGTATAACATTTATCCCAAATAATTTTATTTTTTTATTTTGTCCTTAACCCTTAATTAATTTGATTAATTAATACATTAACTAATTCTAATTAATTATTTTAAATAGGTTTTTGGCCATGGGGTTAATTATTTTGATCTTATTTATTTAAAAATAATTCAAAATAATTATTTTATTATTATACATTAGAGTTTAGATTTTTAGTGGTTACATAGTGCCCCTCTCGAATCGAGTTTGAATATAACAAACCGGTTTTTGAAAACGCTTATTCGAGTTTCACATCTAACACTAAGTTATCATGTCCAATTTATAAAGAGAGATATTAAGAAAGATGGAACCTGTAGCGTGTTGCAATTGGAGTGTCCTACTGATGCCATGTGTAGTAGTTGTCGAGGTATTTCCCAGCGTTGCTTTTGGGGAAATCCTTTCGTTGATGTCTTAATCCTAACAAGGATGATTCTTGTGTAATCTGTTTTTACATAACTTAATTAAGCATCGGTAAAATAATAGGGGTAAGGGTAATTATAGGTATTGAAACTTCAATTTCAATCTATCATGAATATCAATAGATAATTCATGTTTTAGTCATATATAAATGGCTAAAGAGTTAAGGTTATGGGATATGCAGGGAACATGAAAGTTTTAGCAACGTTTCATGTGAGTTACTAATAATTAACTTCTTAGGGGTGATCATAAACTTATGATCATGGTATAGTCAATGTTTATCACAGAAGTTATCAAACTTTCTATGAAGATCACTTAAAGGTGAGGTTAAGAATGATCATGTATAAATGATCATGATGCTATCAACAAATAGGCTTTTGTATCGGGACTTGGGAAACAAAACATCATTAGGGTACCTATCAGAAAATAGGATTTTGAACGGGACCGATAACAAAACAGTATCAAAGAATAGTAACTTCATTGGATACCTATCGTGAAATAGGATTTGGAACGTAACCTTGGGATTACCTATCCGAAGATAGGATTTGAACATGATTATATACAAATAACAGTTGTGCTTGTCGATAAACAAAGCTTAAATACTTATTGAGATATAGGGTTTGGAATACCTATTCGAATGATAGGGTTTTTGTTTAAGTACCTATCAAGAGATAATGTTTGCTTGAGTGTGCAATCAGGAAATGGGATTTGGTTACCTATCGAATGATATGGCTTTGTTCGAGGACCTATCGAGTGATAGGGTTTGGGGTTTGGACAGGATCATGCACAAATAATCGTTGTGTTTGTTAACAAACAAGGATTACTACTTTTGTGACTTAGTATATGTACATGTTGAAATAATAGGGTTTTAACTGAATACCTATCAAGAGATGGGGTTTTCCTAAGTATCTATGCGAGTGATAAAGTTTAGAATACCTATTTGAATGATAGGATTTTTTTTGAGGACCTATCGAAAGATAGGAATTGGATTACTTGTTTGGATGACATGGTTTGGGAATACCTATTCAAGTGATAGGGTTTTGATCAAGATCATATACATATGATTTTCTAACTTGTCGATAGACAAGGCTTTGGCGACTTATAAAAAGATAGAATTTGGTTTGACAATGCTTTGATTGTATTGATGTTGTAGTAGGGGAATACCTATCGGAAGATAGTGTTTTACCGGAATCATATATAAACGATATCTCGAACTATAGATAAATAGGGTTTATCGATGGAATCTTGTACAAACGATTTTTTGCACCTATCAATATATAGGGTTTCTAACGAAATCATATACAAATGGTGTGTCGACCTATTAAAAAATAGGGTTTATCGAAGGAATCGTGTACAAACAATTTCTCGCACCTATAAATAGATAGGGTTTCCAATGGAATCACATACAAATGGTGTCTTGACCTATTGATAAATATGGTTTATCGATGGAATCGTATACAAACGATTTCTCGCACCTATCAACAAATAGGATTTCCAACAGAATCATATACAAATGATGTCTTGACCTATTGATAAATAGAGCTTATCGACGGAGTCGTGTGCAAACGATTTCTCACACATATCAACATATAGGGTTTCTAACGGAAATATATACAAATGATGTCTTAACATTTTGATAAATAGGGTTTATCGACGGAATCGTGTACTAATGATTTCTCGCACTTATCAACAGATAGGGTTTCCAACAGAATCATATACAAATGATGTCTCGACCTATTAATAAATATGATTTATCGATGGAATCATGTACGAATGTTTTTTTGTATTTATCAACAGATAGGGTTTCTAATGGAATCATATACAAATGATGTATTGACCTATTGATATTAAAAGGTTTATCGACAGAATCGTGTACAAACAATTTTTCACACCTATCAATATATAGGGGTTCTAACGGAATCATATACAAATGATGTGTCGACCTATTGATAAATAGGGTTTATCAACGTAATCATGTACAAACAATTTCTCGCACCTATCAATAGATAGAGTTTCCAACGGAATCATATACAAATGGTGTCTTGACCTATTGATAAATATGGTTTATCGATGGAATCGTATACAAATGATTTCTCGCACATATCAACATATAGAGTTTCTAACGGAAATATATACAAATGATGTCTTAACATTTTGATAAATATGGTTTATCGACGGAATCATGTACTAATGATTTCTCGCACCTATCAATAGATAGGGTTTCCAAAGGAATCATATACAAATGATGTCTTAACCTATTGATATATACAGTTTATAAACAGAATCGTGTACAAACAATTTCTCGCACCTATCAACAGATTGGGTTTCTAACGAAATTATATACAAATGATGACTCAACCTATTGATAAATAGGGTTTATCGATGGAATCGTATATAAACGATTTCTCGCACCTATCAATAGATAGTACCTAACTACAACTACGGTTTAAACGAGATTATGTACAAACAATCTCACTTACCTATCAACATATAGGGTTTAGATACCTAATTAAAATCAGAGTTTACAACAGGATTGTGTACAAACAATCTCACGTACCTATCAACAGATAGGGTTTAGAAGACTCGATTTTGCTTATTTTTCTTTTGCAATATCGGTCGCGACTCGATGTCTTTTAAGGGAATATTTCAATAGAATACTTGTTTCCCTTTATTTTTCAAAGTTTCCTTCACAACTAGTTGAAATTTGTTAATCGATGATTTCTAGCCTTATTTATGGACAAATGACTCGTGTTTTTGGAAAAAGAAACATCTCCTTCTTTCCCCAGTTCCAATCCTTGTTTATCTGTTTTGTTTCAAGATTGTAATGAACCTCAATCCTCTGGAATGAATCATGACTTTTTCAGATTCGAAACGTATTCGGAGCTAGGCATTGAATATCGTTTCCGTCCTTTATGATGATTCTTGTTTCATCAAGGAATAAGACTTTTTTTCCTAAACTTTGATCATGTGTACAAATGATTATTCATGATCATAACCCTCGAGGAAGACGATTAGTACTTTGATCTTTTTGATAAAAGAGTGCAACTTATTTTTGGTTACTCGATTTATAACCACATTTCTTGAAGTTCTACTCATTGCAAAAACATTTTGGAGAGGTTGTCGACTTTATGCTTTCAGTTTTCATATGCCACTTACTCTTTTTTTGTTGGCTTGCGGGAGTATCTAATAGAATCGGTACATCCATGCCTTTTCCATAACAATCAAGATTTAGATCTTGGATAGGTCGCCGACGGTGATTTCAATACCTCAATCACTTGAGCCTTTTATTTTTGGTTTCAGGGATGTATTTGGTAGAATCGAAACATTCTGCTCTTGTCGTAGCAATCAAAACTTGGTCTGAGTGAGCACGAATGGTGATTTACATAACTCAACCAACACAATAACATTTTTCAATGTGTTTATAGAGATTTTCAGAGTTTTATTCCAGTTCTCTTTTTGGCATTTTCATTTTTTGGTTTCTCTTACCAAGCATGAGTTTTTAAACTTCTACCTCTTTAACAAAAGTTGCGATGAGGTGTCATTTCCCAATTTTGGGATATATGCCTCACTTTTATGGGGTTTATTTTGGTTATTTTTCTTCAAAAATCTTTGATGGGGGTTGCTCTCAAGATAATCGTATACAAACAAAAGAGCTTATGACCGATATCTCTTGAATCGGGTTAATTGTGAAATCCTCGTTTATTTATAATATCACTCGAAAGGATGCGATGCTATTGGTTTTGCCCCTATTTGTTTTCTAAAATTCGATACATCGGCTCTATGATAGGATCGAGGTTTTCTACTTTTCTCAAAATATTTTCTTTTTCTTGAGGAAGGGACTAGGGGGTTTATTTATATATTTTGAGACCGGGCCCAAAAACATGTGGATTGCCTACATATCTTCTCGATTTATTTTTCAGCAAGAGAAGAATAAAGTCTCTGTAGTTCAGACCATGAGTCCTTTGTCCATGTTACAAGTTATACAAAATTTGGGATTGGATTTTGTTGAGATAAGCTTCTTTTGAGATCGAGCTTTAAACTATTATGTGCATTCTTGATATTATACAAAATATCTTTTAAGTGGATGGAGATTGCTTGGCCCAATTAACTCTTCACCTTCTAGATTAGATAGGAGAACACCTCCTCTAGAGAGGATTTAATTAAGTATGAAGGGTCCTACCCATTGGGGTCCAAAATTTCCCCTAGGGTCTAGGAGTTCCCGGGTTCGTTTGAGAACTAGATCACCTTTTTTGAGATTTCTAGATTTTACCTTTCTATTGAAGGTGTCTGACATACGTTTTTGGTAGGCTTCGGTTTTACACAAAGCGTTTAACCTCTTGTCCTCTATTAACGTTAGTTGGTCATATCGAGATTTGAGCAGGTCTTCTTCTATGACATGGCTCTCTAAGAGTACCCTTAGAGTTGGAAACTCGATTTCGATAGGTTGTGCAACATCTATGCCGTAAACTAGAGAGTAAGGAGTTTTGTCTATCAAAGTTCGAGTGGTTGTACGATATCCCCATAAGGCGTATGGGAATTTCTCGTGTTAGTCCTTATACATGTTGGTCATCTTCTTGATGATCCTAATCACGTATGTGTTTTCCGCTTCGACCGCACCATTAGTTTGGGGTCTATAGGGCGATGATTTGTGGTGTTCGATCTTGAATTATTCGAACAATTACAACACTTTTCCTTGAAAGTGTCGACCATTGTCTAAAATCAGATGTGAGGAACTCCATATCTAGCGATGATGCTAGTTTGGATGAACTTCATCACTTGAGATGATATCAAGACTTTGTAAGAGTCTGCTTCAACTCATTTGGTGAAGTAGTCTATAGCAACGAGTATGAACTCGTGTCCATTTGACGTGTGGGGATAGATTTTCTTAATTACGTCGATGCATCATGTAGAAAAGGGCTATGGGATATCTTTTTGTAGAGGAGCGAGACCGATGTATGCTTCATATTAGCATAGATTTGACACTAATGACAGCTCCTTATATAACTCACACATTCTTGTTCGAGTTTTGCCAATAATATCATAGACGGAGTATTTTCTTGGCTAAAGTCATTCCATTCATGTGTGGGTCATATGTGCCTTCATGCACTTCTTCCATTATCCTTTTAGATTTAGTATTGTCTATGTAGAGCATGTTTTGATCATCGAAAGATCGATGGTAAAACTATTGGCAATCCAAGCGTGGTTGGTGGAATACTGGTGCAACGCCTATCATTCCTTAGCTCGGAAATGAGAAGGGTATTCTCCATACTCAATGTACTTCTGAAGAGTATCATACCAGGATTTAGCAGCATTCTCACAAGAAGTGACTGTCACTGATTCAAAAGTAGGTCTTTACTTTTGTCGAATGTTTAGAGGTTTGACTTTGATTCCGTCAGGAATTTGTGTCATGGCTGCTAAAACCTTAAGGGTTTGTTTTAAATTGATTTTTCTTTCACAATTTGGCTTTATTTTTAATGTTTTAAAATACACAAAATGTAAAAATAAATATGACAAATATTTTTCCATTTTTTTTTTATATTTTTATATTAAATAAATAATTTTTGGGGATGAAATGGGTACCTCATTTTATCCTAAATTATTTATTTTAATCCCTTAATTTTTCTAAAATTATTTTAAGATAAAATGAGTACAACATTTATCCCAAATAATTTTATTTTTTGTTTTGGTCATTTTCCTTAATTAATTGGATTTTAATTATCACAATAATTAATCTAATTAATTATTTTTTAATTAGGTTTTGACATTTTTTTATTTTATTTATTCGAAAATAAATTAAAATAATTATTTTAATTTTATAAATTGGGTGTGTAGATTTTTAGTGCTTACATCATCTCTAAAATTTATAGCCCCTTGATCGTTCATAGTACCCAATAAAATAACTGCTGACTATTTTACGATCAAATTTTCATTCATTCGGCCTATAAGGCCTTGTCTCAGCAGGACATCCCCAAACATGAAAATTCTTTAAACTAGGTTTACGACTAGTCTAAAGCTCGTAAGGTGTATTAATAGTTTTTTAGTTGTTTCTCTATTTAAAATGTTGGATGTAGTCTTTAGTTCCTCTCCCCATCGGAATTCTGGTCAAGTCGAACGACTAATCATACTCTGATCATGTCCTTAAAAGTTTGATTACGTCTTTCAGCCACACAATTCATTCTAGGTGAACTAGACATAGTGTATTGTAGGACAATCCCACACTCCTTTACTTATCTTGTAAAAGGTCATGGACGTTATTCACATGAACCGTCATATCTACCGAAATATTCACTACCACGGTCAAATTTGACTTTCTTTATTCTTTTATTGAGTTGGTTTTTAACTTAAATTTTAAATGATTTGAACACATCCAATACTTGTGATTTTTTATGAATTTAAAATATGTATACATATCTTGAGTAGTCATCAATAAATAATACAAAGTATTGTTGATCATTCCAAGAAGATGTAGGAAAAGGCTCACAAATATCCGTATGTATCAACTTTAAGATGTCAATTGCCCTTATTGCACATAATTTCTTTATTTTAGTTTGTTTTCCTTTAATGTATTCAATATATATATTAAAGTCTGAAAATCAATTTTATCCAAAATTCTTGTAGACCCAAGTCTTTCAACTCTATTTCTAAAGATATATCATAATCGTTTATGCTATAAGGAAATTGAATTTTTATTTTTTAATTTACGCTTAGTACCATGTGATTCCACATTCAAGGTTTCATTATAAGAAGCAATTGTTTCAAGCAAATAAAGATTATCATAAGTTATAAATGAACCGGTTCCAACAACTTTATAATTAACAGATAAAATTAACTTTATGTTTCCAAATGAACAATGATATCCCAATTTGTCCATACAAACAACATAAATCAAATTACGTCTAAATGACGGTAAAACAAAAGTATCTATTAAATCCAAATAGTAACCAATACTTAATAACAATCTAAAATGCCTTATTGCTTTCACTTCTACCGATTTTTCATCTCCCACATAAATGCGTCTTTTAGCATCAATTGGTCTTCGGTAATTCAGGCAACTCTGCAATGAAACACTTATGTTAGTAGTAGCATTAGAGTCTAACCATCAAGTATTTCTCGATACTGAAGCTAAATTAACTTCAAAATAGATTAAATTAAGAAATGCACATTTCTTAGCACGCTAAATACGATACTTAGGACATTTTTTATTTTAATGTCTATCCTTCTTACAAAAGAAACAACTTTTATCAATTTTAAATTGAGATTGAGCTTGAATTCGTTTCTTTTTTGCTAAAATATTAGCTTTAGCAGCCTAATTTTTCCTCTTTATACCCCTTTATTAGAGGTGCTTGCAAAATGAGCACTTTCAGTCTTGTTTTGCTTCGATCTCTCTTCCTCTTGTACACAAAATGAAATAACCTCATTAAGAGACAATTCTCTCTTTGACAGTTATAACTAACGTGAAATTGACTAAATTGAATAGGAAGAGATATAAGCACCAAGTGCACGAGTAAGTCTTCAGACATCTCGAGTTTGAGTGTTTTTAATTTAGAAGCAACATGAGACATTTTTGTAATGTTCTCCTAATGATTTCCTTACCTTTAAACCTCATTGAAATTAACCTATTTAAAAGAGTACTAGTTTCTACTTTATCACTTTTCTCAAACTACTTTTCGATTTTGGCAGGAAATCTTTGTCATTGGTGATCTCATAGATACCACACACTTAGAAACCTCCAATATGCCACACTTTATTAACATAAGACTCAAACGATTAGAACGTTCTCATTTCTCATATATTCTCTTATCATTAGAGTTACTATCATCCAAAATATGAGTGGGTTCATCCATTCTAAACGAAAAGTTGATATACATGCATCCAATAACAATAAGAATGTTCTCTTTCCATAAAATTGATTCCATTAAGGATCAAAACTGGATTAACATTAGCAGATACAATAACAACAACTATACTAAAAAAATAAATAATAAATTACATTAATAACATGTTCATGTTTATAATCTTAAGTAATAATTAAATTCAAATTATGATGTATCTCAACTTAAAATTATTTAACACAACATTAATATTAATATTAAGTCTTTGGACAATAATATTAACTAGTAATAGTATTATATTGTAATAATCAAACATTAATAATAAGACATGTCAAATAATTAAATTTATTTTTGGATATATTAAGTATTCACATAAATAATACATGTTTACCATCACGAGTATTTATGTAATCCGGTCAATTAATTATCAATATTTGGATCAAATAATATAATCACATAAATTATATAATACTAACGTTCAAAATTTTATTGAATCGATTTCTTTGATAATTATTTGTATCAATAAATATAATTCAATTAATGAACTATAATATCAATAATTTTAAATTTAAATGTCATATTATTGTATATAACTCAAATCAATAATATATAATTTTCTAGTTTATTTTATTTTATTATATAAAAAATAAAATTATTCATTAGGTTAAACCTTAATTTTTTAATTTGAAATTTATAATATCCCTAATTAATCGAACAAAATAAAGGGACTCTCATATATCTAATGAGTGGATTAAATAAAAAAGAGTCTAAAATAAAAAAGAGTCTAAAAAAGAGTCGGAACTTAATTTTTTTTTTTATTAATTCTAAATTTATTAATAAGTTTGACCGTAAACTTTTAATCCTCATATAAAATAAAATATAAAGTATACAATAATTTTTTTCTTAATTTACATATATCTATCTAAAAATAAACATATTTATTTTTTAACGAAAGAATTTAAATATCCCTAAATCTAATCTTTAATAATAATTATTTAACAATCAAAGTTAACAGAATTTTATATCCTAAAATTCATTCGGATGTTTTTATTTGTTAATTTAATTTTTTATCTCTAAATATATAAATCAAAATATATAAGTCATTAAATACTTAAAATTAAATGTACAAATAATTAGTTTTTAATTTTCAGTTCTATCAACACAACCTAAGTTTTAACTTACTAATCTCAATCAGATTTTTCTTTCATTTGATTAGTGGTCAAAGGCTTCTTCTAGGGTCAATTGGAAGTTTAGATTCATTATTTCAAATCTTTCAATTTATAAATTCTTATTGTTATGACATTAAATATAGGATTTTGAATTAACGAATATTCATATTTTTCAAAAAAAAATTCATTTGACATTTATTTATACATATATAAAAAGTAATATTTTTCACGTCATTAAAAATGAGAAAACCTCAAACTTCGGAACCCTCTTTCTCCTTACCCCGACTCTTAAATCTGATCCATTGTAAAGCACCCATATAATATTCAAAATAGTTCTAAATTAGAGTTAATATTTGGACCAAAGATTAAATTGAATTATTAGCCCTAATCTTGTTTGGATAATGTGGTTCTAGTGATGGTATGTCATCTACAGTGGTTTCTATACAAAAAATAATGGTTTATTCAATTAATATGGTTGGATAATGTATAAAGAATATCAGTCACATATCAGGTTTATCATGGATGGCTTTTGTGTAGAAGTCATGTAATTTAATAATTTATATATAATAAAAACCAAATTTTGGAGATAAAAAGGATTTATAAATCAAATTTTGTAGATAAAGAAAGATTTAGAGGACCAATAAGAGATGAGTATTCGAAAGTTGAACATCAAGAGTGTGGTAAGAGTTATTCAATTTCCTATTATGATGATAAAGAAAGAGAGATAGGTATAAGGATAAGAATGAATATTACTCATGTTGCTAAGCTCAATAAAGAGAACCATTTACAAAAGTAAGTAGACAAGTAGAATGGAGTGTAATCATGATGTTTTACATTAAAAGTTGTTCACAAAACCAAAAACAAAATTATATAAACATGAAATTCTGATAAGCATGGGAATGAAATCATTCATAAACAACTCACGATAAATCGAAAATATAAGAACATATTATATATAGGAATTTGAAGACAGTTATAACCCCATATGAAAATTGACACACTTACTTTGTTTATTTGCAGAAAATTCCCAATATAGACAATTAAGGGTGGCAATTCATATCGTGTTCGAGTTGGCAGATTCGAGTCGGGATTGAGTGAAACTAACATGAATCTGATATGTTTTTAGTAATTCGTGTCAAAATCTCATTTGATTTCCAAATCATAAATCAAAATAAATATGAACTACTTATAAAGGTGATACTAATAGACTATAGATACCTTCATTGGTACCTTTTGAACTTGGACGGTGTTGCCTAGTTGTTTGCTAGGGGAAAATTGTAGTCTATTCTCTTCACGGGTAATGGTAGCCGAGTTCGAAGCGTTACAGGTGGTATTTAAGTCGACCTGGTGGTAGGAACAAAATGTCACGGGAGAGTACCTCTTGAATACCATAGGAACAAAGTGGCGTGTGAGTCACTTCTAGAGTCTTAACTGAGGAGACTAGGAATATGAATAAGATCGTTCCTGGTATTAGAACCGATCCGGTAGTAAGAATAAAGTGTCATAGGGAGCACCTCTTGAATCCCGCGAGAATAAAGTGCCATGTGACTCACTTCTAAAGTCCTAACTAGGATTATGAATGGAATCAAGGTAAATATGAACTCCTTATAAGACTGAGTCTAATAGACTATAAATACATTCATAGGTACCTTTTGAACTTGGATTATAGTGGCTATATTGTTTGTTCGGGGGTATTTGTAGTATATTCTTATTACAGTATCCGATTTTGGGGCGTTACATCACTTATGGTAAACGGTACTTGGGTTCGGAGTGTTACATATCTTATTTGAACATAATATGTTAATTTGACATGATTTAACTCAAAATCAACCTGATTTAACCCGATATAATTAATATCATATCTCTATTTGAAATTAAAATTGCATTAAAAAAAATAATGAAGTTAAATCATAAAATTTAAATAATGAAGTTAAATCATAAAATTTGTTACATTTAAAATGAGTAGGAAAGAGAAAACACAATACCCTACAAAAAAAAATTATAAACGGGTCGGCGGGTCTACTTTGAATTTAAAATTCAAATCGATATGAATCCGAAATACTAATTTGGATTAATTATTTCAGTTTCAATTGAGTTCAGATTTGATTAGAATTATTCATATTATCAAAACTAAAATATATCCTCTTATTATAGTTTTTTTTATTAAATTGTACTTCATTAAAATAATTTTTTATCGGTTTTTTTTCTTAGTATCAATTTGGCCACAGTATGGTTGAAAACATGCCAAGCCAAGTAATTTCAGGCTCAAGCTTGTCTCATTTAACCTATATTCACCATTTCCAATGTTTACAAAAGAACTTGAGCTCGACTTGTATGTATTTAATTGGGATTACGAGTCATTTGTTGGTTCCGATTATTAAATCTTCTAAGAAAAATGATGTAGAAATGAAAATAAGTTAAATATGGAAAGAATAATTATATATTGTTGAAGAAGAAAAAGTTTAAGAATCTTAAGTGTTGTATTTTAACCTTAAACTACTTATACACACAACCACAAGCTCATTAATAATTAAATAAACCCTAATTACATAAAAGACAATAAAAACAATAACATTCAATTTGTCGACAATCAATGCTTAGACTCGCAATATCCCCGGTAAGCTTGATTTGATTCGAGATTCTTCACGCCGAGCATCTCTTGCATCTTCGCGAATTTGAATCTTGCTAGCGCCTTGGTGAGAATGTATGCATGTTGCTCTCCGGTGCTTACGAACTCTACGATGATTTATCGGTTCTCGACACATTCACGGATGAAGTGGAACCGAGTGTCGATGTGTTTGATACATCCATGAAACACCAGGTTCTTTATTAATGTTATTTTAGACTTGTTATCGACATAGAGGGTTACCAGCCTCGGCTCGCATTCGAACACCTCGCTCAACAAGCTTCTCAGCCAAAGTCCTTGACACGACACTACAGTAGTTGCCATGAACTCCACCTCACATGAAGATAAAGAACCAATTCGATGCTTCTGAGATTGTTATGTGCTCAGATTCCCGTTGAGATAAAAAACCAAAAGCATGTGGTCGTTGTGTCATTTGTGTCACTAGTTAGGTCGTTGTTAGTAAAACCAATGAGTTCTTCAACTTCTCGTCATCTTTTTAACTAAATTCCATAACTTGACGTTCCCTTCACGTAACGAAGTATGTGGTTTATTGAATGTTAGTGTAGAGTGGTAGGTTTCTCAATGTATTGACTCACTATACCAACTACGTAAGATATATTGGGTTGAGTGTACGTTAAGTACTTGAGAAACCCGATGATACGCCTATACTTCTTTGCAATACTCCCACTTCTTCTCCTCCTTGAACACCATATCTCTACTCACACGGATTTTTCCGCAAGCTAGATCAAGAAATATGTGCGCCTTTCTTCCATCTTAGAGACCAAGGTACACCATGGCTTGACTTCGATCATCAAGCTTCTTGAGATGTGGTCCCGTAGTCTACACATGTTTAGTACACCCAAACACTCTCAAGTGTTATAGATGAGGTCTCTTACCGATCCATTCTTGGTAAGGGGTGCAAGTAACTAGAACCTTTATCGGCAAGCGGTTTAAGAGATAAACTACATGTTGCACTGTTTCTCCCCAGATGTTTGTTGGTACTTGCATTCTCTTGAGTAAATTCTCACAGCACCCATCACGGTATAATTTTTTCTCTCCACCACGTCATTTTGCTATAGAATGTACGATGACGTAAGGTGACGTTCAACTCCTTCCTCTTTACACTCTATGATGTAAACTCTCCACCTCGATCAATGCACAAAGTCTTTAGCTTGTGCTCAAACTTGTTTTCCACGAGCCTCTTAAACTTTTTGAATGCTTTAAAAGCTTCTCCTTTTTCTCTAAGCATGTACACCCACATTCAACGAGTATAATTATGAACAAGTAGAATAAAATACTTGTTACCAATGAGTGATTGGAGGGGTGATCGGACCACACAGATTCGCGTTCATAAGTTGTAGGGGATGCTCAGCACGAATATTGTCTTGGGAAGGAAATAGTACTAGCCTTGTTTGCTTTGCGATCATGCAACTCTCACACACTTGGTTGGGGTGTGTGATCTTGGACAACTCTATAGTCATCTCATTCTCCCCCATCATCTTGAGCGCATAAAGGTTTACGTGTCCAAGTCTCGCGTGTCATAAAAATGCTGAATCTACTAGCGATGTTAATAGAGAAACGGTTTGCCTCGTCTCGAGAGAAATCTTGTATAACCGATGTGGCGATTTATCCACCTTCATCAACATAACGCGATTTTAGTCGAACATCTTTTGGAGCGAGCTGGCTAAGATGATCTTATTGCCTTTTTTGGTCATCTGGTCGAGACTCATAATATTCCTTTTCAATTTTGGAATGTAATATACCTCGTTCATTATACGTTTATCACCGTTCTTGCATTCAAACAAGATGGATCATCAGCCCTTGATCTCGACGATTGAGCCGTCTCCGAACTTCACATTTCTGGTTATTTTCTCGTCGAGCTCATTGAAATTCTCTCGATGGTCGTCGTATGATTTATTTCTCCATTTTCAAGGTACCACACGTTGGTGTAATTATACTCATCACCACTTGCAAGGAGGTACGTCGTGACTTTCTCTTCATTGAGAAACACCACCTCTAGTTCCTCCTTGGACAGTTCTTGCACGAACTCTTCAAGGGTTTTCTCCTCGTCTTCGGGCAAAGTATTCGTTACTCCCTTAGCAAAAATTAATGTTGGCTCCTCATCATGGAATCAATCTAGTGAGGTTTGCCTTCTCGTCGAATGTTGTTAGGGCACTTGATCGCGTAGTACCCTTACTTTTTACAAGTGTATCACGTCATTCTGCTCTTGTATTTACGGGAATTGGTGTCTTCTTGTCGAGGTGGGATTTCTCTACGACCTCGCCCTCGGCCTTGTCCTCTTTCTTTGTCAGGACCTTGTTTATCTCCACGGTTGTCACTACGACTCGACGATCCGGAAGAAAAATTGGCTTCTCTGTTTTTCTTCATTTGTGACACCCATTCACCATGCATGAGCAGTAGGTGCTTCTCCTCCTCTTGGTATTCATAGCCGCGAAGTCTCTCCTCATAGACTTTTAGACGACCGACGATCTCCTCGACAGTCATAAACTTGAGGTCACCAAATTGCTCGATCGCGGTAACGATATGCATGTATTTTTGTGGTACGACTCTAAAGAACTTCTTGATGACGGTGATCTCCTCCACCTTCTCTTCTAACGAGCGGATACTAGTCACAATGGATGTCAATTTCATGGAGAAATCATCCACCGACTCCCTGTTCTTCATGTGAATCGCCTCGAAGTGTGTCTTCAAGGTTTACACTTTTTTCTCCTTGACTCTTTCCACTACAACATGCATCTTCATATCGTCTCCCACGCTTTCTTGGCGGAATACTTCTCGACCACCATGAGAAGGACGTCCTCAGAGAGCGCTTGATAGATGGCGGAGAGAGTCATTCTATCTTTTCGTTCGTCGACCTCGTTGAGCATCACGACTTCTCACACCTTGTTCTTATAAGTCCATTCGTATTTTCAACGCCCACACCGAGTAGTTACTCTTCATGAGTAACATATAGGAGAGTGTCATGTTCCCTTCTCTTTCGATCTTCATTGTTGTCACATCTTTAATTTATTTTGTCGACGACATGTTCTTCTGATAGGCTCTGATACCATAAAATAATCTGCTACAATTCAATCACATTTATTGAAATATGAGCGAAGAAGGAGACGTGAAAGAAATCAACATGGCCAACAAGGCGAATATGGAAATAACAACAAAGATTGGGAACGTTAATTGTAATCTTTGTTTGTACTTGTTGTTTGATTGATACCATTCAAAAACTCAAAAGAATCGTTTATTTGTTATTTTATAATCAAAATTAGAGTTTGTCTAGCTTAATTCTTGAACCTTCCATTTTTTAGGTTTCTTAATAAAATAGTACTAAATTTTTGCCAAACGAAGAATAGGTTGCACCTTCTCCCCTCTAGCTTTCAGAGTCTTCTACGGAGGTTTCTCATAACTCACATTAACACTAAATATCGCAATAATGATTACTTTCTTAGGAGTTTTCGATGATTTTACCTCCTTTCTGAGCCAAAAGAAAATTAACACTCATTCTCGTCTCCAGGAAGGTCTCCTTACAAGCAACCTCTTCTCAGAAAATAAAGATTCAATCCTCCACAAAACCAATTAAATAATCCGAAACACTTGTCGAAATCCAGTTATTTGTTTATATATATTTATATTTACTTTGTATTGTTCCTATATTTTTAATAAATAATTTAGTGTCCGATTAATATAATATTGATTTTAAATTAATTATTATACTATATATCCACCTATATAAAAATATAATTTAATATAATGATTTATCAGTTATATTTAAATTAATTCATAAACGAGCCTCTAAATAAACATATCCGTGAACCGAATATCTAAAAACTCAAATTTAACTCGTTAAATTTTTAAATAAATCTGAGTTCGGTTCGTTAAGACTTAACGGACGAGTTTGAACGAACCTACCAACTCAGTTAATTTATATTCCTATGACATGACTATTTTTTTTTTTTTTTTAACAATCGTATTTCTATTTCAAAACTTTTTTAAGTCAACTAAAAGTTTGAAATAAAAATATATTAGGGATTACTTAAAAAAAAAAATAAAACTATTAAATAGAATCATTGACTGCATCATTATCAAATAATTTATTAAAACTTTATTTTTTTTTCTTTTTAAATTAAGTGGTATATGTTATTTATAAAAAAAAAAGTAAGATAAACCTATTAAACAGTAATTAAATATATATATATATATATATATTAAATTATTCAAACTCAATCCAATCAAATCCATTAATTAATATAATATTTCCAATTGGATCAATTTAATTTAGACAAGATAAAATAGATCAATTTCATTCATTTGTTTTTTAACCATGTTTTCATATAAAAAGAGAAGAAAATGAGAAAAAGGAAAGTTTTGATATAGCAGACAACTTTTTCAACAAGGCAATTATGTGATGGAGAGTTATCTAAAAAGATGTGTTGGTGAAAGGATTTAATTTGTACCTTCATGGAAAGAGGCAATGGCCTAGCCTCATATGGAAGATTCATGATGGCTTAAAAATATAAAAAATAAATAGTTGGATTGATAATGTTTTTATTATTTAAAGTTTATATATCACATTTTAATTATTTTTTAAAAATTTAGTTATTTAATTTATTAATTAAAATATCAAAATACACCTATTTTATTTTTTTTAAATATAATTACAAAATAATATTATAATATTTCAACTATTTAAAAAATTAAAATAACTTAATTTTTCATTAAACAAATTTTTTTTCAAAATTTTAATAAAAACTCTTCTGTAACACCAACATCAAACAAATCCTAAGACCCCAAATTATAATAAAAAGTAAAAAACAAAGCATTGTTTTCTTTGAATTTTAAAAAAAATTATTTAAAATTAATTTTTCAATTAATCATTTCTCAACAATCAAATTACTCATTCCTTCAAAAATACTAAAATACATTTATTTTAAATTATTATTATTTTTTCATTCATATATATCAATACCCTTTAAGTTTTTTTACCAAAAATAATAATTACCTCCTCAAAATCATCATGAATCATTACTTTTTTCCTTTTCTAGGTTTTTTCAAAACCCAAATCCGAATCAGACCCAAGTTGTAGAATAAAGGTTTTGATCTTTGTTTATTGAGATAAAATTAAATTTGTATTTCAAAATTAAATCATTATATTAATTATTTTATCAATTTAAATACTAAATTTTTTTTTTTTTTTTAATATAAATTATTTATTAAATAAAAATATAGAGACGAAGGATAATTTGATTCAAAAAGGTTTTAAAACCCAATTTATTTTAGTTTTAATTAAACAAGGATTTTTTTAGGAAAAAAAATCAATCAAAACTCTATTAACCACTTCCTCAAACTAGTCTTAATAAATAAATGGGATACAATAAGAGAAATAAAAAGAAAAAAAAATTAAAAATATCAAGTAGAATCATTTGTAAGCTTGATAAAATATCATTTCAACTTTGAATACAGACAACTATTCACGGACATAAGTGCAATGTGGTGTTGGTTTAATCTAATCTTTTTCTTTTAGAAATATAAAAAAATATCTATTATATATATATATATATATATATATATATATATATATATATATATATATATATATATATATATATATATATATATATATATATATATATATATATATATATATATATATATATATATTATAATCATTATTATGTCTAAATGATTATATAGTTGTGCATTTTTAGGGATTTAGATTTTTTTAGGCCAAAATTATAAATAAAAAAATAATTTTATTCAGTTGATGATTAAAAATTTTATTAGTAAAAAAACAAATCTTAAACTTTTTATCTTTTTATCACCCAAACTTCCTTAACAAAATGTGTATTTTTTTAATTATTATTTATAATTAACATTTTTGAAATTACAAATAATTTTTTATAAATATATATATATAATAAAATATATTCATATTACATAATTTGAATTAACAATATATATTAAATCCCATATATATAGTTTACACATAATTTATTTAATTTAATGTCAGTTTTAAATAAAACTAAATTAATTATAATAATTTTTCAAAATTAAAAATTAATTTTGTGTGCAATTTATGAACTCTTTATTTTAAAATATATATATATATATATATATATATATATATATATATATATATATATATATTTGTTCATAATTTATTTTAAGATTAATTTGTTTAATCTAAAAAAATAAATAAATAAATAACCATCATTAGGAAGATGTCATTTTTTTCAATTTTATTTTTATTAATTTTTAAATTTATAAATAATCTATTTTTAAATATATAAATATATATACTCAAATATATATATATATATATATATATATATATATATATATATAATTTGCATAATAATTTATTTTAAATCATATATATAATTTAAAGTTAGTTTTTTCAATTTATTTTTTTTAGTTTTTCTTATAATTATTTTTTCTAACATTATAACTTTTTTACAAATTATGAACTATTTATTTTAAATTATATAAATATACTTTGCCCATAATTTGATTATATATATATATATATATGAAATTATAATTTAATTTAGAATTTTAAAAAAGTTAGTCACAAATAAAAATAAATTGAAAAAATGACTAATAAAAGTTTAAGAAGTTATCATTTATGATGAGTAAATTTCACTCCATTTATCTATAATCATTATATTTACTATTTTCTAATGAATCACAAACAAGTAATTGAATTACAATATTGTATATACTATTACAAATTTTAATCAATCACAAAAAAAGTCGAACTATTATGTCTAGAAAAGTTTTTTAATTTCTCATTTTGTTTCCACAAACAATTTTTATTCCAAACTTTTTTTATAGGTTTATTTGATCTCTTTTATTTATTATATGCGACTTTCTTATTATATGTGCTTATTGAGTACGAGATTTTCACAAAATTTGACTTTGAAATCGTTTGTATGTGCTATAAAAATTTTATCATTTCCTTTCCCTTCATAAGTTAAAAAATTCTGAAATTTTTAATTGCAGTCAATAAAAAAAATACATAAAACTGGAAATTTAATTTGCTATTGCACCATTTTTAGTAAAAATATTGATTTATCATTATATAATTTGTCTTAATTAAATTAGTTAAAAAGATTTTATCATTTTTATTTCTAATTTTTTTTTAGATAAACTGAAATCTTGGTTAGTCGATGTTGTTGTGGCTCAAAAATATGGAGACTACACCTCATCTTTTTCATTATAAGACCTTGTTCGGTAGAGGTTATTTAAATAATCTAGAGAAGAAAATGATGATTGGTAATGATTCTGAGGAGGTGATGATGTTTTTTTATGAAAAAAATCTAAAAGGTATTGATGAATATAAATAAAATAAAAAATAATAATTTAAAATATAAGGTATTTTAGTATTTTAGTTAATAAATTATTAATTTGGTGGATGAGAGGGGGAGTGAAGTGATGTTTGATTTTTTTGAGTTATTTGAATAACCTAAAACCCAACAAGGCCTAAAGGTGCCGCTAATATTTGTAGTTTTCTTTGCAGAATTACTAGTATCCATTAGGTTATGTCGGAAATCATAGGTGCGTGTTGAGAAACACGAATTGAGACAGCTAGATTTGAGAGTTTAAGACAATGAGGCTATATATTCTTATTATTTTCTGGTGGATAATTTGGCCGGAGAGAAATTATAAAATCCCCAACCAACATATCCCATCTTCTAGCCTAACGGCAAAAAAAGGTGAATACCCTAAGTCCTCAACCTCTCTGAGTTTTTGGGTTCGAGCCCGTCAGACGACAAGTTTCGCTCATCTGGTTAAATTGGTTTAGTAAATTTGCGGGCTATGTGCTTAACCTGCGGAGATTAATCGCACTCTGAAAGAAAAACAGAACCCAACATTCTAATTAAAAAAAATCTTCAATCTTTCGAAACGCTTTTTGTGAATCCTTCATTGTGTTATTGTTTGATATTATATGAGGTTCGATATGAGAAACGGACAAATTCAATCGGATTCTCCATTACCCTTTTGGAGGATCTTCACATTCTTTCATTTTTATGTATTTGTTTATTTGATTTCTCTTTACACTTGTTATGCTTTTTGGTTACAACTATCCCTTTATACTATAATTGTACCAACATTTAAAAACAAACTAAACAGAAAATCATCAATAACTCTATTGTATAAAGTAGATTTTGTTGATCTACTTTTTTTTCCCCTAAATGTATATGAATAAATAGAGATGTAATCAAGTATTTGGCCCACTCAAACAAAGGGAGGCCTACATGGTCAGAAGGGGAAGCAACGTCAACTACAAGTCAAATTGTACTGATAACAAAGTTTTGTCTACAACTACCTGTCTTTCCATTAAAATAAACCATTTCTCTCTCTCTCTCTTTAAGGTAATAACCATGGAAGAAGAACAAGATCCAGACTCCATGAATAGACTCCCCACCAAGCAACCAAAGGAGAAATCTGCCATCATCTTTGAAGGTTCTAATTTATACCCTTCTTTTCATTTTCTAATATAATTCAATTCATCCAACTTATAATCAATTTAATAGAATGAGAAGATCTTAGATTATAATGGATCCTAACCATAAAATCAATTATTAGTAATAAAAAATTAAACATGTTTTAACTAGCTAGCTAATTATGCTTTGGATTTGGATTTGGGAATGTATTAATGTATAAAATATACCTTTTTATTTTCTTAAATAGATTAATCATGAAATATTAAAAATAAACAAGTATTTGGGGCTGAAGTTGGGAGATTTGAAGCTAGTTTGATTTAGTTTGTATGAATAAATCGTGATTATTTAATAAATTATTATAGTAGTTTGTGTTAATAAACAAATATTTTCTCTTATTTTTCATTGTTATGTTTTGAATGTGTTTTTTAGGATTTTAGTTACTCATATTTTTTTTTTAAAAATTTTGAACAAATAATTAAGAATGATAAATTGGAGTGAGTAAACGGTCAAACTCTCTCATTTTTAACTATCAAATATTGAATTAGTTGAATCACTGGGATGGGTTACTTATATGCATGGTAATCTTTGATAAATTATTATTATTTTGTTTTGTTTAGAAAGAGGAAGTTAACATAATTTCATATTATCCTAATATTTATTTTAATTTAAAACGTTTTTAATAAAATAAAAAACGTAATCTTCATATTTTAATAACCAATCTTGTCATTTGAATTATTGATAAATTATTTTGCCTTCACACGGAATCTTAGGGTCTTGTCTTGTGGTTGAGTCCATTCTCCATTTCCTTTTTTTTTTTTTTTATGTTTTTGTTTTCAAGTATAAGAAGAATTCTCTAGTTTGTTCACTTGTATTGTTATGTTTTAGATTCTTGTTGATTTGTCATTTTCATTATATATGTGATTGACATTTTAAAAATATAAAAATTTAACCAAACAAAATTCATTCGAGGAGGATGATTATTATCACTACCAGTGTGTGGTCTTGAAAAAACAATCAGGATAGACATGAAGAATATTAGAACTTATTGCAAAAATGGTGGTAACAATATAAAAAAATGACATAAATTGATCGTAAGATAAAATTTGATTACATTCACTCATACAAAAATTACTATTGAGTAGGGTATAATAAAAATTATATCATAAAAGTCAATATGCGATAAGTTCGTAACATTCCGTCCCCTGAAAGCCAAAGTAATATATACATAACTATGGCGGAAGCGATACTCTTAAAATCATAGAATCCGACGTTCTAGAATTTTCGATTGCATATTTAAATAAGTTTTAAATGTGTGAGCATTAATCTTGTCCAAAACTATTAAATAGCCTCCAAAATATTCTCACAATATCTTCGTTATGGTAACAAAAGATCATATTTATACATAAAAATATATATATATATATATATATATATAATTCTTTTTTTTCTTATATCAAACCATTCAAAACTATTGAACAATAAATTATAAATGAAATAATCTGATCAATGTGGGTTATTTTTATGAGAAAGAGAGACTCATTATTGAAATTAATTGATTTTTTTTTTTTTAAACTAGAAAAAATATCATTTTTTATTTTTTTTAACCACCTCAACTTTAAAATTATTCCAATTTATCATCTAGTTCTTTAAATCGGGACATGTAATGTCATAACTTAACTTTATGTGATACCATCCGACAAGAGTCACATGAAACAACCTTTTACTGTATTAACAGTTATAAATTTTAATTTATTTCTATATGATTGATCAAATATATATATTTTAAAAATAAAATAAAATATATTTTAATTAATAAATCATTAAGCCCCAAAATAATTTTTTATATATATAGCTTATAATGTTTGATTTTTTATTTAAGTTAGGTACATACACTTCACTATAGTAGAAAAAAAGGTATCACTAACGACAAAAACCGTTACGAAAAACTTCAAAAGTCGTTACTAATAACTTTCTGTAACAAATAAAATCGTTATCATTCGTTACAGAAATTAGCGTTACTGATACTTCTCGAGTATCAGTAACGGATTTCGAAAACCGTTACTGAAACTTACCTAACAACGGTAACGGTTTTCAAATATATATTTGTTTATGTTTAATTAATTATCTTCTAAAATCATTTATTTAACTAATTATTTTATGCAGAAGTAAGCAGCATGGAGTGGGAGTTCATTCAGATGAATGATCAAGAAGAAGATCTCATCAAAAGAATGTATAGACTCGTCGGAGACAGGTAATTAGTAAATTTGTTTTTTTATATTTTTCTTATAATATGATAAATTTGTAAAATTAAAATTTTAATAAAAAAATCAAACAATCTTATAATATTTTTTTGGGTAATTTGATAGGAGAATACATTTGAAATCAAAGGATAAATTTGTACCGAATTTATTATATTATATATGATTTTTATATTTTTATTAATCAAGTATAAAATATTTTTAGAATAATTTTAGAATAATTATATTTTACGAATTTCTAACGAATTCATTATATTTTTAGAATAATTTTATTTTATAAATTAAAATATCAAGTATAAAATATATTTTAATAATTAAATTCAAAAAAAAATATTTTTTAAATAAAGGAAATTTTGAATTTTATTTAATTATTCCAGGTGGGATAGTTGGGTGTTTGATATCATCCCTACTTTGATGATAAGACTTTTTTCTTTTCTCAAAAAATCTTTAGACTAGCTTATTTGATTTTTTTAAAATAACATTATCAAACACTTTACAATCAAATCATTAATAAAAATATTAAATTACCCATACATTATTATTATTTTAATTTTCAAAAAATGAGACTCATTTTCATTTATCCAAGTTACCCTTAAATTGCTTATAAGAGAAAAAAAAAATTATAACTAATTTTTTTTAGTTAATCCAATTACATCTTAAAATCCTGAAAAATAAAAGAATAAAAAAAATCCTCAAAAATTATAACCACAATAATGAATGAGAAATAAGCTCACAAAACTAATACAATTATAAACCATCACACTAGTGGCATGATAGAAAGAGTTACTTAAAATATCAAAAAGTCACAGATTTATTTCATACTTTCGAAACTCTAAATAAAAATGAGAAGACATACTTAATCCGTTGTCTCATTTTTTATCCTCTCTTTTAGCCTAGCGACAATAAGAGGTGGATATTTATCCTAAGATCGTGGGTTCGAGCCCGTTAGGCGACAAATTCTACGCCTGATTAAATGATTAAGTGTGTTTGCGGGCTACATGTTTAATCCGTTGTCCCAAAAATGTCACGGTTCAGGTTCAGGTTCAGTTCCATCTGAAAGTGCCCGTTGTCCCTAAAAAATGTTACGGTTCCGTTCCATTTGAAAGCGTTCTGAATTTAAGTAAGGAACATAGTTATGGGTTGCCATGTTAGTTCTCCTTTAATTAAAAAAAAATGAGAAGTCATAAATATAAATAGGTTAGTTTTCATATTTAAAAAAAAAAACATAAAAGTATAAAAAGAAAACAACATATCCTCAACATTTAAGTGAACTAAAATAGTCAATACTAAGGTCATATAAACCTAGTATGGCCCTCAAAGAATCTTTGGGCTACTCTAGTAAAAAAAATGAAACAATGATTCCACACTCATAATATATAATGATTTAAATATATATAAATAATAGTTTGTTTTTAAATTTTATAAATATATAAATAAATAAAGTAATTTGTTGGATCTAAAATTAGTTTTTAGTAAGAATTTTAGTGGATTTGAATTCAAGATTTTGGGCTGCCCTTGGGTGGACCTGCCCTAGCCCAGTGTTTATAAACCCTATTTTATTTGTTTCCCTTTCGCTTATAATTTATAAGTTCTTTCTACACATTCTTCAATATTTTATAATGAGTTGAATATTTATTCGTTTTGTGAAGTAGTTACAATTTTTTGTGATAATATTATATGTTATTTTGCATCCCCTACATTGTTCTTTATTTATAAAATTTAAATATTAAATATAAATAATATTTCAATAACTATTTAAAAAAATATTGCACTAAAATGATTTTTAATAAATAAAAAATAATAGTTTAATTATTATTTAAAACAATTTAAATGAGAGTGGAAGTCATAAAGGGTAGAATGTCATGCTAATTTTTATACTAAAAAAATTAATTTTTTAAAATAATTTTTTTTAGTTAATATTTTAGAATGAAAGTAAAAGTCATGAAAGTGAATGTTAGGCTAACTTTTTACATTAATAAATAAATTGTTTTTAATTAATTTATTATAAGGGATATGATTTGAACTTTGTAACCACCATTTTAATAGGTAGATGCATGAATAATATTTACATAATTAGGTGCCATAAATTCATAGGTATCAATTTTGTTTATATATTTAGATTGTTTTTCCTATAAACTTTGTATAAAAGTATTAAATATATTTGTTCTAACTTTAAAATTTAAGAAAGTTAATTTTAAATATTTGTATTATTTTTTAATAATTAATGCAATTTTAAAATTAATTTTAATTAATATTTTTTAAACTATTTTTCCTAATTTCTTTTTAACTTGTAAGTTTTCAAATCTATAATATATTAATAGTGTAGTGAGGTTATTTATTATTTTATACAAAATATGAGGTAAAATTTATATAGGATATGATTTTTTTTGAGAAAAACTTCTTAGTTCAATTTATTAAAAAAATCTCAAATCCGTTTTATCATTTTAACAACGTAGAATGATAAGAAAAAATATTCAAAAAAATACAAGTCTAATGACATATTACAAAGAATTAAACAAATTTATCTATCTCGCTTTAAAATCATTTAGGTTTGTGACTTCGAAATATTATATCCCCATTTATCGCAAATATTGCAATTTCTTTCGTCCTTGGGAACTCGCCTCTTCATGTGAATTAGAGCCCTACAATCAAACATAACATCTCTCCATACTTTTTCTGCACTTCTACGAACTCTCCCGCGCCGCAGACTATTGCATTCCTTTCACCCCGCGTATGGTAGACAACCGACTTAAACCCGTACCTAAAAACACTTGCTGGAAATTTTTTTACTTTTGGCTTTAGTTAGGGAAGACACCTTTACCTCCTCCCACTATCTCGGAAATGAAGACATACCCATGGCTATAGCAAACCTCCTCCAAATCGTGCCATAAACGAGCAACCACCAAGAAGATGATCAATTGACTTCTCGTTTCCCTCACACAAAAGGCAGCTCGTATCTGAAATCTCCATATACCTCTTTACCCAGTCCCTTGTGTTCAACCTTCCCCGAAATGCAAGACAAAGAACGAACTACTGCCTTGAAATGATCTTTGACGAACAAACCAATGGAGCCCACTCAATAACCACCCCCTCTCTCGGATTACATTCCACACATCGTTAGATTTTAGTCTTCCTTCCTCCTTGGCTGTCCATAAGTGCAAGTCAATTCTATCTTGAAACTGGATAGTATTAAGGTGTTCAAGTACTCGTCTCCCCTCCGATATACATCTTGGAAGTGATTTCCAATTCCCGTCTTTGATTTCCTTAACCGTGGCAGCCATGTAGCCTCTTCTAATACGAATGTTTCAGAATTCCTCCTTGAGTATGATTGGTTGGTTTTCGAACCACGAGTCATTCTAAAACAGCGTGCCCCGACCATCCCCCAACCGGATGTCGAATAACAAAGTAGTGCTGCCTTTGAGTTTCAATATTTTATTTAACGACCAGCCCATTCCTTCCTTAAATTTGCTCGTCCAAACACTCGCTTCCCGTTTCATAAAGAGTGAATCCATCTTACCCAAAGTGAATCTTGTTTTCGCTCAATTTCCCAAAGATACTTAAATATGAGTGCCTTGTTCCATTCAACAACTTTTCAACCTAGCTCTGCCTTCCTCCTTCAGTTTACATAGACATGTCCACTTCACTTTTTTACCCCTTCCCTCGGTTGCCCCAAATAAAGTCTCGCATCAAAGAATCTAACTCCTTCATCACCTTTTTTGAAAGAACTAACTACTACGCCCAATACCCGATAATATCCATAACCATGCACCTAACCAACTTTACTCGACCGACATATGAGAGTTTCTTTGATGCCTATCCCAAGATAACGTCTTTAACCTTTTCAATCAATGATCGGCAATGTATGATTTGAATCTACTTCGACGGGATCCCTAAATACCACACCAGAAAGATGCCCTCCGCAATACCCATGATACCATATATTTCCGCCTTCACTCCGTCATAGAATGCCAAACTTTTATCTTCGTTAATATTAAGACCTATAACATTAGAAAAAGAAGATTAGTGCATCCGGTTTTATGGATTCGACGTCCGCGTGTGCTAGAATGAATAGGTCGTCGGCAAAGCATAAGTGGTAATCTCTTCCTCCTCACAGAAAGAATGATAGCTGTATGGACGGCTCTTTCGAAACATCATAAAGATGCTCTCAAAGACCTCCATGATTACGACGAAAATGTACGAAAAAAGGGGTTCTCCCTGCCTCTCACCGCTTTCACCCTTGAAGTAGCCTCCATGAATCTCATTAACGCTAACTACAAAATGAGAGGTAGAAATGCATTGCAAGATCCATTCTATATAAATCATCGAAAAACCAGAAACCACCATAAAATCTTGAACGGTTTCCCATCTAACCAAATCAAAAGTCTTTCAAATATCTATTTTGAAAGTCATTCTCGGAGTATATATGTAACCAATAATAAAAATATAACAATCACCATATTAAAGAACTATTGATATAATTTATACTATACCAATAATCAATAATGTTATACCTCTTTGTACCACCAATCAAATACTACCAAAAATAGGAAAATCAAATAAATTTAAACAACAAAATGAAATACAGATATAGTTACAAGATGTAAACACCATTATTTTTTGTTTCTTATTTATTTATATAATAAATCATTTTAATTCAAACATGGTTTTAGTTTAAATATTTTTTCCAGTAATCCACGAAATATTTGATTTCTAAATACTTTTAAGGTTACATTTGGATTAGTGGAACTGAAACTCTAATTCCAATTTCATAAAAATTGACATTGAATTATAATTCAATTCTTATTATTGAAAAAACTATAAAATTATAATTTAATCTCAATTCAAGTCATATGTTTGTAAAAAAATATAATGCAAATATTGTTATATATATTATCTATTTTATTAAAATATTAGTTTAACACAACCAATTATGATAGCTTAAGGGTAAAAAAAAACATTTTAAAGTTTCAATTTTTATTAAAAAAAACATCGGTTCAACATTTTAACTTCATATATTAAAAACAAATAAGTTCGAAATTTTAACTTTCCAAATTCAAAAACAAAATATCGGTTTAACATTTTACTTCTTAAATTAATATATATATTTTTTCAAAAGGTTAACTTACTAAATTTAATCGTGTTTTAAATAATAAAATAATAAGTTATTTTGTTTGAAAAAACATTAAAAAAATTAGAATTACAATTCCGACCTAAAATATAATAGAATTGAGAATTATAAAATTACACTATTGAATTTTATTAGAATTCTAATTTTAATTCCAATTCTAATTTTTAGTATTAAAGGGTTTACCAACTTAAGAATTGGAATTGAAATTGGACTCTCCAATTCCAATTCCAATGTCAATTTCATGATTACCAATCACGCCCTAATTGAAAAAGAATATACGTCAATAAATTATGTTTTTTTATGAAATAAACTATAATTTTGAAAGAAAAGATTAAATTATCAAAGTAAAAAGTGAATGATTTTGTTTTCATTTAATATGAAAAATATAATTGAACTAGATGAATTGTTCTTAGATGAAAAAATTATAATTTGATAAAGCTTTATATCAAATTACATTAAATTTGCTGATGAACATTTTCTAACAAAAATGACTTAATTTGAATTTTGACAAAATAAAAAAATTGCAGCAAATAAGCTTATATAAACTATAATATAACCCTATAGAGATTTTGCACAAATCTAACTATAATGTAAACAAAAAAAAGTATAAGAAACTACAACCAATTTGATCATAGTGTGTCTAAGATTTTCAATTATCCAATCTCTTATTCTCTGAAAGAAAATATAATAAATATACTAACTAAGCATGTAAAACCTAACATTAGGTGGGACTTAATTGCGGGACGAATTCCAGGAAGAACCGCCGAAGAAATTGAAAGATTTTGGATGATGCAAAATAGTCCATATTTTGAAGAGAAAAGAAAAGAGTCCATTGCTTCTACTCTAAAGTCTTGAATCTTATCATTTGCACTCATATATTATATTATTTGCTTATCTATTTTGTCACAACATTTGTTGTCACCTAAGTTAATTTGGTTTGCTTTATGAAGAATAATGGAAAGAGTGTTTTTCCTAGACAATTATATGTTCTATATATTTATGTCAACAATTTAATTTCATCTCAATAATTAAGCATATTATTCTGTTGAGTGTTTAATTAAGGATTATTTGATTTAAAAATATATTGTTTTAATACACCATCTTTTATTTCATGCAATAAATTACTTATTTATGGATCAAAATAATTTTTATTTTATTTTTATAAATTTTAAATATAATATAACATCTCATTAATTTATCTCAAATAACTCCGAATATCTTATTTTTTTGGCCAATTATATTTGACCAAATAACCTAAAATGAAAAAGCCCTAAATTGTCCACACCTAGATAGCTCGAATTAAGAATAAGAAATTATGGTCAGGACCTTGGATGTCCATTGGGTCTCACCTAATAGAGCTCTACCTGATTAAGAATTAAGCTTGAGATTCATGTTATTTTTCATTTAAATTTATGTCTAAATTTGAATTTAAATGAGAAAAAGTAAATAAATTTATAAATGTATGACTAATTAAAATAGATGTGACCTGATGGGAGGTTAGTATTCTTGCTTTAAATATATATAAATATATATATATATTACAAATAAATAAAATAAAATATATGAATAACAAAATTACCAAATTGAGAGGTTGATTTGAGTTATGTAACTAGCACATTTCTGTTAAAACAGTTTCATTATCTTCTATTTGTGTTAGAGCTTATCGCAAATGGTTGTCTCTTAGGGTACAACAAATTTAAAAGTGATTCTGCACTGGAATCACTACATATCAAACTTGACCAATGTACATGAACTATCACCGAGTTTTAACAGAAAATGTCGAACGAAATCAAAGATCACTCATAAAATAAGGAGAGGACTTTTGGAATTCTAAAGTGATAAAAGATAAGATGGTGAAGTGAGTTTTAAATTAGAGATAAAAGATTTTATATTATTAAAAAGTTAAACCATTAAATAAAATCATCAATTGATTCAACTCGGTTGGCATTTCTTGCCTCTTCATTTACCTTAACGTTTCCTCTTTATTAGGAAGTAATTATTTACCAAAATAATTAATTAAGGCATTTACAATTCAATACTAATGTTACATGATTTTACAATTTGTTAATAATAATATTAAATTATTATAACAATTGATAATAATAACAAACTCTAGTAAGTTACACTACAAATTAACAACATTTTGTTAATTGATCATCAAGGCATTTTAAATTGATTAATTCAAATTATATATTTGAATCAAATGTTACCCCTTAATTCAAGTATAAATTTCATGTGAATTTAATTTGATTTTATTACCCACATTTTAATTTCTATTCATTAATGGAATTTATATAATTAGTTTAAAATTTTCAACAATCCCCCACATTAATAAAAGTTGAAAGACTAACTCGGTGAAATGTTCAACAGTTGAATTCTACATAGGATAAGTAGGTGTAACCTTTTGAATCTTCTCTTATGAAAGAATATAATTTTACTAGCCGATTAATATACTCAATGTCCTTGAACTAATTTATCATTTGTGTAAATGATTACACACTTTCACATAGAATTCTCCTTGATACATGTCAAGCTCTCATGGTTGTGTCTGTTTTGGCCATGGAACACGCGCATGGTTCTATGAGAGAGTCTAAAATTGATTTGTGCAATTATGTTGAAACGACCCCACTTCTCCCTCACATATGCGATCTTTTTGTTCACAAAGAATCATTAAAAACGATATGCTTATCCTCGTCAAAATATATATTGTTTCGTTATAGGATTAATCATTAACAATAACTTTCAAAGTCAGTACAATTAAGTTGTCTCGTTGAACCTAGTTCTTGGGATCTCTAGTCTGCATTGGTTGTGTTTTCCTTCATACCAACTTATAGTAGGCTAATGTCGTAAAATACTTTCAAACTAACTCTCTATTTAATAATTTGGTTAGTGGATCCACAATATTATTTTTGACTTACATAGTTAAATTTGATAACTCCATTAGAGAGTATAGTCTAAAGACATTATGTTTAAGACGAGTATGTCTAGACTTGTCATTGACTCTAAACTTGTCCAATTTCAAATTAATATCACAATAATTAGAAATTCCTGTTGATACATTCTTAGATAACATTAGAACATCTTCTAATAAGAAGCATAGTCATTCATACATGCTTACCATATAAACTTTTTATATATATATAAAAATATTGTTTACTTGGTTAATTAGTAGACAAAATTTCTTTGAACTATTCTGCCTTCGTGTAAACGATTACATATTTTTCATAGAAATATTTTATTTTTCGACATGAATCAAAATTATAGATTATAACTTTTAATCCATCAAATATATTTTTCTTAAAAGATTTCCATACGTAGATCGCATTTTCAAGTGTAAACATATTCACTTGTAGACGTTAAGTATTTCATTTAATAATATCCATATATCATTTGATAACAACATGATATTTCGTGCAGTGCAATTCACATCCTTAGTGGATTTAATCGTTTTTATCGTAATTTTCAACGATAACTATATCGTACAAAAGTCAAGTAATGAAATAATTTTCATTGTCTTTATGATATATATAATTGTCACATTCACTTTTAATCAAAGTATGATCAAATTTTCATATCATTATTAAAAAATTGTTATAAGTCATACAAAGACTTTATAAACTTTCTTTTTCATCTATTTCATAAAATTATTTTGAAGACATTGGTTCTTCAAATTTTTATGAAAGTAATGTCAAAGAAATGACACGTTTTTTATTTCAAAATTCTCAAATTTTAAATATCGATTTGAACACCAACTCAACAAATATAAATAAGACATTTTCTTGTTATTTTATTTCTTTTTGTAAAGTTATGCAACTTTATCTTTTCTAGAGAACATATTTATCTAATAATAAATTATCTTTTATCTATCATAATATACACACTTATTTTTGTGTTATTATCAATGAAAATATTTGCCTCCACATTTGCGTTGGTATCTTTTTTAAATCATGCACATATGTGTGAATTAAATTAATGACTTTCTAATCAAGAGATTATCACATAATTCTTTAATAATTTTTCTTTTGTTATACTTATCTTATAATGAATAAGATAAATATACTATAAATATTTAATTGAATAAAACATAATTTCTATACAAGAGATTATAATGTTTATTCTTATATAAATTATTCTCCACATAATCTCTACATAAGAAATTATAATTTTTAATCAATTAAAATACTTATTTTATCACATTATTTTATAAAAGAAATTAGAATATTTAATCAAATTAATATTCACCGTGTCACATGATTTCTACAAAAAAGTCATAATGTTTCAAGCATTTTTGGCCGAAGCCGCTTAAACATTTATTTTCGGTTACATGTTTGCATCCCATTATATCGGCACGTTTGCCACATTATTCTCAAATCAAACAAGAATTTTCTTTGAATTATTTGATTTCAAAAATATCAAACTAAGTAAGTCTTTACAATGAATTGAACAATGTATATCAAATATACAATCGAATAGTTTAAAAATATAATCAAACAAATGACATATCATATATTATTAAACAAATATATATATATATATATATATATATATATATATATATATATATATATATAATTTCATATATCATCAAAAACATCTCTATAAAATACATAATAATTAATTAGAATATTAATTATTACAATTCATTAGAATTGACCATTTATCTTTAATCAAATATAAAACTAATTAAGTATATAAATACTTATTAATGTCATCAATTATTCGTTTCTTAATTAATTAGATAACTTTTAACTTTCTATAAAAAAATATTTGTCAATAAAAAAATACAATTTCAAAATTATCTATTAAAACAAAATGCATATACAATAGATCTTTATTCATATATGTATACAAATTGCTATATAATCATACTTATTATGAATGAACATGAATCATCGTATTATTAGCTAATATGCATGATATATATAAATAATCACTTAGCAACATAATAAAATAAAAATATATCTATAAATATATTTCATATCATAATCGAAACACTTACATTGTCATATTTTGAACAATAATCGACGTAAAATGAGTATGCACTCTCAAAACAAATATGAGTAAATTGTTCTCAACAAGACAATTCTTGCGAAGACAATTTCGACTAACATAGTCGTGTCTCTTTACATGCATGATTAAAATAAGTTCTAACACAAACAAATTATTTAATATCAAGAAATTAAAATGGCTTAAAATATTAATGACAACATCATTTACAAATTAAATTTCTACATAAGAAATAAGAAATCGTTAGGATATCCACTTCATTTCAGAATTTATACATAAGAAATTATAATTATTTCAACATTCATGATTAATGTCATTTAGATAAATCATATTTTTTATTAGAAATCATTATCGACCCCATTAATCTCATAGTTTTTACACAAGAAATTAAAATGGTTCACATCAATGACTCAAGTCATTTTAAGGAGTCTAATTTTTATAAAAAAATCATTAACAACCTCATTCATCTCCAATATCAATGATAGAGTCATTTTAACAAGTCTGATTTTTACCAAGAAATCATTGACTACACATTCATCTCATAAATTTAACACAAGAAATTGTAATGGTTCTAACATCAATGACTAAAGTAATTTTAACGAGTCTATTTTCTACCAAAAAATCATTGACTACCCATTCATCTCATAATTTCTACATAAGAAATTCGAATGGTTTTAATATGAATGACTAAAGTCATTTTATTACGTCAGATTTTTATAAAAGAACTCATTGGTTGAACAGGGGACCTGCCTTCCGCCACGCACCCTTGAGTCCGATCATTGAACCACTACGCCAACACGCCATTTCATTGTTATACCGCTTTTTCGACCTTTTGTCTTCTTTCTAGAGACAATTTATTCTTCATATTTGACTCAACTCTAACAATAAACGAATATACACATTTAAAATTATAACTTAACATCATAATCAAAATATAATATATAAGATAATATATACTTATATAAATAAATATATTATCTCTTCTTAGTTATCAATCATAATATCACATTCTTTTAATTATCATGCTTAATTAATTTAGAATGTATCTATATTATAATAAATTATTTTAAAACTGAAACCATGTGTTTCAATTTATAATTAATTTTAACACCATTAATTTTCTAAAAATTAAAAGCTAACATATTAGTTACTTTCTTATTTTCATTCATTATTACTAATAATTTTAATAACCAATCAAATCTTTAATTAAAACTAGCACACATTAAATTACTGTGTTCTAATTTATTTTTTATATAACATTTGTATAATGAATATACATATTAATGTTTCTAGAGAAATTTTTTATATCTAAATATATTAGTTTATAAATTTAAGCTTTAACAATATAAGATCAAATATGTTAATAATCAGCATATTTATATACAATAAAGACTTATCTTTATTTGTTGTCTTTTCCCTTATGATGAATCATTTCCATTTTTCAAAATGAGCTTCATCTCTTTTGCAACATCGCAACTCGTATTTATAAATCAAAGACAAAAAAAATTCGATGGCGCAAGCTCTTAAATAGCTTATCACGAAGAAAATGTTTTGTGATACCCTCTTCTAGCCTAGCGGCAATAAGATGTATATACTAACCATAAGTGGGTTCGAGCCTGTTAGGCGACAATAACTACGCCTAGTTAAATGATTAAGTATATTTCCGTTGTCCTATTTTTTAAAATTCTCAAATTTTTTTTAAGATTGTTAGTATTCTTGTCTTTAAATAAATAGAAAACATATATATATATATATATATATATATATATATATATATATATGATGTTACAAATAAATAAAATAAAATATATGAAGAACAAATTCACCAAATTGAGATGTTGATTCGAGGCATGTGCTTAGCACATTTCTCTTAAAACAGTTCCATTGTCTCCCGTTTGTGCTGAAGTTTATCGCAGATGACTGTCTCCCAGGGTACACGAATCTAGTAATGATTTTGTACTAGAATCACTACACATTGAACTTGACCAACGTACATGAACTATCACCGAGTTTCAACGGAAAATATCGAACGAAATTGAAGATCAATCACAAAATAAGGAATGGACTTTTGGAATTATAGAGTGAGAAATGATAAGATGATGAAGCGAGATTTAGATTATAGATGAAAGATTTTGTATTATTGAAAAATAAATAAAATCATTAATTGATCCAACGATTGACATTATTTGCCTCTTCATTTACCTTAACACGTTTCCTCTTCATTATGGAGTAATTGTTTGTCAAAATAATTAAGACATTTACAATATACTAACGTTACATGGTTGTACAATTTGTTAATAATAATATTAAATTATTATAACAATTGATAATAATAATAATAACAAACTCAATTAAGTTACACTACAAATTAACAACATTTTATTAATTAGTCATCAATACATTTTAAATTAATTTATTCAAATTATACATTTGAATAAAATTTAACCCCTTAATTCATGAATTTCATGTGAATTTGATTTGATTTTATTACCCAAATTCTAATTTCTATTCATTAATGGAATTTATAGAATTAGTTTAAAATTTCCAACATGATATACATGACAAATTTTAAAAATATTTGTTATCGTATATCATTTGTAAGATTGGATAATCAAGAACTTTGTTATAAATTTAAAAATCGTTTTAAATGGATATGCTTTTCATCCCATCAAAGATTTCTGTACAAATACAAGTATACTTAAAAATGTTTTCATATATTTTTAGGTAAGATGTAAGCTTAGACCGTCATGAGAAATTTTTTGGCTGAAGAAAATGAGGATAAACTCGAAACAACTATATACTACATTAGTAAATGAATGATTGAGTGTGAATTTAATTACAATTCAATTGAGAAAATCTATTGGGCCCTAGCATGGGTCACCAAAAGGTTGAGACATTACATACAAGCCCATCCCATCATCTTGGTATCAAGACTAGACCCGATCCATTTCTTGTTCCAATGAACTATTCTGTCACCAAGGCTAGCCAAATAGATGATGATGTTATCCGAATACGATAGAGCCTTTATGGTTTATAAGTCTGTCAAAGGAAGCGTTGTTGTGGATTTTCTTGTTGACCAACACATCATTGTTGAGTAGAAGTCGAACTTGAATTCCCCGACGATGTAATTATGAGTATAACTAAGACACATGGAAACTGATGTTTGATGGAGCTTCTAGAAAGCGAGGTTATAGAATTGGGATTTTGATAGCTGACTCGAAAGGGACGTACAACCCAATATCTATAAAACTCGAATATCCTGCATTCCTCTTGGGTCACAAGTTGACATATGAAAAAGGGGCAACCAAGATAGACGTCGTTGACGACTCTAACATGGTTATATCCTAACACTAGTAGAAAATAGGTATCAGTAACGGCGAAAACCGTTACTGAAAGTATCGAATGCCGTTACTGAATCATAATAGTAACGGCAAATAAAACCGTTACAATTCGTTACTGAAAAATACGTTACAGAAACTTCACACGTATCAGTAACGGCTTTCGAAAGTCGTTACTGATAGTCAATGGATAACAGTAACGGTTCTAGCCGACTTAAAACCGTCACAGAAACTGACAGGTATCTGTAACGGTTTTCAAAAACCGTTACTGATATTAAAGGAACAATAGTAACGGTTCTAGCCGACTTAAAACCGTTACTGAAAGGCATTTATATCAGTAACAGTTTCCGAAAACCGTTACTGATACCTGTTAGTTTCTGTGACGGCTTTTTATTTGTTAAACCGTTACAGGAATTATTAAAAGTAACTGTTTTTTAATTTATTAAACCGTTACTAAACCGTTCTCCAAATTTTTACCTATATCACAATCATCAATAACCAAAACCAAAAACCACAAACATCAATAACCAAAAACCCAAAACCATAATCATTAATTCAAAACAATAATCATCCATAAACTACAATCCATCCACAAACTACAATCATACCACAAATCCACAAAAACCATTAATTAACGTACTTCAAATACAAATTCAACTAACCAGAATACACGGGAAAGCGACGATCAAGTGGAAGGGGCATCATCTCTAGTGGGAGGGGCAGGTGGACGTGGAGGGCGACCACCGGGAACCATGGATAATAAGAAGTTCATCGTCTCCCTCATCTCAAGCATCTCATCCCACATTCTATCACGCTCTACAAATGATTGTTGTCTATCCCTTCGAGCTTCTTCACGTTCCATTTCACGCTGCTTTAGTAATTCATCACGCTGCATTAGTAATTCTTCGCGCTCCATTTCACGCTGCCTTTGTGCTTCCTCACGATCCATCTAACGCTCCATCTGACGCTCGAGTAAGGCTTCTTCGCGCTCTCTCCGTGACTAAATCTTCTCCGCTTCACGCTCCTCTCGCATCCTTTGCATCTTCTCAAGTAATATTCGGTTTTCTTCACGGAAATGTTGTGTGTCACTGCGCGGTGTGCTAGAACCCCCACGGGCATCTGCTCTAAAACATGTAGGTGTGACACCTGAGCCCATACCCATGACTCGCCCATGTCCCTGAGATCGGAATGCACACTCAGCCAACTACAGGTCATTCCTAGTCGGGTCTTCTTCTATAGCAGTTCGCAAGGCAGTCTACAAACACAAATTACATTTGACTACATACATAAAATAAATAAAACTAATAAACACGACTTACCACTTTTTCTTGAATAATAGGGGGAACCTCCGGATTTGGATCTTGCAGAGTTGGTTTCTTTGTATGAGTGTGGAGAAATAATTCCGCAAAATTAGGCGACGTACTGGTAGTCTTCTCCTGTACAAATTTAATAATTAATAAAAACGTAATAACATTTTAAACTTTGTTATTCGATGATAAAACGAACCATTTGCTTCTCCACTTGCGAAAATGAGATGCTGCTCGCATGATTCTTGTACACAACACGCGACCTATTTTGCGCATTCACATTACTTGTTTTCTGCAAATAAGAAAAGATTTGTGTTTAATGAATGATTAATTTCAGATCTCTTTATAAAAATTAACTTACCTTGAACTCCGGAGTGAAAAAGCGACGATCAAGAAGATATTGTCAATCACTTAGTTCAATCTCGGGAGGGGGATTTGCCCTAATCGCAGCCTCGTTACCTTCACGAGCTTTAACGTACAAGGTGTTCCATTGACATCTCCACCTATCCCATAATTTGTTAGCTTGAAATAAACCTTGTTTGCGATAGTTGTTGATGTCATCCCCCACACCCACGAAAGGATCCTAAAAGTCAACATTAAAATACGATTATAGATTGTGATTAATACATAAAAGTTAATTATATAATAAGTTACCGTGATAGCCATCCATATGTGATCTAGCTGAGTAGAGCTCAGGTCCGACCAACGCAAAGTCCTGTGAGGTAGTGCGTTGGAGTCTCGAATGACACTCCCAATATGCCTCGACCACGCTGTCCTATTCTCGCACATGGGCTTACCATCTATCGGGTTAAAACGAAGAGTCATCTTTTGCCCCGCTTGCAATCTACCAACTGCTATATTTTTATTTTTGCCCCGTCTCCTCCTCGAAATAGATCCTAAAAATAAACACAAAATTATATAGGATCATAACAAATTAAATACTTAAGCAAACACCGGTACCTCCATCTTGCTCCTCAGACGGGGGTTGTGTCTCATCATCATCATCATCATCTTCAAAGTTAGTGTTTGGTACACTATCGACATTCATCACATCATCAAGGTCTAAATCAATTTCCCCGATAGAGTTAAGTAATTGCATAGGATCTTCTGATTGTTCCTCGGTCCTCTGTACAAGGTCGTTTAGCGCGCTGCTTAAACCCTTTCCTTGTATTCTTTAAGGTGCCATGATAACTGCAAATTTTTAATGTAATGTTTATAAGAACAATTTACCAGTAACCCTTCATAGAAAATAATTCAACCTTAATTAGATTAACGGGGATTTATTGGTGTCACAATTTTCCATTCAAGCCTTGATGCCATATCTGTAGAGTGAAATACTTGTTGTGCTTGGCTTGCCATTATGAATGGTTCATTTAATTGAGTCTGTAGAATCATGTTGATATTTATACTAACATAACCATACTTATCAACTTTAATGCCCCGATCTTTGTGATAAACATCAAACCATTTGCATTTGAAGAGAATAACTCGTCTTCCACAAAAGAATATCACTTCTATGATTTCATTGATCACTCCATAGTAGTTAATAGTCTCGGCCCCATTATTACCAACAACCAAAACCCCGCTATTTTGGGTAGTCAAGCTCTCGTCATGTTTTTCAGTGTTAAACTTGTACCCATTTATTTTGTACGAGTTATATTTCTTTGCATACAATGTAGGCCCACGTCCTAAAATCTTAAGATTCGTTGTCCTATCGGATTGATCGGTTAATTGCTCCACCTATATATTAATTAGAAATTATTGTTAAACTAATTGTCATATACTAAAAAAGAAAATTGTTGAGACCATTACTTACTCTTTCTTGGAAATATCTAACATATTGTTTATCCCGAGCCTCATTGGAAATATTAGGAGGGCATGATTGAACAAAATCGCTGCGCAAATGATAGATTAAATTATTACTTAAATCATACCTATATAAGATGTAATTAATGGACTTACTTATAATATTCTTCAGCTTCGCGACAATTTTTTAAAATGTACCAATGAGCACGCTCACAATCACCCGGTTGATATGTGTATGATGTGCCATTAGATAAGTCTTCCATAGCGATGAATATGGAGAATGTTGTACTTGTATTTATCGATTCATCATCTGACTCTTGATCGTCCAAATATCGGGCACACATGCTCATACTCTCATTCAAAAGATAACTCTCGCTGATTGAACCTTCTGGAAAGTTCCTGTTCCTAAGGTATTTCTTGAGTGTGCTCATATATTGTTCAACTGGATACATCCATCGATACTGAACCGGCCCTCCAAGACAAGCTTCAAAAGCTAAATGAACTGGCAAATGCACCATTATATCAAAAAAAGAAGGTGGAAAGATCTTCTCCAATTTGCAAAGTGTCAAGACAATGTCGTCATGTAATGTTTCCAATTGCCCGCGTTGTAAACTTTTTTGGCAAAGCAACCGAAACAACCTTGCTAAATTCACCACGGCATTGTACACATCATCGGGAAGTAGGCCACGTGTAGGTAGTGGAAGGAGATATTGTAATAGAATGTGACAATCGTGACTCTTCAATCCTGAAATTTTTTTCTCCTCCATGTTTACACTCGCCCCAATATTTGAACAAAAACCGTCGGGCATTTTAATATCTTTCAAAAACTGACATAAACGTTTCTTGTGTTCTGAGGACAATGCATAGGGGGGCGGCGGACAACGAAGAACACCATCAACTTCAACCGGATGTAAGGAATGTTTTATGTTCATTATGACCAAATCTTTCCTTGCTTTAATTCCATCCTTGGTCTTTTCTTTGAAATTCATTAAAGTTCCCAACAAACTATCACATATATTCTTCTCAATATGCATTACATCCAAATTATGTCTCAACATCAAAAATTTCCAGTAAGGCAATTGAAAGAATATACTGAATTTGTTCCAATTATCACCTCGGGATTCATGTATAACTTTTGTTTTCTTAGGCAGGTACTTTGTCAAACAAATTTCCTTTAGATCTCGCGCCTGCAATTGAATTTCGGAACCCGATAATAGTACAGGAGGACCTCTATGCTCAGTATGCCCGTCAAACGTATCGGTCTCTTTGCGCCATCGATGATTAGACGGGAGGAATCGTCGATGATTCATGTAACACTCCTTCTGGCAGTTTGTTAACCTCAAAGACGCGGTGTTCTGATTACAAGACGGACATGCCAATTTCCCCTTTGTACTCTAACCAGACAAATTTGCATATGTCGGGAAATCATTAATAGTCCACATAAGAGCTGCCCGTAAATTAAAGTACTGTTTTCTGCTTGCATCGTACGTCTTCACACCAGTATTCCACAATTCCGTCAACTCTTCAATAAGTGGCTCAAGAAATACGTCAATACAATCATCGGGACTTTTTGGTCCTGGAATGAGCATTGAAAGAAGAAAATTGTTTTTGTCCATACATGTGGTAGGAGAGACGTTGTAAGGGATGAGAATAACTGGCCAAATGTTGTATGATGTTTTTCCGCTAGCAAAAGGTTGAAAACCATCACTAGCCAAACCAAGTCGCGCATTTCGAGGTTCTGTTAAGAAATTTGGGTACAAGTTATCAAAGGTCTTCCATGTCATTGAATTAGCAGGATACCTCAGCACATCATCTTCGGGATTGTTATCTTTATGCCAAGTCATGCGTGGAGCAGTTTTGGAACACATGTATAATCTTTGCAACCTCGGTTTTAATGAAAAATAGCACAGCGACTTGTTGGGTATATACTTACCATTCACCTTCGTTCGAATTGCACCATTAGATTTATTGACATTCCACCTAGAAAGCCCACAAACTTTACATTGCTGCAAATCCTTATCCTCTTTACGAAAAAGCATGCAATCATTCTTACACGCGTCAATTGTTTCGTACGATAGGCCCATGTCTTTAATGAATTTCTTGCACTTATAATACGAATTCGGTAGCTGATTATGAATTTGCAGTATTTCCTCCTTCAATAAACTCAACAATAAATCAAATGACGTGTTTGTCCACTGACCTACATTCTTTATGTGAAGAAGTTTAAGAAGAGTTGAGGCTTTGGAAATGCGAGAACCTTCATACAAAGGTAGTTTCGAATCTCCCAACAATTTGTAAAACGTATTAGCGTCATCAACAGGAGGCTCATTTTCACTCGGATGTTCATTCTCATTGTTGACATTAGGGTACAAATCAGCAATAATATCCTCCATTAGATGATCCTCAACAATAATATCTTCCATTAGATTATCCTCACAAACTTCAACAGGTTCGTCTTCCATGATATTAGTCTCGTTATTTGGTGGTTCATTGATCGGTTCGTCTTCAATTTCATCATCTGATTCATCTTCCTCCACATTCTCGATAACAGCATTTACAAGTTGACGTCCAATTGATCTCTTTTCACCGTGAAAATACCAAAAACCATAATTTTGTCTAATTCCGTATACAATCAGATGGGATCTAACCACACTCTTATTCTCATATACTCGATTTGCACACCTTACACAAGGACATGCAATCGATGATCTACCCGTAGACTTTTCAGCAAATTCTATGAATTTGTCAACCCCCTCACTATATTTAGGATCGGTACGAAGTATAGTCATCCATGTTTTGTCTGAGACTTCCATTAGCAAAACCTAACTAGTCCAATTATTTAACATATTATTAATTCAATTAAATATCATAACCTAATCAGCATGTACAATTCAATAATTCAACAATCCCATAATATAACATAATCTAACATAATCATTTTTTGCCATATTATTGAGCATGTACAATTATTTAACATATTATTGATTTGTCAAATATTGAAAGAAAGAACTTACCTGAACGTTTATTGTTTGCCAAATCGTTTTGTTGCCAAATCATTTTGTTGTTCCAATCGTTTTGCTGCCAAATCAAAACAAAATCATATTAGAGTATTACTTGTGCTGCCAAATTGAGCTTGTGATTCAGCCAAAAACCTAGTTTGTGATCAAACAAAAGACCTAGCTTCAAATCCAACAACATATTCATACCAAACCAGACCAAATTACAACATATTAATTGAATGAAATGCAAATCAATTAATTTGCAAATAAAGAATATCTCCTGTCTGTTAATTTGCAAATCAATTAACTAAACTATACATATGCATGCCTTTCCCCAATAGACAAAATTCCCCAAACAGTCAAATTCCCCAAAATTCACGTTCATCAATTCTAAAGGAGTTAATCAATCTGTATTTCTAAATCAATCTGTATTTCTAACAATTAATAAAGTAGTCTAGGAGAAAACAGTTTACTAAAAGAGAAAACGAAACTGTATTAGCAAACAATCTGTATTAGAAAACAGTTTACTAAAGGAGAAAGTACGTACCTGGCGGGATGGAGATGGATAGGGCGGAGGAAGACACGGCAGGTGGTACGATGTCGGATAGAAGACGATCGCCGGAGGAAGACAACCGTTGCGGACGATCCTTCGAAGGCGGGCGGCCGGCGGATTGCGGGAGAAGAAGAGGGAAGAAGAATATAGAATAGAGAACTTATCTGATTGCTGATCGGAGTCTTGATCGGAGTGTTGATCGGAGTCTTCTACATCGGCGAATGATCGGAAGAAAACGGGAGTGCGCGCGGAAGAAAACGGAAGAAGAAAAGAAAGAAAGAAAGAAAGAAAGAAAGAAAGAAGAAAGAAAGGCGCGCGGGTTATTAAGCGTATCTGTAACGGTTTTCTACCAAAACCGTTACAGATAATATCAAAGAAGTTGAAAAGACGGCTAGTATCTGTAACGGTTATTCAGAGACCGTTACAGATACTTCATTTATAATGGTTTTGTGAGAAAACCGTTACAGAAAACCACCACAGACATTTTATAAAGGAGACGTATCTGTAACGGTTACAGAAGAAAACCGTTACAGATACTAGAAGAGAAAACGAAAAGGCGGTTCACTATTTGTAACGGTTTTCATAATAACCGTTACTAATATACTATTAGTAACGGCTTTGAGAGATAGCCGTTACTGATGATACGTTCCTCAAACGGTAACTTATGTATTATCTGTAACGGTTTTACAAATAACCGTTACAAATAGTGGTAAAGACAACGAAGAGACGGCTTCAGCATCTGTAACGGTTCTTCCCCAACCGTTACAAATACATTATTAGTAACGGTTTACGTATAAAGCCGTTACTGATATCCTTACTGAAACGTTAAGATTATGTCGTATCTGTAACGGTTTATATCGCCGTTACAGATGTACTTATATCAGTAATGGCTTTCGAAAGCCGTTACTGATAAAATATATTAGTAAGGGCGTTCGAGCGTCGTTACTAAGAGTCGTTACAGAAGACCCTTATTCTACTAGTGTAAGCCAATGACACATGGAAAGTGAAAGGGGAAAACTTGAAACCCTACCACGCCCACTTGGACCAAACTCATGAACAAATTCGATCAAGTATTATTTATTCACGCTCTAAGAAGCCAAAACCGCTTTGTAGATGCTTTGGCTACTATAGCAGCCATGACTCAAATTCCCGACAAAATCAAATTCAGACCTCTGAAAATCTGACAAAAGCAACGACCTGCTTTTAAATTGAGGATAGTCACTTCCTATGAGAATTATACTAAACCCTAGTATGATACTATCTAGAAGTACATTGAGTATGGAGAATACCCCTATCATTTCCGAGCTAAGGAACGACGGGCTTTGCACCAATTTTCCACCAACTACGCTTGGATTGCCAATAGGCTTTATCGTCAATCTTTCGATGGTTCAAACATGCTCTACATAGATAATCTTAAGTCCATGAGGATCATAGAAGAAGTGACATGCAAGGACTTGTGACCCACACATGAATGGAATAGTTTTAGCCATGAAAATACTCCGTCTAGGATATTATTGGCAAAACCTCGAACAAGAATGTGTGAATTATGTAAGGAGCTGTCATAAGTGCCAAATTTATGCTAACCTGAAGCATACATCAGCCTAGCTCCTCTACAACATGACATCCCCTAGCCCTTTTACATATGGGGCATCGACGTAATCAGGAAAATCTATCCCCATGCGTCAAATGGACACGAGTTCATACTTTTTTTATAGACTACTTGACCAAATGGGTTGAAGAAGCCTCTTACAAAGTCTTGAAATCATCTCAAGTGGCAAAGTTCATCTGAACTAGCATCATCTCTAGATATGGAGTTCCTCACGCCCTAATTTTAGACAATGGTCGACACTTCCAAGGAAAAGTATTTTAATTGCTCGACAAGTTTAAGATCGAGCATAACAAATCATCGCTCTGTAGACCACAAACCAACAGTGCGGTCGAAGAGACAAACAAAAACGTGATTCGGATCATCAAGAAGACGACCATCACATATAAGGACTAGCACGAGAAGTTATCATACACGTTATGGGGATATCGTACAACCGCTCGAACATCAACATACGAAGTTCCTTGCTATTTAGTTTATAGAATGGACGTTGTATAGCCCATCGAAATCGAGATTCCATCTCTAAGGGTACTCTTAGAGAGCCACGCCATAGAAGAAGACTGGCTCAAATCTCGTTATGACCAACTAACGTTAATGGATGACAAGAGGTTAAATGCTTTTGGAAAAACTCAAGCCTACAAAAAATGCATGTTAAACACCTTCAATAGAAAGGTAAAACCTAGCAATTTCAAAGAAGGTGATCTAGTTCTCAAACGAACCCAAGAACTCCTAGACCCAAGGGGCATGTTTCAACCCCAATGGCAAGGACCCTTCATACTTAAGAAAATCCTCTCTAGAGGAACTATTCGCCTATCTAATCTCGAAGATGAAGAGTTTATTGCGCCAAACAATCTCGATACGCTTAAAAGATATTTTATATAATAGCAAGCATCTATAGAATGGTTTAAAGCTCGACCTCAATAGAAGCTTATCTCAACAGAATCAATACCAAGTTTTGTATAACATGCAACATGGACAAATGACTCATGATCCGAACTACGAAGACCTAGTTCTTCTATTGAAGAAAAATAAACCGACAAGATACGTAGGCAACCCTCATGCTTGTGGGCCCGATCTCAAATATATAAATAAAACCTCCCGTCCCTTCCTCAAAAGAAAGAAAATATTTTGAGAAATGAAGAAAAACTCGATCTCATCCTAGAGCCGATGTTTCGGATTTTAGAAAACAAGTAAGGGCAAAGTCAAGAGTATTGCTTCCTTTTGAGTAATATTATAAAAAACAAAATGAGGATTTCACAATAAACTCAATTTAAGAGATATCGATCATAAGCTCTTTTTCGTTTGTAGACGATTATTCTAATAGCAACTCCCATCTAAGGTTTTTGAAGAACAGATTCCTGAATAATCTCCATAAAATCGAGGCCTAAAGCCCTAAATTGAGAAAGGACACCTCCTCGTTACTTTTGTTAAAGAAGGAGATGTTTTAAACACATACTTTGGGAAGAAAAATCAAAAAATGAAAATGACAAAAAGAGAACCAGAATAAACTCCAAAAATCTCTAAAACATTGAAAATGTTCCTATGTTAGTTAAGGTATTGAAATCACTATTTTTGCTCACTCAGACTCTAGTCTTGATTGCTATAGCAAAAGTAGAATGTACCGATTCTACCAAATACACCACAGGAACATACAAAAATGACTCAAATTGTTGAGGTATTGAAATTACCATTCATGGCCTACCCAAGATCTGAATCTTGATTGCATATAGAAAAGGCATGGATGTATTGATTATACCAGATACACCCGCGAGCCAATAAAAGAAAAAAAAAGAAAAAATGGCATATAAAAACCCAAAATAGAAAGTTGAAAACATCTCCCAAATATTTTTGTGATGAGTCAAACTTTCAAGAAATGTGGTTCAAGGTCGAACAACCAAAAATAAGTTGCACTCTTTTATTAAAATATCAAGATGTTGATCGCCTTCCTTGAGGGTTATGATCATGGATAATCGTTTGTACACGAGATCGAATTTATAACTAATATCTTGAAAATTGGAGAAAAAGAAATCTTATTCCTTGAGGAAAGAAAAAATCATCACAAAAGACGGAAAAGATGTTCAAAGTCTAGCCCTAAATATGTTTATAATCCGAAAACGTCATGATTCATTTCAAAGGATCAATGTTCATTCCAATCTCGAAAAAGAAAAGATATAAACAAGGATAGGAAATGGGGAAACAAAAAAAAATCTTTATCCATAAACATGATCATTTGTCCAAATAAAGCTAGACCACGTCGGCTGACGAGTTTCATCTAGCTACAAAGGACACTTAGAAAATAAAGGGAAACAATAATTCTGTAGAAATATTCCCTTAAAAGGAATCAAGCTGCAACCGATAGTGAAAAAGAAAAATAAGAAAAATCGAGTCTCTTAAACCTTATCTATTGATAGGTACGTGAGATTGTTTGTGCAGAATCCTGTTTAAATCCTAACTGTAATCGGGTCTCCAAAACCCTATCTATTGATAGGTGTGATAGATTGTTTTTATACGGTTCCGCTAAAAAACCTTAGTTGTAATTAGGTATCTAAATCATATCGATGGATAGATACATGAAATTGTTCGTACACAATCCCATGTAAACCCAATGGTAGTTAGGTCTCCTAAACCCTATCAATCAATATGTACGTGAGATTGTTTGTACACAGTCCCATTCAAACCCTAGTTGTAATTAAGTGTCTAAATCTTATCTTTAGATAGGTGCGAGAAATCATTTGTACACGATTGTACACAGTCCCACCAGTAAACCCTACCTGTTGATAGGTCTAGACATCATTTGTATATGGTTCCTCCAGTAAACCTTATATGTTGATAGGTCGAGACATCATTCGTACATGATTCTATTAGATATCCTATATGTTGATAGGTGTGAGAAATCGTTTGTACACGGTTCCTCTAGTAAACCCTATTTGTCGATAGGTTAATACATCATTTATATATGATTTTATTATAAACCCTATTTGTTGATATCTGTGAGAAATTGTTCGTACACAGTTCTGTTAGTAAACCCTATATGTCAATAGGTCGAGACATCATTTGTATATGATTATATTAGAAACCCTATTTATTGATAGGCCGAGACATCATTTGTATATGGTTCTGCAAATAAACCCTATATGTCTATAGGTCGAGAAACCATTCGTACATGATTTCGTTAGAAATACTATCTTTTGTTAGGTGCGAGAAATCATTCATACACAATTCCTCTAGTAAACCCTATTTATCGATAGGTCGAGACATTATTCGTACATGATTCCATTATAAATCCTATCTAATGATAGGTGCGAGAAGTCGTTCATACATGGTTCCGCTAGTAAACTCTATTTGTCGATAGGTCGAGACAGCATTTGTATATGATTCCGATAGAAACCCTATATATTGATAAGTGCGATAAATCATCCGTACATGGTTCCTCCATTAAACCCTATATGTCGATAAAATGAGACATCATTGGTATATGATTCCGTTAGAAACCTTATGTGTTCATAGGTCAAGACATCATTCGTATACGATTCCACCAGTAAACCCTATATGTCGATAGGCCGAGAAATAATCCGTACATGATTATGTTAGAAACCCTATCTTTGATAGGTGCGAGAAATCATTCGTGCATGGTTCCTCCAATAACCCCTATCTATTGATAGGTGCGAAAAATTATTCGTGCATGGTTCCTCCAGTAACCCCTATCTATCGATAGTTCGAGACATCATTAGTACATGATTTCGTTAGAAATCTTATCTGTTGATAGGTGCGAGAAATCTTTCGTACACGGTTCTGCTAGTAAACCTTATCTTTCGATAGGTCGAGACATCATTTGTATATGATTCCATTAGAAACACTATCTATTGATAGGTGCGAGAAATCGTTCATACACGGTTCCGCTAGTAAACCCTATTTGACGATAGGTCGATACATCATTTGTAAATAATTCTGTTAGAAACCCTATCTGTTGATAGTTCAAGACATCATGTGTATATGGTTCCCCCAGTAAACCTATAAATAGATTCTATTAGAAACTCTATCTATTTATAGGTTGAGACATCATTTATATATGGTTCTACTAGTAAACCCTATTTGTCAATAGGTAAAGACATTATTTATACACAACTCTGTCAGAAACCTTATATGTTCATAGGTGCGAGAAATCATTCATACACAATACCGCCAATAAACCCTATCACTCAATAGGTAATCCCTTCTACAACATCAATGCAATCAAAGCATTACCAATATAGCTCTATCTTTTAATAGATCCTTTAAGCCTTGTTTTTCAACAAGCACAACGATCGTACGTACATGATCCAATCACCGAAACCCAATCATCAAAATAGGTAATCCAAACCTATCACTTGATAGGTCCTCAAACAAAACCTTATCGCTCAAATGGGTAACCAAACCCTATCATCCAAACAGGTAATCCAAGCTATATCACTCACATAGGTACTCAAGAAAACTCTATCTCTTGATATCCAGTTAAAACCATATTTTTCAATAGGTACATCTCCCAAATAACAAAAGCATTAAGCCTTGTTTGTCAACAAGTATAGCGATCGTTCGTTTGTGATCTTGTCTAAACTCCAAACCCTATCACTTGATAGGTCCTCGAACAAAACCCTATCATTCGATAGGTAATCAAACCCGATCATTTAAACAGGTATCTCAAAATTCCATCTCTCTCCATAAATAGTAAGTCTTGTTTGTCAACAAGCACAACGATCATTTATAAATGATAATGTCCAAACCCCAAACCCTATCATTCTATAGGTCCTCGAACAAAGCTCTATCACTCAATAGGTAACTAAATCTCATCTCTTGATTGCACACTTAAGTAAACCCTATCACTTGATAGGTACTCAGACAGAAACCCTATCATTCGAATAAGTATTCCAAACCCTATCTCTTGATATGTACTTAAGCCTTGTTTGTCATCAAGCACAACGATTATTTATATATAATCTTGTTCAAATCCTATCCTCGGATAGGTAATCTCACAAAGTTCTGTTTAAAATCCTATCTCATGATAGGTACTCCAATAAAGTTCTCATTCCCTGATATTGTTCTGTTCCGGTCCCGTTCAAAATCCAATCTCACGATAGGCACTCCAATGATGTTTTATTCCTAATTCCCGACACTAAAGTATATATGTTGATAGCACCATGATCATTTATACATGATCATTCTCAACCTCACTTATGAGTGATCTTCACAGAAAGTTTGTTAACTTCCTCGATAAAAATTGACGATGTCATGATCATATATACATGATCACACGATAGCAAGACCTATAGGAAAGTTTGTTAACTTCCTCACTAAGACTTATTTGTTAATGAGTCTCATGATCATATATTTATGATCATTATAAGAAGTTACTTGTTAGTAACCCATATGAAACGTTACTAAAACTTTCATGTTCCATGCATATCTCATAACGTTAACTCTTTAGCCATTTGTACATGACTAAAACATGAATAATTTGTTGATAATCATGCTAGGCAGGAATTGATGTTTAAATACCTATGATTAACCTTACCCCATGGATTTTATGGATGCTTTGTCAAGTTCTATAAAATAGGTTTTTTCAAGAATCATTCTTGTTAGGATAAAGACACAAAAGAAAGGATTTCCTAAAGCAACGCTTGGAAGCACATCGACAACTACTACACACAACATCAACAAGTCACTCCAACTATAAAATGATACAGGTTCCATCTTTCCTAACTCTCTCATTATAAACTGGACAAGATAACTTAGTGTTAGATGTAAGACTTGAATCAGCGTTTTCAAAAAACCAATTTGTTGTATTCAAACTCGATTCGTGAGGGGCACTTTATAAGCACTAAAAATCTACACTCTAATTTATAATATTAAAATAATTATTTTTAATTATTTTTAAATGAATAAGATCAAAATAATTAACCCCATGGCCAAAAACCTATTTAATATAATTAATTATGATTAATTAATAATTAATTACGATTAATTAATGTGTTAATTAATCAAATTAATTATGGGTTAAGGCCAAAATAAAAAATAAAATTATTTGGGATAAATGTTGTACCCTTAATGTCTCAAAATAATTTTAGAAAAATTAAAGGATAAAAATAAATAATATTTATGAATTGTTGTATCCATTTCATCAAAGAGAATTACTTAGTTAAATCATAAAAATATTTTAAAAAATGGTAAAATGTTTGTCATATTTATTTTAATATTTTGTGTATTTGAAAAGATAAAAATTAAGTCAAAAAGGTGATAGAAAATTCAAATTCAAATAAACCCTTAAGATTTTAATAAAAATAAATAAATCGGTAATCGACGGGTGTAGCCGTAAACAGATGAATTCAGTGCAGCATGAACCATGGACACTCTAATTCAATCCAACGCGCCAGAGAGCTCTGCATAGCCCATTGTAGCAGAAGGGAACGCATGCCGAGGAGCACCAGAACAACTAATAGGAAGTCAACCCCGTTAGCCGAAAATGTCCAAATGCCAACGGCGTTAGACGGAATGCCAGAATATGCACGAAACAACATTATTTTTAGCTTCGGTCTTATTCTTCATCGTGACGTCGCGAAGATAAGAACGAAGATCTGTGTTGATCTTCTCTTTTTGGAACTCGGCCATTGGTCGATGGTTTTGAATGATTCAAAGCCTAGAAAAATCACCCTACGATGGTGATCATTCTCCCTACAATCGTAGGCCTTGTCACGGTCTATTCTGGAAACTACATGCCAAAAACAGTCCAAATACATTAATGACTTTTAATTGATTCAGCCCATTAGGCTTCTCCAACCGACCTGGGAGTAGTATAAATACCCTCCTCAAGTCATTTTGATGTCAACGTATCAACAAAAAAGCATCAAATCGAAAAAAAATTGAAATCCGCCATTAAAGCTTCAAAGCTTTGGATTTTTTCAATTTTCTATTTAAGGCCTTGAAGCTCGGATCTGTGCATCTAGAAAGAATTAGTAAGGATCAAGGACTTGAGTGTTCTCTAATTCTTGGTAAGGTTCCAATCAATCTCTAATTCATACTTATAATTTGAATTTGAAATTTTTATATTTCAAATTGCATAAGCTTGTATGCTTGAGGATTCATCCTTAGATGATTTATAAACTATCTGAATAGGAAAGAACCGATCAATCGATTTAAATAACAAAACCCCAAATTTGAATTTAAAAAATCAGAAAAATGGGTTTGGCGTTCTTGGGTTAATTCGATCGAATCACAGTCCAAAAAGCTTCCCAACATGATTGTAAACATATTGGGCAACTGTTTGGATCATGTTTGATCCATCTCGGTCATGTTTGATCAAAATCAAAAATTTCAAAAATAAATTAAACTTTTAATTTCTTAAATTGGTCAAAACGAACCGACAGTGTTCTTGTTTTGGTACCAATCAAATATATGAATATATGTGTTATAAGGAAGCTATTGGATAACTCCTTTCACTTTAAAACATCTTTTAAATTAAAAACCCCAATTTTGATCACAAACTGTTTTGAACAAATTGATCATCATCCAGGTCGATCCATACCTTGAGATGATGATCAACATAATCCTAGGAGTTTTGTGAAGCTACTCAAGCTCTTATATCAAAGAATTAGAGCTAAAAAAATTAAAAAACCTACACTTGATGTTCTTGAGGACCGAGGCTTGTGAGCCTATGACCGAGACCAAGGACCGATAAAAATAAGTTAATATTGAGACCTAGGACCGGTGTTCTTAAGTTAGGACTGAGACCTAGGATTTATGTTCTTGAGCTAGGACCGAGAAACCCAACCGAGGATTCTCCCCTAGGAACGATAATTCAGAAATGTGACCAAGATGTCTGATCTGGGACCGAGACTTCCATGACTCATGACTGAGAAATCTAAACTTGGGACCGATATTCCCAAGACCTAGGACCGAGAGGTCTAACCCTGGAACCAAGAATCCCAGATCTGGAACTGAGAGCTCCCAAATTTAAGACTAAGGAACTTAGTCTAGCGCTAGCTCTAAACCGAGAGGTTTATACACCTTGATCGAGAAACCTAGCCCCAGGCTAGTCCAAGACCGATAGGTTTTTACACATAGACCAATAAGATCAGCTAAGGACTGGGAGTCCTTAACACCTCGACCAAGAGACTCCGATACTTAGACTAAGAGCTATCAAGCCTAGACCGAGGGTCTCTAGATCCCGACTGATAAAATCGGACCTGAACCTTAGGACTTCGGTCCTAAAGATTGTTTGGTTCCACTTTTCAAAATCCAAAATTAGTTTCGTAATTTTGGGACTTCAAATCATTTTCTAAAAATACCGAAAAAATAGAAAATGCATTTTATATATTTTGGGATATTTCCACGAAAATATTTCAATAAAGGTTTGTTTGGTGTTTATTTCTAAACCCTAATGCTTTTAAAAATAACTAATATTCTTTATGTATTTCCACCCTAGCTATGATCCGCAACAGGTATCAGCATTTAAATATTGATGTTTCAATACTTTAAATAACGCTAAATCTAGAAACATGACTAGGACTAGAAAAATAATTGGTTAAAACTCAAACGTTATACAACCGATTTTCAAAAGCCAACTTTATAAGTAGAGACTATTTTCGAATGGGTACGGAAGACATAATGTGAAAGTCATTTCTCGAGTAACACCAAACTTCGAACCAAACGAAACTTTGGTGCAAAATACGTTTGTATACGTACACTTTTTATTGATTTTTCTAAAATCAATTGGCGACTTTGTCTTTAAATAAATAATATTTTATTAAATTAATTATTTTTAATTAATTTAAATTGGATTTCATAAAAGATCAAATCGTCATTTGATCATAACAAATCCTCATACTATTAAAATTTGAATATTATTAATTATTTTTACATAATTGATTTTAAAAGTTGTCAGGTATTATAATTTTTTTTTTAAATGTTTTATTTAAAAAGATACTTGACACGCAAACCAATGTTAAAACATCAAACCTCGAGTCACCCCGAACTTGTATTGCCACGTGTCCACCGCAGATGCTAAGCTACAAGATTCCCGAGGTTACATAACTAAACTTTTAACATGCGAGTTGATTCATATAATGATGCATGATTTATTCATACTCATCACATGAACATCTAATTGTTGTGAACACACTATTTGGCGACTTCCATTAACCATTAACAATATAACATGATTTATATGTATGTGTAGGCCAATGTATATATTTTAAATTTTCAATTTAGACCCTCTAGATTTAGAACGCCTTAAATAGAGGTGAGAGTTATGGTTGTGAAAGTTAGACTAACTTCCTACATTTTAAAAAAATATATATATATTATAAATAAATTACCAAGATTTTGAGGAGAAATATTTTATACTTCCCAATAATACTTCACTCTATAATTTTTTTTTGAGAAAACGATTAAAATCATTTCATTAAAATCCCAAAAGTGGGAGGGTCAAGAATCAAAGCTAGATAAATCTTATCCATGATTAAAAGATGACAATCAAACGACCTTAAAGAACCTAATTAGTAGCAATCAAACATACAAAAAATAGAGATTACAAACAAAAACTACAAACTGTATCAAACCCTAATTATCTCAATCAGGATTTTTATTTCCATACCAACTTGATGTTTCAACAGGTTGTCTTCCTCTTCTCTTTCCCCTTCCTCTTGTAATGAAAGGGGGATGAACTGAAGAGGTTGATGAATATTACATATTCTCATTTTGATTTATTTCTTTATATGAACTTGTTATATATTAATATGTTCTGTTAGATTAAGTTAAATAAAGAAAATGAAATTATTTAAAGAGAAATAATTAATTAAGGAAAAATATTTTAATTCACTTAATAAACTTAGGTGAATAAGTTTAAATCAATACGACATAGTTTTAATAATGTGGTCTGAACAAAACTAAGTTGTGTAAATTATCTTTGAGCATGTACGTCTGAAGACGTCTAACTTCATTAGACGTGTAATCTAAAGAAGTGCGCGAGCAGACGTCTAACATCATCAGATGTGTAGTCTGAAGAAGTGCGCGAGCAGACGTTTAACTTCTATAGACGTGCAGTCTGAAGAAGTGCGCGAGCAGATGTCTAACTTCTAAAAATGTGTAGTTTAAAGAAGTGCGCGAGCAAACGTCTAACTTCTACAGACGTGTTAGTCTGAAGAAGTGCGAGCAGACGTCTAACTTCTATAGATGTGCAGTCTGAAGAAGTACGTGAGAAGACGTCTAACTTCTATAGACGTGCAGTCTGAAGAAGTGCGCGAGCAGACGTGCAGTCTAAAGAAGTGTACGCGCAGATGTCTAACTTCTACAAACGTGCAGTCTGAAGAAATATGAGAAGATGCCTTGCTTCAGCAGTCATCTAAAGAAGCGTCTGCTTATCTACTCAACTCATCAGCATAACGAACAGCCGTGTTCACTATCAGACGTCTGCCAAGTCAACTTCATACGTTTAACTATCACATACTCGAATATTCCTCCAGCCCGTCTTGTACCTTCTAGTACACCACGATTCAGCAAATATTCTCCAGTATAATCCGGTACACCACGATCCAACGAATATATTCTCATGTTAACTAACATATATCCAAGAGAAAGATTTGATTGTTGCTACGACTTCATTATAAAAGGCGATTAGAGTACAACGGAGAATCTCTCGGTTCTCTTAGTTTTTCTCTGAACATTATGAATTCTTGAATTGCTAAGCTTTGTGTGTTTACTTTCTCTAAGATTACTGTGTGATTCACTAAGCTAGGCTAAGCAATTGCCTACTATTCTTTCTGTGTGAAATATTAGTATTGTAAGTTTAACATAGGTTGTCTATTCAACAGAGTGTTAGTTAGAAATTCAGAAACAGACAGTTATTAAGTCATGTGTGTTTGACTAGGTTTGTGTAGTGTCTATACAAATCAAAGTCTTCTAGTGAAAATCCTTCTAGAAATAGAAGAAGGGTTTTATCGTAAGAGTTTTATCTCCGAACATCCATAAAACTCATTGTGTTATTTTATTTCTGCATCTTCCAATCGTTTATCTGACGCTTCAAATCGAGCAAGCATTTCCGCACTTGAATCCGTTCAAGAACTTGCGAAGATTTATGAATAATAGAAACAAATTTTCATCTCTAACAAGATTAAAATCGAATTGAAAGTGTCTTATTGAGTTCAACAATATCCAACCCCCTTCTATTATTGTACCCGATCCTAACATGTTCAAATGTTAAAAACATTATTTATCCATTATTGTATCAATTCAAAATAAACTCTTTCAACTCACAAATATTACCATTACCTCTCATTTAATTATTTAATTATTTATAATTTCTCAAACAACTCTCTCAAATTTGCATCTATTAGAATTTGAACACTTATCTCTACACCTATAACTCTCTTAAATTCACCTCTTTTAAATTAAAATTTAATTTTAATTATGAAATATGAACACTTTAATCATTATATCATTTTTAATTATTAAATTATATTAATAATTTTGTACGTGAATATATATTTTGTAAGTAAGTTTTTAACTCCCGGTTAGATTCATATATTTTCCAATAAATCACTCTCACCATTTACCCTCACACGAATATTCAAATAGTTGTGAACACGCGATTTAATATCATCTATATATATAATGATGCTTAATTTTTAAAGTGTCCGGATTACCGGGTCGAGAACTGTGGTTAATTTGGATACTTGGGTCGGATTGTGGGTTGACCCGCCTTTAAATTTAAAACGGTTAAAAATAAAATTAAAAATACTAGAAGTATGTTTCGAACTTGCAACCTAACAAAACAAGTACAACTCTTTAACCAACTAGGATACAAAGACTTTATATTTTAAATTCAACACCAAATTTGATAAACGTGGAACGTTTTAACATTAATATAAATTCAATTTTTTAACTAACTAATATATATATATATATAATGATGTTGAGTAAATGAATACTTTGGTCGGATTGTGGGTTGACCCACCCATAAACTTAAAACGGTTAAAAATAAAATTAAAAATGTTATCCGTAATTTTTTTCACGGTTTTTTATATTATTAATCGTGCAAATACACGGGCTAAATGTTAGTTCCATTAACTATTGATATGTTTAACATCATTCTCAAGTTCTTTATTATATACACTCGAAACTTGCATATGCTAAACGGGTTTTGTGAGAATATAATGTTCTATTGTTAAACATTATTATAGATCTAATCCTATGTTCTATTATGTTTGTTTAAAATCATTTGAAGTTGGAGATGAGTCTAAACATGGAAGAATTTTTACAATAAATTTTGTTAATATATTTCATAAAATATTTAAAAAAATTCAAACATTTCCAAGATAAATTATAAAAGTCAGAAATCGGGTCAGGACGACCATACAAGATCCGGCAAAGATTGTTAACTTCCGGATCTATAAGAAATCTCATTCGGAAAGCAATTAAACCAAGTCTACATCCCGTTCTGAAATCAATTCCAGGACAGGGGAGACGAGAGGCGAATCTTCCGATCGCCCTCTCCTTTCTCCGATCACCGTCTCCTTTCTCCGATCACCGTCTCCTTCTTCCGATCACTCAGATACCCGGCTACCTCGTTCAATCGACGGAAACATACGCGACATTGTTATGTTCTTCATATATTATTCTTGCCTGTCGTGTTTTGATGCGACGATCGAATGTTCGCTCAGCCAATCGTAAACGTAACGGAAACATGGACGCTATGAAGCTTCAGTTCCGTCAGTCTACCCCTCATCGTCTCAATCTATTCCCTCGGAACTCCAAACAGACCTTCCCAACTTCTTCAAGGTTGAACATTGTTATTTATGCGTCGGTTGCCATCAGTGCTGCTCTGTTTTGTTATGTATTTTATAAAGCAATGGGTGATTGGAGTTCGGAGAAGCGGAAATTTGGGATTGTGATAGATGGAGGGAGTACAGGGACGCGGGTTCATGTTTTCGATTATGTAGTGAAGGCTGGGGTTTCGGAATTCAATTTTAGGGATAAAGGGTTAGTGTCAATGCGAGTAAATCCTGGGTTGTCTTCTTATGCTGACGATCCGGATAAGGCGGGTCGATCGTTGGAGAGGCTTATTGAGTTTGGAAAGAAGATTGTCCCGGAAGAGTTGTGGGGAGAGACGGAAGTTCGGCTTATGGCAACTGCCGGCTTAAGGATGCTAAATTTGAGTGTTCAAGATCGGATTCTTGATTCGTGCAGGAGAATTCTAAGGTCATCCACTTTCAAGTTTCAAGATAGCTGGGCATCTGTTATAACTGGTATGCAATCCTTAAAGTAGAGCTATTTCGTTGCTTAAAGCTTTGTTAAAAATGAAAAAGAAATAAAAGAATTTGCTTAAACCATTTTTCAAAGGCATTTCCTGTAGAAGTTTCTACAGCTTTATTGGTTAACTTCTACTAAGTGACTCTTATTCTGTGAGGGAGATCAGGTCTGTGCATTGTTTGAATATGTTGTAAATCTGTCAATAGGGAAGAGGAGACTGAAACTTTTATCATTTGTGAATACTTACTTGTACAAGAGAGGTTATGCCATTTCATACACATCTTTACCCAACTTATTCATGGTATGAGCTACAATCAAATCTCATCTATCATATATAATCTGGACGAAAAATCTAATATATTGCAATACATTCTACACCCCCAACAAGTTGGGTAATACATTTATGAAACCCAATTTTCCACATAAATTATCGATATACAAGTTGGGTAGTACATTTCTTAGAAGGGTCTTTGTGAATATGTCAGTAATGGGGATGGGGAGGAAGTATATGAATGTTTTACAGATCCTTTTGAAACATTTTATGAAATTAAATGTTTTCCTATTTATGTGTTTAGTCATGTCGATGAACAATATTGAATACTAATGACTGCCCGGACAATAGCTCGAGTATTACAACATCTTTTGGAAACTTGTGTATCCATACTCCTTCACCTATTTCATGTGCAAGGGCTCTCAGATTAGCATGGAAATTATTTTGGAGTACCACCGATTGTTTCTTGTTTTGCTCACTTGACCAAATTACCAAGACATATTTTCAAAACCTGAGGTCGATTTGACCAATAACATCTCTTGCCCAATATTATCGAGTGAACACTTTGATTCCCGATCCTCGGTCTTTTGAAATAACAACCCTCTGCATCATTACTTTCGAGATACCTCAAGATTTTGTAATTAGTGAAATTCTTCATTTACTAACTCACCACACTGACAAAGAACCCGATGCTGGGTCGTGTGCGTGAAAGGTATATCAATCATCCCACATGTTATTGATATCTCTCCTCACAGTGCATTTCTTTTTGAGAGTTCATTTTATTATAGTAGTCCATTAGGGGTGCAAGCTTGCAACCAAGCATTATTGATTTGTTCAGGTGATCAAGGGTGTACTTACGTTACATATAAGATTCCCCGTTTTGAATGTCTCAAAAAGAACTTTGGAAGTTTGAGTTCTTTCACGTGTAAGAGCTTGTTTGGTAGTGGTTAATTGGTGGTGATTTTGAGGGAGTGAGTTTTATTTGGTAAAAGGACTTAAAGATATTAATATATAATGATAAAATGGTTTTTTATTTTAAATATAGGGTATTTTAGTATTTGATTATTGAATTGAGTGATGTGATTGATGAGAGAGTGGATGAATAATGTTTGATTATGGTTGGATTTAAAAAAAACGAACAAGCTCTAAGTAGAATTTGTAATCTTGAAAATTATTCCTCGATATATCATTGTGAGAAAGTTTGATTAATATGGTTGGATGATGATATTCAAACAGATTTTCCTCTTGAATATGAAAGTTTGATTAATATGGTTGTTGTTCGAGAAAGGTGACATCCATGCATTTTAGGTTTTTCTTTGTGACATGTGAGTACTATTTGTAGCACTGTTGGAATGTTGAGTAACAGAGGGAACTGTATTTGATGGATCGTGGATCAAGTTTGCTATGATTATGGGAATGGATGTAGACAAAGAACGTATGACCAAAGAGTTTGGAATGTTTTGGGAGACAACTTTGGTACAAGGGTAGGATTGAAGAAGGTTCTGACCTGACTTTTGAATTCTTGAACTTCAAGATTAGGTTGTTAATATGGCATCACCCCAAAGAAAAATAGGGTACATTAGAAGAGAAGATGAGTGAGTGAGTTATCTCGAGATGATGTTTGTTTTTGAGTTCTGCAATCCCATTTTATTGTGGGGTTTTGATGCATGAATTGAGGTGATTGATGCCTTTTGAGGAAAGGATGACGCCAAGATGAGGCAAAGTATTCTTTGGTGTTCTTAGTTTTGAAAGTAAAAATATATATTTGAAACTATGTTTGAATTTGATAAGCCTTGAACTAGAATTAGGTTTAATATCTAGAAATTGAATAATATAATTGATGAAATGAGTACACTGATTGAAAGAAAAATGAGCTTGATATGATACGAGAAGATATGAGCTCTTAAACAGGCTACTGTCTATTTAGAAATTAAGATGAGAATATAGAACCCTACAGAGAATTATCTAGAGATGAGAAGTAAGAGAAATCCTAGAAGAGAAATAAAAATTCTAAATAACCATTCTCCAACTATCTTTGGCACCATAATTCCGTTATTTATACTTAGTTGCTATATAATGGAATCAAGGTTTAACTCGTATTAATACTCCCTTATTCAATCTTCCTTGTCCTCAAGTAAGGTATAACAACGATACCATTTTCTTCTCACTTTCCAATTATAAGCTTCAATCTGTAATTTAACCAAATTTTTTATTACACAAAGGAAATAATTTCCAGTCTTGTATCCCTCCTATTTCAATTGCACTGCACTGAAATAAATTCCTGTTCTTTCCAGATTCTTTCCCAACTCCTCCTTTTCCTCTTAATCTCCTTGTTTAAGAACATTCTCCATAAAATTTCGATCGTCCTCAATCGAAGAATGTGATCCATTATTCTTTCTGTATTAAGAAGAGTGTCCGCTTCATATACTACATTGTCATTGAATGCATCAGCTCTGAGCATTTTATTATCCTTATAATTTGTTGACTGTAATAGAAGGAGATGAAACAATAGGTGTGGTCAGTTTTTGAATTAGAAGTTGCTTCGCTATTCTTCTCTTAAACCCTTAAGGTTCCCCTCAATCACGTGTTTTTACTGTCAAGTTCGACATCTTGTTTAACCCATACACTTTGACAGTGTCACTTGTTTGTGGTTCTTCCCTTCATTTACGGCACCTGGCTCAAATTCTTGAAGCACATCCATCTTCAGTTGTTCTCATGCCAATGCTCGACATGGATGTCATGTTAATATATAGGAGGCTTAGGAGCTATACCATGTCTGTTGTCAATCAGAAGATGTCATTCCAGCTTTCAACATAACACTTTGAATTAGTTCAGCATTATGTTACAAGAGAATAACTAGGGTTAGGGTTACTAACCCTAGGATAAGATGGTGGGTAATTAGTTGGGCCACTATAACTATTGACGGGAAAACAATAAGACGGTTAGTGTTATGATGGCAATTAGAACAGAAGCTAAACCTAGCCTCCAATTACAGAATAATACCTGAATGCCTGAATGGTATAAAAGAATAATAGAATTTGAAAATACTAAACAGAATAATTTAGATTAGGATAGAGTTAAATCATATAGATGAGAAGAGATTGAACAGTAAGGGATGAGATATAGAAAGAATTGGGAGAAGAAGTATATAGATGAGAAAGAGATTTAATAGTAAGTCATGAGATTAGGGTTTGGATAAAATTCAAGTAATCTCAATTATGGCATAATTCCTTATATTATCCTCCCAACCATCTTATTGTTTTTCCACCAGTTACGCTGGCTTAATTACCCTCCATCTTATTCTAGGATTAGTAATCCTAACCTTAGTTATTCCTTTGTAACACACTGTTCATCTCCAGATTTAATGCCATCTATCCCAATACACATAAGCCAATACAATCTCTAGTCAAAATTCATAGAATTATCACTTTGATTAATCAGACGACAGATCATCTGATCTGATACACAGTTATATTTGACGGTAATACCATCTGATGACAAATCCAATACACAACATTATCATTATATCACAAGCTTGAGGATCAATTCCATAGGCGGTTTTCCTTTGTTTTCACAGTTCTTTAACCTTGATGGCTTCAAATTTTGTTTCCACCATCTCTTCGCCGAATCTGCTCAAATATCGTCTTTAGAGTTGCTTTGGAGCCGTCGTCGACTAGGGAAATGTTTATGGAAAGAAATCGGAATTGTTTTGGCTAGATTACTTTGGCTGATCGCAAAATGTTGATGGATTGCAATCGCTGTGATCCCAATAACGCCAATGAAAATAAAATATCCTTGCTCATGCGGTCGAGTTTTGCCTCTTCCTGTGCACAACAAGTTTCTCTCCGTTCATCTTTTTGTTGAGACTAGAGCATCCCCAACACCAAAGCATGCGCGGTTACTTGTGATGCAATCAAACTAAAGGTGTCGATGAACCAAGTACACCCGAGAATAGATAATTTGAACAAAGAATTAAGAACACAAGCAATTATAATGGTTCGGTCAAAATTCCTACATCCACTTTACCAAGACACAACTTGGGCCTCCACTAAGAATCAATGATTTTTACAAGAGTTTAGAACATTCACACACACCAAGAAACAGAACTCCCTCTCGGCTAGGAAGAAGACTATCAGTTGTAGTTCTCACCTTCTCTCGTGTAGAATTATGCAATTACTTGCACTCAACATATTGCTTTGTTTACACTCAACTCAGTTTTTACCTTTTATTACACTTAATGTCCTTTAAATATCTGGATTTCTCATGTAAACCTCAATTCACTATCTAAATAATATTTTCCATCTCTCTCTAAATTTCTAGATCTCGAAATGGCAGCCTATTTACAATGCTAAACATAGGGCCTATCTTCAGTGGTAAACATAGAGATGAAGCCTTACATTTAACCAATCTAACCAACCGGGTGTTACAACTACCTAGGTAACTACTAACTAGACAAAACCGTATGAAACAATTGTCTGTTGGCCTTGTTCTCTTTGTGTCTTTATGACTTGATTTCATCTTATGAAGCACCAATCCCAACACCTTCTTCTCTGACTATCGATCGACGATACGACCACGAATTGTAGAACAATTCAACAATAATCAAACCAAATACAACTTCCGCCAATTTCTTCAGATTGCAACAGACGTATATTCCAAAATTTGTGGATGATCGTTTAGCATTTCAATTCCTTCTTGCTTAATCAGATTTTGATCGGTAGATCAACAATTTCACAAGTGCGAGGATTTTGTTCTAATACCATTGATAAGACTTGAACTTGAATTATATTTAATATCTAGAAATTAAATAGTACAAATACGAAATGAGTACATTAAATGAAAGTTAGAGTTTGAGTTTGAGATGAGATGAGATGATATAAGCTCTTAACAATTTAAGAGCTCTTTAAAAATGAAGTTGAGAATATAAAACCCTATAGAAAATTTAGAGATGCCTAGAAGAAATAATGTGAAGTGAGAGAAATCCTAGAAGAGAAATAGAAATTCCAAATAACCATTCACTTACTATCTTTAACGGCTAAATAATCGTTAGCCGCAAACCCCTCTCGGATCACCATCATATTGGATCACCATCATATTGTATATAAACTCACAAATTTATGATCACTGCAAATTTATCTTTCAATATCAATAACCAAGTTCTTGTATATCATCAATAAATGAAATAAACCAATGATCTTTTGTTAGAGTTTTAGCATAAGATAGACCCCAAACGGCACTGTGTATGAGTGAGAAAGTCTTAGAAGGTTTGTAACTTATACATGGAAAAGGTACTGTTGTATGTTTAACAAGTTGGCAAAATCACAATGAAATAATCTAACATATTCACTACTGAATTTGGAAACAATTTTGCAAGATAGGTAAAGTTTGGATGAACCAGTTTGTAGTGCCATAACATGATTTTGGCACGTTTATTGTTAGAAGTAGAGTTATGTAAATAATGTTGTGAACCAAGACTTTGACTATCCTTCAAGTCTTGACCACGATCATATTGTCTTCCACAAATTATCTTTAAGTGGATTGTTGGTGTTAACGTTAGATTGTTGTGAGACTTGTTTGCAACGCGAATAGTTGAGTTGTTTTGACAAGAGACAAATTGTCAATGAATTAGTGTTCGTAGTTTTGGCTAGATCTCAATGTAAACCTGCCAATTCATTTTGTGAAACAAGTATATTATTGTTTGGTAAAAACATGTAGATGAGATCATTGTTTTATTTGGCAAAAGTATTGGTGGTTGGATGAGATTAGGTTGAACTAACTAGGCTCTATTGCATTCAAGTGGCCTTTGATCAAATTAAAAATAAGCTGGAAAACTTTCCAACTTACTTTTCCCTATACTCTAAAAGGAACTATTTTTATACATGGGCTGGAAGTGGGAGACCATTTCATTTGCAATTTCCTGCACAAATAACTCCCGTTCACCAAGTGTCGCTTAGGGGTTCCTATCGTCGTAGATGTTTGAAATGTTTTCCCTTCATTTGGAAGTATATATTTTGTAACCGTAGTTATCAATAACTGAAAAATCATAAAATGGTTAGAAGTGGAGGACCCTTTATATATTGTGTTTTTCTGCCAAAATAACTCCCGTGTGGGCCAGACTGTGGACCAAGTCCTCCCCCACATGTCACTGGCCATTTGTTGACCATTTGTGACACAGATTTACTTCTTTTGTCAAAGGCTTCTATCTTCCGTGGGATGTTTTACAGGTGAGATATATATTGTGTAACCTTTGTTGTTTGGGTGAGATGAATCACAAAAACTTCCGTTTTTACTGCCTTCTTATCTCAATGTTGATGGATTAGCTTGTTTGCTAAGTTGATGCATATTCATTTTTTTCCTGTTTGCTGGCATCTTGACATGATATTTTGCCTTATCTTAGTGTGAAGATTGACCTGTTGTTTCAGGTACTGATGAAGGGATCTATGCATGGGTAGTTGCAAACTATGCCTTGGGAGTGCTTGGAGGTGATCCTTCAAACACAACTGGAATAATTGAATTAGGGGGTGCTTCTGCTCAGGTTAAGTTTCCTTCTTTCTTTCAATTGAATTCTTTTCAGATTCTCCTTTAGGACGCCTTAAGTTCTCAACTTCCTTTTATTAGGCCTCTTTTACAATGCAGATTTCTGTCCATTTCTCGCACAGCTAGCTTATTAGCTTCTAAAAAACGATTTCAACAATCATCTGCTAGAATGTTGTTTGGTTCTCTATTTGTTAATGCTTGTGTTTGGTTCAATCTTCTCATTCTAGGTTACCTTTGTTTCAAGTGAGCCAATGCCCCCTGAATTCTCTCATGTAGTGAAAGTGGGAAATGCGTCTTATAATCTCTATAGTCACAGCTTGCTTCACTACGGACAGGTAAAACTTGTTGTTTATCGGGTTGGTAGCTTGTACTTGTGATGTTACATATTTTACTTAGAGATGTATACAACATTAATTCCAAAATATATTCTCTGTTTGATCGTGTCCTTTGATTTTTCTTGGTGCAAGCATTGGAATTTGAATAATTTGTGATAACATGCTGGCTTGGCAATGTTTTAGAATGAATTTATTAAGTTTGTAAATAGTTGGTAGTAGGTAGGGAAATAGCTGTAAATGTAATAAAGTTCATGATTGTAAATAGTTGTAGAGAATATAAAATATAGGCACATATGGAAGCAATTTTTTTATTTATGTTTCTGTTCTTGATCCGTATACAAATTCGTTTGGAAACTAAACTTAGTCAACACATTCAGAAATTTATTGGTTGTTCCTCTTCTTGAGATGCCGATACCAAAACATAAATTATATGTTTATCCAAATGAGTCCCATAATTTAGGACTCTTGTATTTGAGGATATGTGGAATGAATGAAAAGTTAGTCACTTCTCATCTCAGATTCTCTTGTGTGTCTCTCATCTATGAGGGCTTATGCCATTTTTCTTTCTCTTCTATCCCTAAATTCTAGATTCGATTAACAGAATTTTTGAGGTTTTTTTTGTACAAATTCAAAATCATTAACAGATTCATGTGATTACTTGGTTAGTATTTTGCAGATGAATCACGTTATTTTCTTGTTCCATTTTACAGAACGTTGCATTTGATATATTACAAGAATCTCTCGGTAGTACTCATTCACAATCAGGTATATATGTTACTATGTTGCATCTTCTAGAGCATTAGGAATTTGCATCAAAATCAAGTCAATTGTTTGTTTCAAAATCAAATCAAGACATATATATGATCATGTCTTATGCTGAACACTAGCAGATTGGGGCTGTTTACTTGTATTTTTGCAATGGATTTGAGAAGAAACAAATTGTATGAAGGGGAAGCCCTTTAGAAGAAAAGATTAAACTGGAATATGAATGGAAGTTCATTGATTGATTACATATAACTCATTCTTTATTAAGTTATTGCTATTTTGTTTTGTAGTTACTAGGACGACAACTCAAACAGAAAGAGTAAATGATCCTTGCACTCCCAAAGGATATGTACATTTAAAAGCACCGTCTGGCTCTTCAACTCAAAACAGTATACATCCAGCCGGGAACTTCTCTGAGTGCAGATCAGCTGCTTTAACACTTCTGCAAAAAGGAAAAGGTAAGATTGAGGATTCAATTGAAATTGTTTTTGTATCATGCTCTCTTTATATGATACCTAGCTTATGCATTTATGCTGCTCAAATGCAGAAGAATGCGTATACCAACACTGCCACATTGGATCCACATTTACCCCCAAACTTGAGGGAAGTTTTTTGGCCACAGAGAATTTCTTTCACACATCTAAGGTAATCCAAGTCTCAACCATGAACATAAAGTTTTTTGGCCACATTGTTTTTTTCTTCTTTAAAATAATCACGTCCTTGCTTTGAATAGTTCTTTGGGCTAAACTCGAAGGGGAGATACATTTCTGATATGATGAGGGCTGGGAAAAAATTCTGTGAAGACGATTGGTTGAATTTAAGATCAATGTACCATACCCTAGATGAAGAGGATTTAATGCGTTATTGTTTCTCGTCTGCATATATTGTAGCCTTCCTCCATGACAGCCTTGGCATTGCAATGGATGATGAAAGGTCTGATTCTATTTATTTAACTTTTGGAAGAGATTTTCTTAGAGTTGCTAACCAAGAGGTATTTGAAGCAGGATTACGATTGCGAACCAAGTAAGAGATATTCCCCTTGATTGGGCGCTAGGAGCTTTTATCCTACAGAACACACAAGATCATCCTAGCTGGATCAATATCTATGTTATGAGTGATTCATCAAGACTGATTGCTTTTCTCATAATCTTCGTTCTATTGATGGCTGGAGCGTGGTCTTTATCGAAATGGAGGAAGCCTCAGGTGAAGACGATCTATGATCTAGAGAAAGGGAAGTACATAATAAGCCGCGTCAATAGATACTCATAGAATTCTCTGAGAACCCGTCCATTTGTCCTCTACTCAGCGCCAAAGCCAAATTTGTTTTTCTTTGTGGACTATTGAGAATCATAGTGAAAAGAATTGACAGGAGAGTTGTGCATTGGAAAATTGAATTGTTAATTTTTCATTATAAGCTTTCTAGAATAGTGTGTAGAATGATTCTCCTTATTATAGTTTGTATATTTATTTATTGGAAGCAGCAGCTACTACACTCATATGAAATGAAGTCATGAAATTGGAATGCTTTGGAAATTAAAATAGTACTATAGTTAAGTATTTCATTATCAATAAAATAGGTGAAGGTTGTGCTTGAAGGGGTATAGTTAAACTTGGGATTATAATTCAATTGTTTCTTTTTTTATTTTCTTTTTTTTGAATTTAAAATATAGTACAATTCACATAACCAGAATTCAATTTTAGATATGATTCTTGAGCTTGAGCTACCTTAATTGGTGTCATCTGAAATTGGACTAAAATTTCATTTCTAACCCAATTAAGCATTGTCCAAGTGTTATAGCATGGTATATGACTAAATGAGCATACTTAATGTCATACATGGATATAAATCACAATTGTAAAATTTAAGTGGGGGTATAACACATATTTTTGTTAAAGAAATTCATTCATATATTTTTATTGTTGTTACAAGGAAATATACCGAGATTATAAAAAAAGTTAATAAAATATTCATCTAAGGGCAAATTTGAGTTAGGATTAAAGTTGTCTCAAGTTCATTCAAAAAAATTTTTTTACTAAAATTGTGAAATGAGTAATGATAGAGAACGAAATTTTTTTGACAAAATGTGAGTAATGATAGAGAACGAAAAAATTTTGACAAAATGTGTAGGGATTAATATGTCACCTTTTAAATGAATTGAAAATTTAATAGGAGAAAGAATTTTCAAATTTTCAATCTAATTAAAAATGACACGATCATTCCTTACGGATTCTTGTCAAAATTTTATCACTATCTTTCATTTCTCAATGTGAAATAACCTCTTCATTTTATAATTTTTTAAAATTATTTTAATATTTATTTTTTTAATTCTCAAAAATAAATAAAAATATACACTGATTTACCCATTCCATTTATAAATTTCCCAAAAATAATTTTCATCTTATCTCCAATGACTAGACAAAGTGATATTTACATAGATTTATCATTAATGTTAAAATACCATATGATTTGTGTTTGACATGTGGATTGGGCATAGAGGAATCTCATGCAAACCTATTTATGTTTGTTGTTTCAATGTGGTGCGTGTAGGATATAAAACAAGGAAAATAGAATAAATAATGAAGATGACTAATTTTATTATTTAATGGTGAATTGCAGTAGTTGTGTGCAAAAAAAAAAAAACTAACATCCAGCTTCTTTGAAAGATTTTCAATTGGAAAAGGAGATAGTTAGTTGCTTGAAGCTAGTTTAGGTTTAAGTCGACACATTGAGGAAAGAAAACGAAGGGTCTTTTGTTCTTTCCATTAAAAAATACGTTTCGGGACGCACAAACAATCTCTTATCAATAATTAATTAGAAGCATATTTAAATTACTAGTTAAAAAAACAAAGTAATGGCAACTACAATTCGATCACTAAAAATAAAATAAGAGCGCAATCTTTTGAAAAGGAAAAAACTGAACAAGTGAAATTCGACCGTGAGAAAGAAGGTGAAGTCGAATCGCAATTTGATCCCTAAAAGATAAGCAAAACCGTAATCTTAAAAAGAAAAAAATATCATGTTAGGGTGCAGATAAAAACATAAATAAATTAGCACTCCTATAAAATGTTATTATAGTTGTTGAATTTTATTACAAAATTATTTATATGAAAAACTTAATTTAATATGAAATAAAATTATAAGAATGTATTAGTCAAACAAATTGAAATTTCTAAAAAAAAAATCTTTAAAAGAAAGTTATAAGTTGAAAAAAGAAAGTTTAAAATTTTTTAAAGAAAAATAGTTAAGAATATTTAGATAAAAATACATTAATAATTAAATAAATAATTATATTAATAAACTTTATGTTACATTGAATTAATAGTGTTAAATTTAAAATGTAGTAATTTATTTATATATTAAATAAATTGAGACATTATATATATATATATTTTTATTTAAGTGGCCAAAATTAGCTCTCATAAACCTGTTTTATTTTCAAAGCTCACATTTTTTATACCAATTTAGAACCATTTAAATTAAAGTGTATAACATGATCAAAAATGTGAAAAATATTTAGTACAAAATTATTAATTATTTTTATTTAATTTTTATTTACATTATTTAAAATTTTAAAATACTTTAAAAAAGTATATTTATTCATTATGTATTATATTATATTTTATGTCTGGTTCAACCACCCAATTAAATTAGTCCTCACTTTCTACAAAAATTTGAAAAAATAATTTTAAAAAATCAAATTTTTAACAATATCTTTTAAATATTTTTTATTTAATAATAAAAAAACTAAAATAATAAGTAATTTAATAACTTACATAAAATAAATATCATTTAAAAATAATCATTTAATTATTTAAACAACTCAAATCAAACTATGAAAGCCCAAAAATAATCTGAATAATCCATTATCAAAAAGAAGCTGGCCCCATTCTCTCTCTCTAGGGAATAGGCATTTTCATCATCTTGAATCTTGATTCACTTAAAATCTCTTCTTCTTTCTTAAAAATGTCGATCGATTGTAGTATGGGCAGTTCAAAGTTCTTATCTTGGTCGATGTTCAAGACCCACATTGATCAAGGGTTCTTACTAGAACCCATTTACAAAATCATTATTACTTTTGCCAATTTATTTCTTCTTCTTCTTGGATTTCTCGTTAAACTCATCATCAGGTAAGTTGTAGTTTTTGCATTTCTTTCTTTTTTTTCTATTTCAAAACTTTTAATTTCTTCTTTGGTTCTGTAATTTCCAGATTCTTGGTAGATCAAAATGATTTGGGTTATTCTGTTGATTTGGATCCTGGTGGGTTTAGTAAGACAGAGAGTTTTCGCTATTTCTTTGAGTTTCAGTTGCATGAACAAAAACAAGAACAACAAGAAGAAGATGATGAAGAGGTTGTTTTCATGGAGACTAGAAATGAAATTTTTGACATCTTGGAAAAGCCTGAAAACATGGATTTTGATGTTCTTACAATTTCTTGTAATGAGGCACAATTTCCAGCTTCCCATGGAAATGAAACAAATGAACAAGATTTAATTCCTACGTTTGATGAAGACAGTGATTTGGATTTTCTCGAGAAAATCTCGGATTTGGTGGGGATGGAAGATATTAACAAAGAAAAAACAGAGAAAAAGGAAGAACTTGGCCAAACTGACCAAGAAATTAGTATGGAGGGATTATTGGATGATGATGATGAAGAAGAAGAAACATCATGTGGACAGGATCATAACCCATTTCAGAAATGGGAAGAAGAAGAAGAAGAAAAATCATGTGGACAAGATCAGAACCCATTTGAGAAATGGGAAATGGAAATCAAAGAAGATGTTTTTGAAGAAGAACAATCATGTGGACAAGATGAAAACCAAAACCCATTTCAGAAATGGGAATTTGAAGTTGAGAATGAAGTTTTTGAAGAAGAAGAAGAAGACATTTTAATGGAGCACAAAGAATTGATTGAGCAGATGAAAATGGAGGGTAAGAATGGTAGAGGTGGGGGGCTTCCCACAATCATGGAAGATATGGAGATTCCTCTGAAAGTTGATGATGATTTTAAGCCATTGAAATTTGAAAAGAAGAAATTACAGTACAAAGATCATATGGAAGAGATTCATAAGGTTTATAGAAGCTACTTGGAGAAGATGAAGAAACTTGATATTTTCAATTACCAAACTGTCCAAGCTATCAGTAAGTCATCACACTCTATAATCTCTTTTCTTAGCAAATTAAATTTTGTTTTTTTATCTAATTAAAATTATAATTTAATTACCTTTTCTTTTTTCAAAACCAATTTTTTTTTTCTAAACTATTGTCATTGTCCTGCCCATCAATTATTTGTAAAAAATACTATTAAAAAAACTACAAAATTTTTAATAGTCTCAAAATGTTGTGTTATTTCAGGAGTACATGAATTATTATTAAAAGACATTTTTAGGAAAGCTCACTTTCCTCAAACCAATTAGTGTGGGGGACACATTTTATATTTTTGTCTTGATGTATATTTTGTCTACTTTGGAAACTTAAATACTTGCTTTTATGTTTTTATTTTTATTTTATTATTATAGATAATCCCTTTTTTTATTATTATTTGTTTTTGAAAAGGTTCATTTTTTTCTTATTAAATTAACTTATAAAGTAAAACATTGTCTTTTTAATTATTTATTTGCTTTTAAAATTGACAAAATTAGAAAAATAAAATAAGTTAATATTAAATAATGAGAAAAAATAACCTACTAGGTTAACTTATAGAAAGAGTTTTCATATAAGATATCAAAGTTTTATTAAATTAAAGAAAGTAAATAGTGAAAAACAACTTTACATAATATGGTAATAAATTATAAATAAAAAAAGTTTGATGTAAACATTTGGACATATTCAAAATTATTGATATGTGGGTATCCACCACCTTCTTTACACCAACATGTTTTTAATTTTTATGACATTCTTTGGGGAGTGCATTTTTTCTATGGGTTGGGGTTTATTTAAAAAAACTTCCTTTAATATATAATAATAAAATATTTTTTTAATGAATGGTTTGAAACATGTTATTTAAGGGTAAATGAATCAAGTTATATTTAATTATATAAGGATTTACAAAATAATCCAACTAATTGTTTGGTTGAGATTTATTTAAATAAAATTTGATTAATTTAAAAGACTTGTGTGAAAATTGATAAAATTTTTTGGACAAAATTTTATTATTGAAAAAATAGGTTAGTTGAGATTTTAAATTACTATAATGTCTTTTATAAAAGTAGAAGTATTTTAGTTGATAAAGAGTGATTTAATAGTTAAAATAATAGTATTTTATAATAGAGAGAATTTATAAAATAAAGGAGTAAATTTCTATAAAGATCTCAACAAACCCAATACAAATTATTGATTTGATTTTTGAAAAAATAGATTTTTAAACTTATATTATTTTAATTTTTAAATAGATAGAAATTAGAAGATGAGAGAAGATATTAAATAAATGATATTATAGTATTTTGATGGATAAAATAAGTGATGTAAATGATGAAAAATATTATTAAAATAAATATACAATATCAAACCAACTTAAAATGTATTTTAATATTTTGGGTTTTAAATTAAGTGATTTGATTAAGAGATTAATGAAATGTTGTATAATTATGTTTAATTAAAAAAAATAGCCTTTTATTCTTCTTATATATTTACATTCTTACCATTTGTCATATTAATTAGGTTTTCTTAGAATGAAGGATCCCTCCCGCCATATTTTACCATATTTGAAATCATCATCATCAACAGCTTTCACAATTAAATCCCTAATCAGTCCTAGCCGTTGGCCATTCAAGCTACAAAGAATCTATTCTGATCCAACCATAAAATCAATGGCCAAACTTAACCGTGACCTTGAAACAGTTTACGTTAGCCAGACATGTCTTTCATGGGAAATCCTTAAATGGCAGTATCAAAAAGCCAACAACAATCTTTTGAACATCGACATCGACAACCACAAAACTTACAATCAATCAGCCTGCGAGTTTCAACAGTTTCAAGTTCTCCTCCAAAGGTTTTTGGAGAATGAACCTTTTCAAGGCCCGAGAATTCAATACTATGCTAGACAAAGTTCTTCCATTCGTGCCATTCTACATGTTCCTTTAATCAAAGGTATTGAAAATGTGTTGAATTCGAATCACTTAAATTGAAGGTTTACTTATTTATTTGTTTATTGTTATAGAGGATTGTTTGAATGAGAAGATGAAACATAGTGGAGGAGAATGTAGTAGGGTATGTATTGGAAAGTTAATCGATATCATGGAGGAAACAATGCGTGTTTTCTGGGAATTCATTAGAACAGATAAGGATATGAACTTGAATCATGATCAAAGCCGAGTTGAGTTGAACAATACACTTCAGAAGAAGAACAGGAGATTGAGGGATATAGTGAGGAGCAGGAAATGTATAGTGAAGAAGTTTCAAAAGCAGAAATGTTTAGAAGGAAGATTAGTTGATTGTATTCAGCTTTCAGCGCAGGTCGAGTTGAAGATGGTGGGAAGGGTTCTAGCCATGTCTAATGGATTAACTATTGATCAATTGGCTTGGTGTCAAAAGAAGCTGAATAAGGTTAATTTTATCAATGGAAAGATTCATTTAGAACCCACATTTTGGTTATTTCCTGCTTAGAACATAACCTGTATTATGGGTTGCAGTTGTATATATTAACTCACTGCAGTAGCTTTACATTTCCTCTTTTTCTTTAATGAAGTCTTTGAAGGAAATGGTTGGTTGGGTTACTTATTATGTGATTTCCTTTGAATCTTTGATTTTCACACCACTTTTAGTTTAATATAGTCAAATTAGACATCTATAATAATTTATTTGAAAACACTTGGTTAAGTATGTCATTTGAATATTGATATAGATTAGGGTTCGATTTCATCGGAAAACGTTGAAGTAGGAACATAGCTACATTGTCGGACTAATTTTCCTTAATTCAAAAATAAATAATAAAAAATATATAAAAAGATATAAATTAGATAATATTATTGAAGATGACTTAATTATACATATATTTATGTAGAGGCGTGATACGGGAAACGAAACTGGGGAACGAATCCCTCAGCGAATCCTAGTGGCAGGACACGTAGGATAAAAAATAATTTTTTGTTTTGTTTTTTTTCCACGTAGGATAATTCCCCATCATTTTAAACCCTCTCATTTCCTCTTAAACTTTATCTCTCTTCAATCTATCTCCTCTCAAAGCTCAAACGGCAACGACCTCTCATCTCCGCTCAAAGCTCAAACTGCATTTCATCTCCGCTAAAACCCTCTCTCTCTTCAATCTATCTCCGCTCAAACCCTAACTCTAAGTATCTACTGCTATTCAAACAAAATCCACTCAAACCCTAATCCTAAGTATCTGCTGATCTTCAAACGAAATCTACTCAAACACTAATCCTAAATATCTGATGCTCTTCAAACGGTATCCGCTCATCAGCTTCTTTTTCAAACGTTAATCAACTTCTTCTTCTTGAAACGTTATTCAACTTCTTCTTCTCCTATCTATAAAATGTTTTGTTACTAATTAGCATTTGGTTATTGTTACAGTAAGTATGTCAACAATGACAGAGAAGAACAGTAAGACTTTAGGTAAAAGGAAATCTTCAGATAGAGATGAAAGGTAATATGAACTTATCGTTGTTGTACTGTTTTCATATACTATGTTGTCCATTGTTGATAAATATTAAGCTTAAACTGTTAATATTTTGTTGTATTGTGTGTTAGACTATGTTGTCATGTGTTTTTAGTTATGTTGTCCTGTGTTTTTAGTTATGTTGTCCTGTCGATTACAATAATAGTGTCTTCTTTTTTATTTTGCAGAAAATTTAGTGGGGTGGTATATAACAGGAAGATTATCAAGAAGAATGTTGCTCGCTCTAACCCCCTACTAGTGCTTGCGAAGGCTGCTTCTAAATCCAAGACCACAACTCCATCAAAAACAATACAACCTGAGTCTAAGAATTATCGGATGAACTTAACATACAAGACCATAAAGTTGTATAAAACCAAATTATCCGAAACATTAATGTAATGGTTTCATGTTAGTAGAATTAAAACATTTACTTGTTGTGAAGCAACAATTTGTACTTAACGCTTTAATGTGAAACAACAAATCGTACTTAACAATTACTTGTTGTAGAAATACAATATTTATATACTCAGGACAACATAATAATAAACACATGACAACATATTACAAAATAAAGTATAACATGGTATAAGACACGGGACAACATAGTATAAGACAAATGACGACATAATTTTCGACACTAACGACATCCCAACCTTTGGAATTTTGTCTTCGGTACATTGTGATGGTGCTTCATCCATAGGGCTACACAAGAATACAAAAAAGAGAAATCAACACAAATAATACATGACAACACATGAACAACTTATTACAATAATACCGGACAACATATTGGATAAAACACATGAAAATATAGTTTAAAACACGGAACAACATATTACAATAGGGAAATGATATAGGGAACGAATTGGGGGAACGAAATCTTGAGCGAAGCCACCTGGCATGCCATGGAGGAAAGAGAAAAAATTACATTTTCTCTTTCTAGCAAACTCTCATCTCCCGCTTATTATTAAACAAAACCCTCATTCTTCTTATTCTTCCATTTTCTTCACCCTCGTCGGCACGTTGTTTATCATCTTCTCCTTCCATTCTTTAGATTCGTCTTCATCCTCTCCGTTTAGCTTCTTCTCATTCCGTTCTTTAGATTCGTCTTCATCCTCGTCGTGGCACTTCTTACTGTTCTTTTGTTCGTTTGAATAGATCACTACTTTTGGAGATCTGCGTTTTGTTTAGATTCGTCTTCGTCACTGTCCGACTGTCCGTTTAGTTTCTTCTTCTAATGGTATATCTTCTCTGCCATCATACTTTACTTTTTTCATTGTTTTATTGTTCTTCTGTTTGTTTCAATAGATTCACGTTTTCTGTTATTTTGTGATTGTTATGAGTAGGAATCAACAATCGGGGACATAAATAGGTATATCTTTTTGTTATTTATGTATCTAGACTGTTAATATTATGTTGTTTTCAAGAACCTGTATAAAATTGTTAATATTTTTGTTGGCTTGTGTTGTCCTCTGTTTTGTTCTATGTTGTTCCGTGTCTTAAACTATGATGTCCCGTGTCTTAAATTATGTTGTCCCGTGTAAATATTTAAGTTGCTTGAAATGTTAATATTCTGATGTCATTTGTGTTATTGTAATATGTTGTTCTGTGTTTTAAACTAATTTTTTTTTTTGCGTTTTCATGCGTTTTATCCAATATGTCTTTCTGCATTTTATCCAATACGTTGTCATGTATTACTATAATATGTTGTTCATGTGTTGTCATGTATTCTTTGTGTTGATTTCTTTTTTTGTCTTATGTAGCCCTATGGATGAACCATCATCACCTTGTAACGAAGACAAAATTCCCAAGGTTGGGATGTCGTTTATTTCTAAAAATAACCTACCAACAACTGGGGACATAAATAGGTATATCTTTTTGTTGTTTATGTAGTTAGACTGTTAATATTCTGTTGCCTTTAAAAACCTGTGTAAATTTTTTAATATTTTTGTTGTCTTGTGTTGTCCTCTGTTTTGTTTTATGTTGTCCCGTGTCTTAAACTATGATGTCTCGTGTCCTAAACTAAGTTGTCCTGTATTTTTATACACTGGTGTCATGTGTTGTAAATATTTAAGTTACTCGAAATGTTAATATTCTATTGTCAGTTGTATTATTGTAATGAGGCGTGATACGGGAAACGAAACTGGGGAACGAATCCCTCAGCGAATCCTAGTGGCAGGACACGTAGGATAAAAAATAATTTTTTGTTTTGTTTTTTTTCCACGTAGGATAATTCCCCATCATTTTAAACCCTCTCATTTCCTCTTAAACTTTATCTCTCTTCAATCTATCTCCTCTCAAAGCTCAAACGGCAACGACCTCTCATCTCCGCTCAAAGCTCAAACTGCATTTCATCTCCGCTAAAACCCTCTCTCTCTTCAATCTATCTCCGCTCAAACCCTAACTCTAAGTATCTACTGCTATTCAAACAAAATCCACTCAAACCCTAATCCTAAGTATCTGCTGATCTTCAAACGAAATCTACTCAAACACTAATCCTAAATATCTGATGCTCTTCAAACGGTATCCGCTCATCAGCTTCTTTTTCAAACGTTAATCAACTTCTTCTTCTTGAAACGTTATTCAACTTCTTCTTCTCCTATCTATAAAATGTTTTGTTACTAATTAGCATTTGGTTATTGTTACAGTAAGTATGTCAACAATGACAGAGAAGAACAGTAAGACTTTAGGTAAAAGGAAATCTTCAGATAGAGATGAAAGGTAATATGAACTTATCGTTGTTGTACTGTTTTCATATACTATGTTGTCCATTGTTGATAAATATTAAGCTTAAACTGTTAATATTTTGTTGTATTGTGTGTTAGACTATGTTGTCATGTGTTTTTAGTTATGTTGTCCTGTGTTTTTAGTTATGTTGTCCTGTCGATTACAATAATAGTGTCTTCTTTTTTATTTTGCAGAAAATTTAGTGGGGTGGTATATAACAGGAAGATTATCAAGAAGAATGTTGCTCGCTCTAACCCCCTACTAGTGCTTGCGAAGGCTGCTTCTAAATCCAAGACCACAACTCCATCAAAAACAATACAACCTGAGTCTAAGAATTATCGGATGAACTTAACATACAAGACCATAAAGTTGTATAAAACCAAATTATCCGAAACATTAATGTAATGGTTTCATGTTAGTAGAATTAAAACATTTACTTGTTGTGAAGCAACAATTTGTACTTAACGCTTTAATGTGAAACAACAAATCGTACTTAACAATTACTTGTTGTAGAAATACAATATTTATATACTCAGGACAACATAATAATAAACACATGACAACATATTACAAAATAAAGTATAACATGGTATAAGACACGGGACAACATAGTATAAGACAAATGACGACATAATTTTCGACACTAACGACATCCCAACCTTTGGAATTTTGTCTTCGGTACATTGTGATGGTGCTTCATCCATAGGGCTACACAAGAATACAAAAAAGAGAAATCAACACAAATAATACATGACAACACATGAACAACTTATTACAATAATACCGGACAACATATTGGATAAAACACATGAAAATATAGTTTAAAACACGGAACAACATATTACAATAATACAACTGACAATAGAATATTAACATTTCGAGTAACTTAAATATTTACAACACATGACACCAGTGTATAAAAATACAGGACAACTTAGTTTAGGACACGAGACATCATAGTTTAAGACACGGGACAACATAAAATAAAACAGAGGACAACACAAGACAACAAAAATATTAAAAAATTTACACAGGTTTTTAAAGGCAACAGAATATTAACAGTCTAACTACATAAACAACAAAAAGATATACCTATTTATGTCCCCAGTTGTTGGTAGGTTATTTTTAGAAATAAACGACATCCCAACCTTGGGAATTTTGTCTTCGTTACAAGGTGATGATGGTTCATCCATAGGGCTACATAAGACAAAAAAAGAAATCAACACAAAGAATACATGACAACACATGAACAACATATTATAGTAATACATGACAACGTATTGGATAAAATGCAGAAAGACATATTGGATAAAACGCATGAAAACGCAAAAAAAAAAATTAGTTTAAAACACAGAACAACATATTACAATAACACAAATGACATCAGAATATTAACATTTCAAGCAACTTAAATATTTACACGGGACAACATAATTTAAGACACGGGACATCATAGTTTAAGACACGGAACAACATAGAACAAAACAGAGGACAACACAAGCCAACAAAAATATTAACAATTTTATACAGGTTCTTGAAAACAACATAATATTAACAGTCTAGATACATAAATAACAAAAAGATATACCTATTTATGTCCCCGATTGTTGATTCCTACTCATAACAATCACAAAATAACAGAAAACGTGAATCTATTGAAACAAACAGAAGAACAATAAAACAATGAAAAAAGTAAAGTATGATGGCAGAGAAGATATACCATTAGAAGAAGAAACTAAACGGACAGTCGGACAGTGACGAAGACGAATCTAAACAAAACGCAGATCTCCAAAAGTAGTGATCTATTCAAACGAACAAAAGAACAGTAAGAAGTGCCACGACGAGGATGAAGACGAATCTAAAGAACGGAATGAGAAGAAGCTAAACGGAGAGGATGAAGACGAATCTAAAGAATGGAAGGAGAAGATGATAAACAACGTGCCGACGAGGGTGAAGAAAATGGAAGAATAAGAAGAATGAGGGTTTTGTTTAATAATAAGCGGGAGATGAGAGTTTGCTAGAAAGAGAAAATGTAATTTTTTCTCTTTCCTCCATGGCATGCCAGGTGGCTTCGCTCAAGATTTCGTTCCCCCAATTCGTTCCCTATATCATTTCCCTATTTATGTATTCATTGATGTTATTTTTGTTCAAATTGATATTCAACTCTAAGTGTTTCAAAATGTGATCAATTTATGAATCCTGGCAAAATATTAAAAATTACTTGTATTAGACTCATTTTCTACATTATCATTATATCTTCTATTGTGATTGATATATAGAGAATTTATTTAATTTTAAGTGAGATTTCTTTTTCTGTTAATTTTAATACTATGATAACTGTAACATTATTAAAAGAAACCATACCAAAGTAGTATAATTATTATAAGTTAAAAATATTATATCAAATCGATACAACAATCTAAAAAAAAAAAATTGGAGTCGAGACTTCATTGCTTTTTACATAATTTTTTTTTGGAGTCGAGACTTCATTGTTTTTTACATAGTTTTTTTAGAACGTTGAATTCCGCAAATTTTTCAGAGTGCGACTAATTCCCGTAGATTAAACAAATAACCTATAAACACATTTAACCAATTTGACCGAACGTGGCATCCGACGAGTTTGAACCAGAATCTCAGGCTCCAATTCTTTCACATAGTTTCATCATACATTATGATATTATTTTCTTTATGATGAATTAATGCTTCATCTTATATTTCCCAACTATTCTAATAAATAAAAAATTAGTTGTCATCAATTTCTTAGTAGGATTATGAAGAATTCATGCTTCATTTTATGTTTTTCAGCTCATCTTAAACACAAATTTCATTGTTGACAATTCTTATCACAAAGAATAAGATTAATACACTTGTCCTTAATTCTAGTATCTTATTAATTCCTTGCTATTGTGATAACAACCATTCTTATGTAGAAATTATACATAATAATGTGAGATTTAGTAAATTAATGATAGTCATTCTTCTGATATAATAATAATGTTAATCATTTGAATTATTTTAATGTCATTTTCATAAATACTTAATTTTAAATTAATGATAGCTATTCTTCTGATATTATGATAATGTTAATCATATGAATTATGGTAATGTCATTTTCATAAATACCTAAAAGTGAATAAAATACTCGTTACATTATTAAGTAGACATAGAACTGTGAACATTAAATCATAACTCAAAAAACACTCATTACATTATTAAGTAGAGATAAAACTTACATTGAATCATAACTCAAAAAAACACCACTTAATTACTAACAATCTACCTAGACAAATAAAAAAAAGTACATCAATGTTCTTCCTTCATTTAATCATCACATACACTGATTAAATATAAAATGAACTTTCCTCCTAAAGATCACAACATCATATCTTCCTAGCCAACAAAGTTCAAAAAAATTGGAACACACTTTTACAGTGGTAGATATATATCCAATATTCATCCAAAATCTCGAAAATCAGTTATCCTTGTAATCTTTGGCTGGCCTTGCTTGAAGACCACCTCCAGCCATCCTTTCAAGCGAATAAGGCATATACGTGCCAAGAATTCTATCCCAAGTTACGAAAAAGGGTTGCGAGAAATTATATTTGGTACCATAAAGCTGGTGGTGGATATCGTGATAAGCACTGTTGTTTCTGAAGAAGATGTGGAAAAGATTTCCCGGGATCCAAAGTCCACAATGGTCATCGACAGTCTTGAGAGTAGCAAAAGAAAAGAAGTAGATTGATGTATTAGGAGACATGCCAGATATGAGGAAAGACAAGGCACCGCCTATAGTGTCCAGAATGAGCCCTTCTAGAGGATGGTTGTAAAGAGCACCAAAGGCGTAGGGCACTATTAGGCGATGGTGTTGGGAATGGATATGTCGGTATAAGAATTTGTTATGATGCATGTATCTATGCATGAAGTACTGCCATGTATCTAGAACAACCATAGCTACTACGAATTGTCTTAGGATTATAAGCGGGGAAAATGAAGAAGAGTTAACCGTCGTCTTCTCATTATCGGCTGTTTCATTGCCTGTCACCTATATACATACCAACAAACAAATGTAAGCCTCATTTTTATAGCGAGTTTTTTTTTTTGTTCAATATCATGATTTAAATCCAAATTGCCAAATTTATAGTTGTAAGACACATTTGATAAATAACTCCCAAATTTCTTAGAGACATTAGTTTTTCATTTGCTGATTTGATTATAATTAAAGATTCCCATATAAAAAAAATAGTTAAAAATTGACATAACAAAATGATCCATAAGTATAATTTTCAAACACTTTTTCTTTTTCTTTAGATACAATATTTAGTTACTAAGTAGGGTATAGTTCAAGAAGTATCATGATTCGGGTCGATTCCACTAAAAACACCTTAATTTCAAGTTAATTTCAATTGGCATTGTGCTAGCTTCTTAAAAACAAAAAACTAAACAACCAAAAAACCTGAAATTTTACTTGTTTATTGTTTAAATCCAGATCCTAATTCGGGGTGGTATAAGCAAAACCGAATAACCGACGGTTTATGAAACAGCTAAACCGAACTCAACAATTTGATTGCTCGGTTTAGTGACAACCGAATCACAAAACCGACCGATGATGGTTAAAATTTAAAAAATATACATAATTTAGTTACAACTTATAGTTTAACCATCAAACATTTCTTTTAATAATTAAGTTTTCAACAACATAGTTGTTTTTAAAACTAAATAATTGCATTGTTTAGCAATAATTTTGGCAATCTAATGAAACCGATCAAACAAATCAGCTTACACCACTAATCAGAAAAGAAAATTATAAATATTTTCAAATAGAATCATTATTTCTAACAGAAAATAATGACAAAGCCTAATAAAAGAAATGATTGACTATTTTTATTTTTCTCTTTCAGCCTTGCCAAGATATGAAGAAAAGCAGGGTAAAGAAAAAAAAACTAGAAACAAGCTTACTTGATTAAGATGATTTCAAATAATCCATTAACAGAAGTCATAAAACAGGGTAATTTGCAAAGAAAACATAATTATTGAGAATTGAAGCAATACTAAAACATGATATAGAACAGTTACCTTAAACAAGATGATAGCTACAATAGCCTGAAGAGCCTGTTGAAGAAGAACCCCTTTTAAAACAGTAGATTTGGACACCAAATTCTTCTCATCTTCCTCTTTTCTTGAATGCAATCGATAATCATCCAATGAACCCATCAAAGCATATAATCCAGAATATACCCAATACACCACAATTGGAAGAAAAGCTCCCATTAACTCATCTGATACCCCAAAATCCATTGTAATTCGAAACTAGATATCTATTACAATGATTTGGGGAGATGGGTTTTGTTTTTCTTCAAACTAATAATAATCTTATGAATTGAAAACAAGGTTTGACTGACTGATCAATAGAGTTGACAGCAATCGAAAATTTCTAGGGTTTGAAATTGAAATTGAAAAGGGTTTGTTAGAGAGAGAAAGGGAATGAAAGGGGGAGGAATAGCAGATGGGATTGATTCAATGGTGATGATAATTAAAAGCAATTGTGGAAAAGACGAACCAGATGAAGTTGTATAATCAATCCTCCATTGTCGACATCATTCATTTGAGTAAACTCATTAAAATATAATAAGACCTCTTCTCTCTCATTTACAAGTCAATTATAAAATATTTGCTTATTTTTCTTTCATTTTACTCCTTTAACTATCTAACCTTTATCATATCAGTCCTGACAATATTTATTTTTTACGCCACCTCGTCGTCATGATCTCTCGCTTCAACTCAAAATATTTTCAGATGAAATCAAACCCAAACCCATAATCTTTTGATTCTTTAAATCGGCTCTTATCACTTGATATGAATCATTACAAAATTAATAATATTTATTTTTTTTTTTTCAAAATCATCTTGTCTAGCTATTCTATTTTAAAAATTATTGTGAGATAATACTGTATAAGATATCTTTATATCATATTCTCTTATAAGATTATTTTTTCATTAGATTAAAATTTACCATATTATTATAAAAAAATAAATTAAAAATTTGTATAAATTATAAAGGCTAAATAAATATATTAGTTATATTATATATTTAATTATGTTTATAAATATTTGAGAGAAAAAAAACTATCTAAATAAATTTTAAATTTTATTTTAAATTATAATAGTTTATTTAAAATATAAAGTTTGGTATATATTATTATTATTATTAATTAAAATAATAAACAGATATGGTTTAAAAAAATAACATTAACAAAATAAATTAAATTATGAATAAAAAATATATGTTTTTAATTTATAATTACAAATTCAATTTTTCTTTATAAAATGGTAAAAGAAAAACTGTTTATTTTTATTTTTTAAAATTAAAATTATTTATAAACTATTGAAGTTTTATTAAAATTAAAATTGTAAGACTTTAATTATTTTCAAAGTTTATATATAAGAGATTTTTAATGCTTATCATAGACAACTATAATATGGATTGATACTTGATTATTTAAGATTATTTTTTAAATTAATCTATCTCATTGTCCATTATTTTTCTAATTTATCAATAAAAAAATGTCATTCTAATTTAATTTTTTTTAATAAATACATATGATATGTAATCGGAGGGCTTGTTTGGTGTTTGTACATTCAAATAGGACGGCGATTTTGGAATAAGAAGGAAACTTCAACGTAAATTCTCATTTAGAAAAAGAAAAAAAGGAAGCTTCTACTCTCTGCCTGTTTTATTTTGGCATAATACTACCTTAAGGGCAGTTTGAATTCATCAACTATTATTAATTGACACAATAAAATGATATAGAATAAAGTAACTAATAAATTTATTAAATATTGCTTGATAACAACATATTTGGGAAGTTGCTTATAATGGTACAAATAATTAATATATATATATAAAATAATAATAATAATAATAATAATAATAATGTGCATATTGATTGCTCTACATGTGACCAGGGTGGCCCTAAAGTAATAGGACTAACTACTTCAAAGGTTCACATAATTTGTTTTAAAAAAAAAAAGGATTTGTTAAATGACTTAAATCTTTGACTTATTCTAATAAACTTATAGAAAAATAATTAACTAATAAAAAAAATATAAAAAGCCTTAACAGCATCTAATCCTCATGCATGTGTTCGACTTAAAAAGAAAAAAAGTAGTAGGAGAAGGATAACATAGAAAAATTAAAGTGATTATTTAAGTACTTAAAAATACAACTTAGAAATACATCGCTTAATCTAAACATCTAATTGACCAAGTTTCAGCCTAGAAATAGTTATTTTAGCCACAAATATTGAGATTTGTTTTCTTTCATGTGAGAATTGTATTCTAGACATTTTATTTCTTAAAAATCAATTAGGTAACTTGAGTTATTTTAGTGTTGTATATTGATTATTTTATTTTAATTTTTAATAAAAAGAAAATAAGTATAGACACTTATTGACCATTGATCAATAATAATGGTCAAATTACATTTCAACCCATGAAAAAACAGAGGAGGACAAAAGACAGGAGGGGACAAGAGAATGACGTGTCATCGTGTTATTAACTGAAAAAATGAAAAAAAAAGATAAAATAGAATAATAAATTTTACAATTTTTTCAGCCAGTTAAATTGTGCCATGCTATTCTCTTTCTCAATAATTTCTCATATCAAAATTGGAAAAGTTAAATTTATTAAATTAACACAAAAGATAAATATTTAGTGACTATATATACCCACTCAATTTAAGAACACATGCCTATAATTTTTATACATAATTCTTATAATGAGTTTAATAAATCTGTATATTATTATTGTTTTTGAAATGGTTCATTAAATATTAAAAAATAAGAGTTATTTAAGTATACAAAATAAAGTATGACAACAGAAAAATTAAAATTTATAAAAGACAATCAAGAAAGAAAACAAAGATAGTAGTAAGCCGCACCACCAAATGATTAACGTTGCAGGAATATCTTAAAAAAAAGTAATGAGCTCTCCAACCAACTTTACGTATTTTCCAAAAATAATATCAAATAGCGTAATAATAATAACGATATGGATGATGCGTATTATCAAATACCATCACTGAAAATACGACGATTCATTTACAACCATATAGTCCACTAATACATAGTATGATAGTAACCAATGATTCAAGCCCTCCATATTTATGGTCTCGATTGAAATCTCCCAACAACTCAGACATTACTCACTAGATTGGAACCATGCTCCAATGCAAACTCCAAATATCTATCACTTCACTACGACCTAAAACAATGTGGATTGGAATAATGCTCCAATGCAAACTCCAAATATCTATCACTTCACCACAACGTAGAACAATGTGAGACGCTCTTCAAACCTTCATAAGACACATCCGACTAATTACTATACAATATTTTTTCATTCATCTATCGTCCATCAAAATCGCACCCTTAATAACACTCTAGCCAAAAATGAAATTTTCAATTGATGAAATATTATACTCCCACAACTTCTCTCAATAATAATTGTACAGAGACAACTCAACAAACAAGTTATAATAATGTCCACATGAAAATAATTCATGTTTTGTCTCGTATACTATCATGTCTATACATGTCACCTCCTTACACCTCACCATGATCAAAACCCTAGCATGAGAAGATCCATTACTAGTATTAAACCACCTTCTATATCTGACATGACTAGGAAAATTGTTAATCTAATGATTAAACATGTCCTTAACTATGGAATTTTTGCATATGACAATGAACACTGGTGAAAAAAGGGTCAAAACCGAGAGTTAAAACTCTCGGTTTTGACCCTATAACTTTCGGTGAAGACACCTTACCGAAGGTTTTAGTAACCCTCGCCATCCCTCGGTATTGACACTCTCGGGACTTCCATAAAGAGAAAAACCGAGAGTTATATGAAAACTTTCGGTTTTTTCTCTTTGTGAAAAAAACGAGGGTTTTACAAGAACTTTCGATTTTTCTCTTTTTGGAAAAACCGAGGGTTTTATAAAGACCTTTCGGTTTTTCTCTTTTGTGGAAAAACCGAGGGTTGTATATAGACCTTTCGGTTTTCTTCTTTTTACAAATAACCTTCGGGTTTTCTCTGTGTGGAAAAACCGAGGGTTTTGCAAAGAACTTTCGGTTTTACCCGAAGAGGAAAACCGAGAGTTATATACTAAACCTTCGGTTTTCCTCTTCGGTTAAAACCGAAAGTTTTGTATATAACTCTCGGTTTTCCTCTTCGGGTAAAACCGAGAGTTTTCCACTAACTCTCGGTTTTCTCCTTTTCAAGAAAATCGAAAGTTATATTAAAACTCTCGGATTTTACCCGAAGAGGAAAACCGAGAGTTTTGTAAATAACCTTCGGTTTTCCTCTTTAGGATAAAAACCGAGGGTTTGTCATATAACTCTCGGTTTTCTCTTTGGCTAAAAACCGAGAGTTTTCTAATATCTCTCGTTTTTTCCAAAAAGAGAAAAACCGAGAGATTTCAATATTACTTTCGGTTTTTTCCCCTAAATTTTTAAAAATGTGCGGATTATTTTGCTCGCAACCAAAACCTAACCAAAACCTGTTCAGCCAAACCAATATATTAATGATAAAAGAAATGCAGCATACAATAAACGATCACATTAATTGATCGTGAACATTACAAAATTCGAAACCAAACAAATATTCCGAACAATCTGTTATAAGTTCAACTACTATAATGAAAACATGTTCATAATCGAAACAACCTTAGCTTGTGGGGGGAGGAGGTGGTTGTTGCCTCATATATAATTCGACTCTCTCCATTCTCGCGTTCATCTCTGCCTTCTCCCTCTCCATTTTTTCGGTAATCTCTAACTTCTCCCTCTCCATTCTTTCCACAATTTCTTGCTTTTCCAATTGCAATTCATCCATTTTCCGCCTTCTTTCTTCATCTCTCTTCTCCAGTTCCTCCAGCTTGAGCTTCATTATTTGATTCTCTTCTAACAATCGCTCATTGTTTCGCTGTGAACTGTTTCCACTACGACGATCATCACGAAAGTGTGTGGGCCGGACGCCTGATCCCATTCCGAACACTACCCCGTGTTTTTGTTGTCCGAACACCCTCTCCGTCAATTCAAAATCCGATATTCCGGGTTCGTTACTAACAACCTCCTCCATCTCAGCCTGCACAATTCAAATAAAATATCATTTATATAATAAAAAACTAGGCATATTCAATTCACTTACAATTTTCTCTTGCACGTGTTCGTCCGGGACGGGTGTTGGGTTTTCTTGTGTCGGTTTTGGTGTACGGGTCCTCTTGAATACTTCAATTACAGACGGTGGCCGTCCCATTTCAATCGCCTGTTGAAATAAATGATTTATATAATTAATAACAATCTTTATATTAAGTTATTACAAATAATGTACTTACCAACTCGTCTTCAATTTGTGCAAACGGTCTACTTCCCGTTCGATGTGGGAATTTCAGATTCTTCCGATTCTTCATATTTGTAGTACTGTGTCTCTGTATTTGAAATAACAAATGAAGTTAGATTAATTAATATCAACTCTTATTTGAATTATGAAACCTTACCTTAAACGTTTCTGTGAAGAAATGGTTGCGACACACGAATTCTCAATCGTCTCGATCGTAGTCCGGTGGAGGATTAGCCAGTACCGCCGTTAAAATCAAAATCAAACCAATTAACCATACATCAATCAAACCCAATATAAACCTAGTGTTAACATTAATCAAACCAAAATCAAACATAAATCAAACCAAAATCAAACCTCAATCAAACCTCAATCAAACCTCAATCAAACCAATCTTAACTAAATCAAACAAAAATCAAACCTCATTCCAACCAAAAACAAACCAATCTAAACTAAGTCAAACAAAGATCAAACCATAATCCTAAATTAAACAAAATGTAACATAAATCAACAAATCCAAACCAAATCTCACATATATAACATCAATCATTCAAACAGATTCAATCAGATTCAATAATAAGATTAATAATTCCTAATTCTAACAAATCCTAAAAACTAACCCTAAAATCCCTAAAATCTAACATATATAACACTAATATATATAAATTAACTTGAAATCCTAACATATATAACACTAATATATATAAATAAACCTGAAATCCAAGAACTGACCTTCAATCGTCGGCGGAGGCTGGCTGAGGCGCGGCTGAGAGCGGCGGAGGCGCGGAAGCAGAACTTCAATCGGGTCCGCGGCAGATCTTCGACCGGTGGCGGCTTCAAGATGGCGACGTCTTGGCGGCTTCAAGGCGGCGTCGTCTTCTTCAGGATCGAAGGGTGTCGTCTTGGCGGAGGGTGTCGGCTGAGAGCGGCGCTGGCGAAGAGAAGCGGCGGGAGAGAGAGAGTCGGATCGAAGAAGAAAAAACGGGGAAGAAAGAAAGAAGGGTTTTTTTTTTTAATTAAATAGTTGATTCCCGAGAGTTTTCTGAAAACTCTCGGAATTTAAATATCCAAGAACCGAGAGTTTTCATTTAACTCTCGGTTTTATGAAAATAATCAAAACCGAGAGTTATAAGAAAACTCTCGGTTTTTGGATATTTAAATTCCGAGAGTTTTCATATAACTCTCGGTTTTGATTATTTGTTTACATTTTCACTATTAAAATTAAATGCACAAAACCGAGAGGTTTTAGTAAATCTGTCGTATTTTATGCATATTTCCGAAAGTTATTTATTTAACTTTCGGTTTTATAAAATGACAAATTATTAAATTATTTGGATTCTCACTTTCTAATAATGATGAACAACATGAATTTAACACATTTGATATCCTTAAAACATTTCTCAATCCATATGATCAAACATTACACAAATACATAGAATAATCCTACATAAACATTCATATACACTTCTCTTTATGATCTAACACATTCTTGAACATTTTAACATTAAACACAAACTAAAATTTTAAAATAAAACACACACTTGATAATATTAGTTAGGAGTCTAGATTATAACCAAAAAAACCAATTAATTTAACAATTTGGGACATATTAATTCCGAGAGTTAATCATAAAACCCTCGGTTTTTATGAGTATTTCCGAAAGTTTTACCCTAAACTCTCGTAATTTCTATGTCACAAAATGTTAAATTAATTGGTTCCTAATCTTCTAATGGATTTGAACATTATTAATTTAACACATTTAATACCTTAACACATCACCCATATGATCAAACTTTATACACATTCATGTCATCATATATAAACACAAACATATAAATACACTTCTTTATATAATCAAACACAATCATAAACATTTTAACATTAAACACATTCTTAATTTTTAAAAAACAACACACACTTTATTAGATTAATTAAGATTCTAGATTGGAGTGTATCAAACAAATAATTTTCCAAATTATGATTTGGTAACACCGAAAGTTAATAGTTAAACTTTCGGTTTTTTGCGTGTCACCGAAAGTTTTAAGGAAACCTCTCGGTTTAAAGTAGGGTAAAAACCGAAGGTTTATTTGAAAACCTTCGGTTTTTACCCTCCCCATACTTAGAAAATTTTCAAATTTTTTTAATGTAAGGTAAAAACCGAAGGTTTATTTGAAAACCTTCGGTTTTTACCCTCCCCATACTTAGAAAATTTTCAGATTTTTTTAATGTAAGGTAAAAACCGAAGGTTTATTTGAAAACCTTCGGTTTTTACCCTCCCCATACTTAGAAAAAAATCTGATTTTTTTAATGAGGGGTAAAAACCGAAGGTTTTCAAATAAACCTTCGGTTTTTACCCATTCCCATACTTAGAAAAAAAATCAGATATTTTAATGAGGGGTAAAAACCGAAGGTTTATTTGAAAACCTTCGGTTTTTACCCATTCCCATACTTAGAAAAAAAATCAGATTTTTTAATGAGGGGTAAAAACCGAAGGTTTATTTGAAAACCTTCGGTTTTTACCCATCCCCATACTTAGAAAAAAAATCAGATATTTTAATGAGGGGTAAAAACCGAAGGTTTATTTGAAAACCTTCGGTTTTTACCCATTCCCATACTTAGAAAAAAAATCAGATTTTTTAATGAGGGGTAAAAACCGAAGGTTTATTTGAAAACCTTCGGTTTTTACCCTTCCCCATACTTAGAAAAAAATCTGATTTTTTTAATGAGGGGTAAAAACCGAAGGTTTTCAAATAAACCTTCGGTTTTTACCCATTCCCATACTTAGAAAAAAAATCAGATATTTTAATGAGGGGTAAAAACCGAAGGTTTATTTGAAAACCTTCGGTTTTTACCCCAATTTAAAAAAAAATTGGTCAAAACCGAAGGTTTGCAAATAAACCCCTCGGTTTTGACGATGCGGTTTTTTTTTAAAAAAATTGTGAAAATTCAACAAAACAGAATTATTTAATAAAAACATATTAAACCAAACAAAACAAACATAATAACAATAATTCATAAATATTAAAACATAACTGTCATAAATCCATAAGAAATCTACAAATTAATTATTAGATGGGGTGGAAGGAGGGGGTGGTTGATTCAGTCGACTCCTCAACAAGACAAGTTCCTGTTCGAGATTCTCTAATCTCTGAGACATTTCGGCCCGGTCCGCTTTGATTTCACTAAGCAAACGACCTCTTTCGGCATCCCTTAGTCGGATTTCTTCCATTTCCAGCGTCATCTTTCTGACCTCTTCCTCACGTGCCGCAATTTCAGATTGTGTTATCAGATTCTGGTAACACGGATGCAGTTTCTCCGGTGTACGCCGAAGTCTCTTCCATGTCGAATCATCACCCATATCCTAAATGCATTTCAGATATATGTATATATATATATTCATCAAACAAAATAACTTAAACTAACATAAATCAGATCTATAATATATATATATATATACAAACTTAAGAAAAATCTAAATCTCACAATAAACAAAACAAAAAAACCAAATCAAACAAATTACCTGAAGAGAGGAGAAGAACCCGCGGCTTGGAGGAGGCAGGCGGCGGCGGCGGAAGAGAGAGAAAGGAGAGAAGCGGAATGATAAAGAGAAGGGTTAGGGTTTGTATTTATAGAGGTTGAGGCCGAAGGGTTTCATAAAACTTTCGGTTTTGATATTAGTCAAAACCGAGGGTTTATTAAAAAACCTTCGGAAAAAACAATTTCGAAAATTTGATTTTTTTTTAATGAGCAAAACCGAAGGTTCTTTGTAAAACTTTCGGAAATGAAATTTTCAAAAAAGACAAAACCGAAGGTTCTTTGAAAAACCTTCGCAATTCAAAAACCAAGGGATTTCAAAACCGAAGGTTTTTCCTAAACCCTTCGCAAATAACCCACACCCAACACTTATAATTTTTTTGGGTTTTTTGGGAAGTTAAAAACCGAAAGTTCTTTGTAGAACTTTCGGTAATAATTAATAAACCCGAAGGTTTCACACCCCACTCGGAATCTATTTTTAATTCCGAAGGATTTGTTCCTCTCGGGAGTATTTAGGAGAGGTTTAGAAAACCTTCGGGAAAAACCGTCGGTAAAGATCCTTTTTTTACCAGTGGAAGACGAGCTTAGGAAATGTCACTATCATACACTTAACTTTGCACCACACATTATCCCAAAAGCTAATTGAGGCCCGATTTCCCACGATGAATCTAGATTGTTTGTGATAATTCTTCCATAAATACTATATTTCACTCCAAATACTTGGTCGGGTGAATCTAGCATTGAGCCTAAGGTCTGTTTTTTCGGTTTGAAATGTCGGCAAATCTAGTTAGACGCGGAATCTAGCTAGTTTTCTTGGTCGGATGCACGCTACAACATCTGTCAGCGCTAGAAGCACGGGAATGCGCCAGCTTCAGCGCGTGCTAGAAATCCCTAGTTCTATGGCATCCACACTCGCTTAGGGTGCATTTTTCTCAGTTGGATGCCCTTTCTTCTCACATGCATGTCCACTTCTTATGTCCTAAGCGCCGCTACAAAATATTGCTTGTCTGCTCTTCGATTTTCTAACCTAGATCATAGGGTTCTAACTAAATGGTGGACAAAATTGGCCCCAAATTTAATAAAATTTTATAGAATGGTAGTAAGACACATATATACAATAATATTAAATAAAATCATAAAATATAAAGATAAAAAAAAATAATCAAAGGTAGATTTAAATTTTTTTGTTCTTAGTTGGGTTTTTAGATTTTTAAAATGATTTTAGGCCAAGGGTCTCCGATTCAATATTAAACTATAATTCTTCTGAGCTCAAACGTTCAAAACAATTATTAAACGCTTTTAGCTCAGAAGAATCCAAATTTAAACATGAATTTAAAGTTTTTGACCGACACCATCAAATGAGCATTTCAAGGACCGAGTTTGAGTTTAAAAATGTTTTGGATCAAGAGATCATTGTTTTCATTTTATTTTTTTTTTATTTTTTTTTGTTGTTTTCATTTATATTATTTTAATGCAATACACATGTTACATATTTAAATAATTAAAGTGCAGAAACTTAAATCAAGACTAAAGCAAGATCATGCAAGCCTATGATATTAAAGAAAAAGACAAAAACATATTGTACGTGTTCATTTTCGTTCCCTTCCATTTTTTGGCGCGTATGCCCTTTTTTTTAATTTGCATTGGCATACGTTCCTTTTTTTCGAATTGAATTGGCTCGTACATGTTTTAAATCGATACACTCGCAAATATATCGATCTAATTGACTTTAGAGTCGCCACTTTAGTTTACTTCCCAGAGAAACTAAAGAAAAGAAAAATCAGAGATTCGTTTTAAAAGTCCGGTGTTTGGTTACGTATTAGGAAAGGGCCTACGGCGCTATGTCCTATACGCCTGTCTTTACAGACAGTCTCTACTCCTAAGTAATTGGACATATGATGTTTGAAGGATTATTACGTTTTCGTTATGAGTTTAGAACTCTTTTGCTTGTGTGAGAAAATCTTAATCATTTTGTAAGGGGCTAGTCCTATTAATGGGATATTTGACAAGGATAAGGCATCAAAAAGCATTAAGAGGCATTGAAAGACATCGAAAAGCATTAAGAGGCATTGAAAGACATCGAAGAGCATTGCAAGGCATAAGGCAACATTTTCAAAGAAAAGCAAGAATCAGGATTCCCGAGAAGGATCAAACAAGAATAGATGAGGAGAACAACAATTCGATTGGAGGACTAGAATTTGATTCTTTTGAGCAAAGGTGAGAAGAGAATGAACTAACCTAAGGTCTCAAATGTTTCTCCTTTTAAAATTTTCAGAGTTAAAGAGAACTCCGAGTATAACACGTTAAAACAAGTGATTTTCAAAATAAATCCCAAAAATCCCAAAGCTTTCGTATGATAGTCAAAATTATTATTAGAAGTTCACAGGAATCAAGTTTAGAATTTTCGGAGTTATAGAACCCCCGATATGACACTGCAAAGATAGACATTTTTCCAAATGGGCCCTAAAAATTTCGAGAAAATTATTTTTGAAAAAAATAATATTTTGGAGTTTTTGGGAAAATTTGAGAAAGTTTGAATGTGGTTTGAATGTTAGAATCATCATTTTAAGGTGGTTTGTTAAAATTGGGAAACAAACAGGATCTAAGTTTATTTTAATTTTTGATTTTTTTTAAATTTAAATTAAAATAAAAGAAAAAGAAAGTTTAGGGGTCCAATTAAAACATCAGGAAGAGATCAGGGACTACTTTAATTTAGAATTAATAAATTAATTCGAAATTAAAGTTCTCAGGCTTATTTAAAAATAAAAGAGACCCAGGGGCCTCTTTGAAACTTCAACAAAAGTTGAAAGAAATGAAATATAACAAAAGAAATGAGAACTCCAGCCGGCCCTATGCTCTCCTCCGACGACTTCTCCGGCGTCCTGCACCTGCTTGCTGTTCCAATTCGGATGAACCACATCGTCGCGAGGTTACGCATGCAGTCGCTCTCTGCAATTGATCGAACAGGCAGATCCTGTGTTCGGATCCAATCACTATCCTTAATCACAGATGCGCCAAACCTTTTGGGAATCACCTGTGTGCCGAAGTCGCGCCTGACTTCCTGCAACAAAAGAGCCTTCTTCGATACAAACCACAAGCGCAGACGACGCTGATTTCCTCCTCTCAACGGATACAGATCATCACGAGTTTTCAACCAAACCGAATTTCTCAAGCAAAGGATGAAATCAAATCCTATTCTAATTCAACTCAGCAACTATCCTAACCTAACATCTATCAACTGAGACGAAATCTCAAACGCAGCAAGAAAGATTAAGAGAAAAGAAACATAGATTCAATATAACAGACAACAACTTCAAATGAATTTTAAACATCAAATGGCATCGGTGTTCAGAACCGATGCCTCAACCATTGAATAATGGTCTACATTGGTTGGTGCATGGATTACCTGAATGACAAATACAGATGAAGCAGACTGAAGAATGAGAAATAGATAGACTGAAATCGACAGAGCTTTGGCCGGAACCTGTTGCTGTTCTTCGCGTTCGTCGATCCAATCGTCAGAAGCAGCGAGCTCAGGGACAAGTTCTTCTCTTTCTCTCGCCAATAACCGCTCTCATCTCTCCAAACTGGAACCTCCCTCCAGAACTGAAAACTGCTCTCATCTGAAAACTGAAAAACCTCCTCTTGAAAACTGCCTCCTTCATCCTTCTTCACAGATCTTTTTTTTTCAGCTAAAAAAAAACGCCACTCTTAATTTCAGGGGTTAAATTGGAAATACGCCATAAAATCAAGGACACGCTTGGAAAAAAAAATATATTTCTTCAGCTTTATTTTATTCCCGTTTTTCCTACCCTTTATTTGCACCATCATCCCAAATAAATCTTCCTGACCTCGTTTTTGCTCAGAAAATTGTGAAAATTTTATGGTCAATTCTTAACATCACGAACGTGAATCTCCTTTTTGAATAAACCCAAACGGACCTTCCTATCCAAAGTTATGATATTTTAAAGTCACCCCTCCATTTCAATCTTTTCAATCCCGCGGTTTTCACTTTCATAAATTTAATAGCCCATAACTTTGTTCACAGAGCTTTCCCCACAATGAGGTTGGTACCATTGGAAAGGCAAGACAAGACTCTTGCCTACATCCCCATGTTCTCCTTTTCTCACGAAATGGTTCGTGTTGGTCAGGAGACTAGTCTCACAGAAATGTACCAGTTCACGCATCACCTTCGCTTCAGGCGACTTGGACTGAGCTTTAGGAGAACTGGGAGAACTATTTAGTATCGTTGGAAAGAGAATTCAAAGGGCTTTCCAAAGGTAGCTCATAAACTGAAGATGGATCATTGGTTAAAAAGATATGATTTTTTGGAAGTGCAGCATAGTTTCAACTGGCTCCCAGGGTTTGAATCGGTAGTACTACTTTCCTTGTACAGATCGAATGAGGGCCTTAACCTTCGAATCACGGTTCGAGAATGGTGCCACTGGAAATATATGCAAGTTATCTTTCCAACCCAACTTGAATTATTCAAAACCATCAAGCATAGATCAAGTTACGAATTTTTAAGTAAAAGGGTGTTCGGTTTAAACCTTTCAGGAACACCTTCCACTCATGACCGGATTTCATCTAGATATAGGGCACCAATGGGAGATTGGGATACACCATATGAAAGAGGACTAATTTCTCTTTTCAAAGCATCCAAGATCATTGAATTTCATCTAGTATTGAAGCCAAAATAAATTAATGAAGTCTAGGGTTCCAATGGAAGCTCCATGGGGACTTCAAACTTAAGGATTCTTGATTTTCTTTTCCAATAATCCCCTTTTCAAATAACCCACTTTTCAAATAATCCGATTTTCCCACTTTAGAAGACCAGTCTACTCTTTTTCACTTCTTCTTGGCACGTGCTTGATCCCTCTTTGACTCGGGTTGACTCGTCGGTTGACAGGTTGACTCGGGTTGACCCGTTCTCTTGTTTTCCCTGTTTTCGAGCACTTCTGCACAAATTTGCAAATAGTAACATTACACTCAAAATTCAAGATTTTCAAAACGTACAACCTGAACGTGTCACGGGTTAGGAAAACAGAGTTTTTATGATATTCGACCTTTGAATCGTTATCTTTTAAGCTTTTCTAAGTCGGTTTACCACGAGGTGTTTCTATTTTTATTTTCCCGGTTCAATAAACAAACATGAGTATTATTTCGGGCCGGTTTTTTTTATTAAGTATCTAGGGTGTAAAAATATGGTGTCTATATATATATATATATTGATCAAGGCAAAGACTAAACAATTTAAAGAAGAATCAAGAAGCTTACATGGAAAGTGCTTTCTTGATCTAAAGGAATGCTAGCCAAAATTCCCTAAACAAAAATGTTGTGACCTCCAAACTATAGGTGCGTTAAGGTGTGTGGGCTAGGGGCATGGAGCTATGAAAAAGAAGTATCATTCATGATGACCTAGTGCGGTGTTTAAATAGAGAATTTTAGGGAAACTCGAACTCCAAAACCCATATACAACTGCTTAGGAATAATTCTCCTTTTACATGTCAAAATGTTTAAAAAGAACAATTATTAATTGTTCGGCCGAATTAAAGAATTCCTTATTTTGATGTCATGACTTAGTCATTTGAATTTTTAATTCAAAAAAATTGTAGTTTTTTACTTATGGATAAGAAAGGGAATGAATTGAATTGTTTGGTTAATAAATTTAATTCTAACATATTAATTTGATTACTAAATACTCATGAATTATCAAATTGCCTAAATTTAAAGAAATGAATCTCATTCCCTTATGACTCTCTCTTTCCAATTATGTTCTTTATCATTTTCAATTTCATAATTATAATTATAATTATAATTATAATTATAATATTATATATATTTTTTCTTTCATAATTAAATTACATGTTTTTTTAATTAAAATAATAATAATAAAAATTTTAATTTATTTATTAAAAGAAATTATTTTAATTATTTAAATAATATTAAAGAATTATTTAAAATAAAGTAAAATTCTATTAATAATTTCAATAACTAATAATAATATAATCATTTTTATATAATTAATTTTAAATATTATATATTCATAATAAAAATTATAATAAATTAATTAAAATATAAAAACTTAAAAATAAAATAACAATTATATATATATACAATAATATTAATTAATAATAGTAGTTTGCTCTTGTGTAGGTGACATTAAATCTTGACAATTCATGCATGACAAAATATAAAAATGAAAAAAATTATAATCATAATATATTTTTATTTCTATAATCTGAACAAAATTCTATATAAGATGAAAACCGTCTTTAAAGTTATTTTGGTTTGATGTTTTGATATTTGAAATTAGAATTATGATTCAATCATACAATTTATTTCATGTTACTTCATAGAAGACTTGGACATTTATTTGATGTTGGACTCAAACAAGTTTTTCAGTTTAATAAAGATGAAAATATTTATTGTGATGTTTGTCCAATCTCTAAAATGAAAAAATTACCCTTCAATTCTAGTACATCTATGACTATTAAATGTTTTGAATTGATTCATATGGATGTATGAGGGCCATATAAAGAAACATCACTTATTAATTGTCTTTATATGCTTACAATTGTAGATGATTATAGTAGATTTACTTGGACATACATGATTAAAATCAAACATTGTGTTACACAAATATTTATTGAGTTTTATGCCATGATTAAAACACAATTTGAATAATCAATTAAAAATGTTAGAACTGACAATGGTAGTGGATTTTTAAATAATGAATGTGTTGGGTCAAATTATTTTGACTAAGTGTTGAAATAAGTTTGACTATCGTAATTTTAATGATGAATGGATTATCCATGCGTCTAATTGATTTTGATGCAGGGGTATTGAAATCAGGCTTTATTAGACTTGGTTCTAATGAGGTTCATTAAACCGATTTGGCTTTAGATGCATGGAGTTAGACGTGTATTCTAACTAGAGAGAGTTAGACGTGCAGTTTAACTAAGCGGAGTTAGACGTGTAGTCTAACTAAGCGGTGTTACATGTGTAGTCTAACTAAGCGGTGTTAGACGTGCAGTCTAACTAGTGTAATTCGACGTACAGTCTAACTCGTAGAGTTAGACGTGCAGTCTAATGAAAAGTGAATATTAGATGTGCAGTCTAACTCGTGGAGTTAGACGTGCAGTCTAATAGAAGGAGAAAGTTAGACGTGCAGTCTAACTCCTTCAGATTAGTCTGAAGGGATTCGTAATTAGACGTGCAGTCTAACTCGTGGAGTTAGACGTGCAGTCTAATGGAATGTGAGATTTAGACGTGTAGTATAATGGAATGTGAGAGTTACACGTGCAGTCTAACTCGTGAAGGTTAGACGTACAATCTAACTCCTTCAGACTAGTCTGAAGTGGAACCATAATTAGACGTGCAGTCTAACTCGTGGAGTTAGAGGTACAGTCTAATGGAATGTGAAAGTTAGACGTGCAATCTAACTCATTTCAGATTAGTCTAAAGTGATTGTTATTAGACGTGAAGTCTAATCCCATTAGACTAGGTGGTCTAATGGACTTAGTTATTAGACGGGGATGTCTGATTTCATTAGACGAGGTCGTCTAATTGAAATACATCTAATGTCATGCTTAAGCAGTTTCTTGAAGCTAGCACCCGCCTACCCACGTGTTATAGCTGTACGCTACTCCTGCTCCACTTTCTAGTGAAGATCAGTACGACAGCCAACTGCAACCAATCAACCAATGCCATGTAAGCGAATATCATTCACATTACTTGTTTTGTAGGTACATTTCTGAAGAATATTCGGCGCACTACCTGTTGTGTACGACCACGATCCTTGTATTCAGAGTCTGTTGTGTACTATGGAGGCGTTCCTATAGAAGCTCGCCACGTGTCATTATGAAGATTCGACCGTTGGTACCCTGTTCCATATTTAAAGAATCTCAAGGACAACGGACAATCTCTCGATCTCTGGATTTCTCATTCTCATTCCAAGAAGAATCTCCGAATTACTGAGAAATTAAGCCTTTGAATATTCAAGTTGTTAGCTGCTTTCTTGCTTTACTGTGTGTTAATCAAGAGAGAGTTAGAATCAAAAGCATCGTTTTAGCTAAGTGATATTCTTCATCATATTGTAAGTTGAACAGAGTCTGTTTTGTTCAACAATGAGCTATTCGTGCAAATTATATTTGATTTAAAACATATTATAGTGAATCCTTCCGGTGGTTGGAAGAAAGGGTGACGTAGGAGAGTTTGCTCCGAACATCCATAAACAAACTACTGTGTTGTTACTTTCTGTCATCTTCTCATTCTTGTTCCTAAGCTTCAAACTTAAGTAAACATTTCTGCACTTGATTCTGTTTCAAGTGTTTACAAGGGTTTGCGTAGAATAGAAAGTGAATTAAATCCCTAACAAGATTTCTTTCAAACCGTTTTTCATAAGCTTTCATTAATCGCCAGACCCCCGTCTCTATTGATAAAGCCGATCCTATCAGAATGTCAAATGTTTTTCAAAAGAAATGGTATTTTACATCAAAAGTCTTGTCCTTACACCCCACAACAAAATGAGGTGGTTGAGCGCAAGCACCAACATCTTCTCCAAATTGCAAGATCCTTAATGATTCAAGCACAAACACCTTCACATTTTTGGTCTTTTTCAATCCTTATGGCAACATACATCATAAATAGAACTCCTCCACAAGTTTTAAAATGGAACAGTGGAAAAATACAAGGCACGCCTTGTTGCAAAAGGATACAACCAAAAATATGGGGTCAATTTCCACGATAGCTTCTCGCTAGTCGCCAAAACAGTGACGGTAAGACTTTTATTTGTTTTAACATCTGCTAATAATTGGTATTTGCAACAGTTTGATGTGAACAATGCATTTCTCCATGGTGAACTCGAGGAAGATGTATATATGCATCCTCCTGAAGGTTATACTAAATCAATTGATAATAAGGTATGTCGTCTTAATAAAAGTTTGTATGGATTAAAACAAGCTTCACGACAGTGGAACTTGGAATTTTCAAAACAACTTATCAAGTATGGTTTTATTCAATCTATTCATGATAATTGTCTTTTTATACTTAAAATTGAAAAATCAATTACTATTCTACTTGTTTATGTTGATGACATACTTATTGTTGGAGATAACATAAAAGAAATCAATTCTGTCAAAAAATATCTCAATACAAAATTTTCAATCAAAAATCTTGGAAAATCTAGTTATTTTTTAAGTTTAGAAATACATAGAATTAATGCTGGTTTATATGTAAATCAACGCAAATATGTTCTTGATATATTAGCTGATACGGGAATGACTAGATGTAAACCAAGTAGTATTCCTATGACAAAGAGAATTAAACTTAATGATATTAATAGTCATGTGTTTATTGAACCGGAAAAGTTCAGAAGATTAGTTGGACAATTAATATATTTGAACTTTTCTCAGCCCGACATTTGTTTTAGCGTCCAACAACTAAGTCAGTTTATGCACAACCCCCTTCAAATACATTGGGAAGCTACCTTACAGATTGTTCGATATTTAAAGGGTAAACCTTCATTGGAGTTGTTTTATCCTTGTGTTTCTAATCCTTTATTTGAGAGTTTTTCAGATGCGAATTGGGCGACTTGCACCGATAGTCGCAGATGGTTATTGCATAAAACTTGGAAATGCCTTAGTATCATGGAAAACAAAAAAACAGAACACTGTTTCACGGTCTTCCGCTAAAGCAGAATATCGCAGCATGGCCACAACTGTTTGCGAACTAAAATGGATTACATATCTTCTTAACGATCTTCATACACCAGTCAAATTGCCGATCCCCTTGAGATGTGATAACCAGACAGCAATCCACATTGCCGAAAACCCAGTTTTCCACGAACGGACAAAGCACCTCGATATAGACTGTCATGTGGTTCGAGATCACTTTAAACAAGGGTTCATTTTACCCGAACATGTATATTCAAAAGTTCAGCAAGCTGATGTCTTTACCAAGCCTTTGAATCATGGAGCTTTTTACAATCTTAGAAACACGATAAATTTGAAAGATATTCATCTTGAAGGAGGGATGTAAGAATATGTAATAAATAAAATATTATAAAAGTGAAAAACTTATTTGTAAAGACTTAAGTTTGTTAAGGACTTAATTGTATTTTATGTTAATATAAAATGAACAGGCTGTATAAGAGAGTGTTACATTCTTTTGTGTAATCTTTTTCTTTCAAGCCTTAAATTTCTAATCTTATAACTTTCACAAATTCTAAGGAAACTCTAGATCCAAGACCCATTTACAACTGCTTAAAAATAATTCTCTTTTTACATGTCAAAATGTTTAAAAAGAATAATTCTAATTGACATGTCACCAAATTTCGCCCAATGAAATTAAAGAATTCCTTGATTTTGATGTCATGACTTAGTCTTTTCAATTTTTAATTCAAAATGACTAACGCATTTATACGTAATTTTTTTTATTTATGAAGAAAGAGAATAAATTGAAGTGTTTGATTAATAAATTTGATTATAATCTATTAATTTGATTACTAAAACTCACGAGTTCAAATTCTCTCAATTTAAAGGAATCAATTTAAAGGAATGAATCTCATCCCCTTATGATCCTCTCTTCCCCATTATTTCTTTTATCATTTTCAATTTCATAATTATAAATATAATTAATTATAATTATAATATTACATATAATTTTTCTTTCATAATTAAATTACACATTTTTTTAATTAAAATAATAATAATAAAAAAATTAATTTATTTATTAAAAGAAATTATTTTAATTATTTAAATAATATTAAATAATTATTTAAAATAAAATAAAATTTTATTAATAATTTCAATAACTAATTATAATATAATCATTTTTATATAATTAATTTTAAATATTATATATTCATAATAAAATTATAATAAATTAATTAAAATATAAAAACTTAAAAATAAAATAACAATTATATATATAAAAATTATATATATACAATAATATTAATTAATATTAATTAATAATAGTAGTTTGCTCTTGTGTAGGTGACATTAAATCTTGACAATTCATGTATGATAAAACATAAAATTGAAAAAAATTATAATCATGATATATTTTTATTTCTATAATCTGAATAAAATTCTATATATTATGGAAATCATCTTTATTTCAGGTGAGGTTTCTAAATGAAAAGATTTTTTTAGGTTATTTTGGTTTAATGTTTTGATATTTGAAATTAGAATTATGATTCAATTATATGATTTATTTCTTTAATAACTTAGAATAAAATCTAAAGAAGAGATAATTAAGATAGATAGATAGATAAATAAGAACGAGAATTAAGCAAAAGAGAATGCCTTGAAAATGATATTATTTTTTAATTTTATTTTGTGGACCTGGAAATATAACAAAAACAATTTTATTTAAATTAATTAAATGCTATAATGGGCTTTATTGTTGGTGAAGCCCAGATAATTTGAGCTGACCCAATCCAAACAAACAATAATAAAAAGAAACTAGGGTTTCTAGTTTCACTTATCTTCAATCTTATTGACCTCTCAATTAAGAAACCTAGTTTCGAAGAACCCTAGATCTAAATCAGACTCCAAAAGCTCGAAAACGAGCATGACGCTAACAAGGCTCTTTCAAATATTTGGAATGAGGAGGATGAAATTGCAATCCTAATCATTCTTTTAATGATCTCAATTTTATCATCTTCACTCCATATACGTTGGAAGAGCTGTTTTGTCGTCATTATAGTCTCATTAGCGCCGTGTTCTTCGCCCTTTTGGAGCGGGGTAATTTGTCAGGCTCTTAAAAGAACCACTGGAAGTTGAACGTCAGTGGATGGTTTAGATCTGGGTTTATTCGAAGCGAAGCTTGCGAGGTTTTCCCATCGGCCATGAAGATACATGCTTGACTTTGAGGTACTTCCATCAACCTTTTCTTTTTATTATTACCACAACCTCCTGTGAGAGAGGGAACCTACAACTTTCAGTAACAGGGGATCCAATTTTGGAGAGGAGTTGGGCACTGATAAAACAATTTTGGAGGTTCATCAAACTGTTGTTGTTGTTGTTGCTCCATTCAGTGCTGAAGCTTTTTATAGACCAGAAAAAGATTCAAGCTTGAAGAAGGAAATTATGAAATATGGGTCACAAATGATAACATGTGGAAAAAAAGTAGAATGTTTTAAGTAGTTATCTCGCCTATTATTCACATATAATGTTTCATTGTATACTATTTAGGTCAAGAAAATGAGTTATGTCTTCACCAGAAGAAAGGTAGAAGCTCACATACTCAAAAATTTATATTCTCTAATCTTCTTTCGCAATTGCAATTGGGTAGTGAAGTACACATCTCATGCCAATGCTTAATTTTTATTTTATTCTTTATATTATGGATGAGAAAGGATCATTCTCACTGAAACACCTGTTAAAAATCAGCAAACCATGTCAAGAAGGTGTGCAGTGATGTCCTATTTCCCCTATTGAGGTATTCCATTAACACTAATCTTTAATAAGTATGTTTAAGCCCAAAAGGAGATTCCTCTAGCAACCAGACATTCTTATTTGATAATTGATTATTTCTCTTATTTGTTAACTTGGTCTAACTCATCTCTTCCGGCTGTTTTGTCATTTTGTTAATTTTTTACAAATAAATTTATTAGATAGAAAGTTCCATTTTCTAATAATCTAAATATTTAAATTTATTTTTAGATGTTCAGATTACTTAGCTAAGTTTTGGTGGATTGAATACAACTTAGCTTATTTGGATTTTATGTTAAGTAATCATTTAATTGTTGAGATTTTTCATTTGTTGGTTAGCTCTCACTTACTAGATGGGTATTTAGATGTCAATGATACATTAGAGTTGGTTTACATTGTATTAATGGACTTATTATATTTGTCTTTTCTTGAAGTTTAATTTGTTAATCATGGCGAGAAAGATTTCAATTGATGTTGAGCTAGCTAACTAAGTACACTGTAGATGAAATCCTATATGACTTTGAGTGTAGATTAAATCCATTATGACTTTGAGTCAGTGTTCTAAATGGCGGCCGAGGCGTCGGCCTAGGCGGTAGGCGGTCCAACACCGCTCCGCCTATACATGAGGCGGTCAGATTATTTAATTTTTTATTATTTTTAATTAATTAATTACTAAGATTAATATATGTATATATATATATATTTAATAAAAATACTCTTTATCACCCACTATTTATTTAAATTTTGAAATGACTCTTTACATTTCAATTCATTTATCTTTTTTTTTTTTTCTGTTTCTTATCTCATTCACCTCACCTCCTTGATCATCTACATCTTCTTAGATCATCTAATCATCTATCTCTTCTCCAACTCGTCTACATACTTATTTTTGTTAAATGTTACTATATTAGAGAATATTAATTTGACTTTTTAGTAAAATGATAATATTATAGAACATCTTTATTATATTTATATTCAACCGCCTAGGCACCGCTTAGGCACCGCCTAGGCACCCGAGGCAGTAGGCAGTCACTAACCGCTCCGCCACCGCCTACCGCCGTTTAGAACACTGCTTTGAGTGTAGATGAAATCCAATATGACTTTATAATGGTTTTGCAGAACACATCTGTTTGCCAAAATTATTCTCTTTACCAAATATATGCGGATCCAATTGCGATCTTCTAGGTATTTGACATAACAAGGTTGTTCGCGAATTCCACATAGGTGTATGGTTCTTGAAAGAAATAAAGAAGAGAAAGAATCTTCAAGGTAGCTTCCATAACAAAATCATGGGATTCTTAATGATCCCCAGAGGAGAGCTAATTTTCTAACTATACTAGGGGCATAGTCTCCTAGATTCTCAAGACAAGCTGAATATGCCATTCACTTTCTCGCTTCGAAATCAGGCTATGTCTCTTTTATGTTTGGTTTAAGTTGTTCTTCTTTATTTTCTAATTGTTTCATTGGTTAAAGAAATTGAAGATATTACTAAAAATCTTCAATAGAGTATAGTTTATATGTGATCTAAGATCTTTATTTGTGAATATTAAGCTACTTTGTATATCTTCTTTTAGTCCAAACCGAATAAAAAATAAATTGTATGTCAATGGAAGGTCTTCTTCCTATCAAGTGATAAAGACAATAAACACTAATTGCTGAAAAAATCAAACTTCATTATCACCGTTTTAATCAATTAGTAGAGGAGTTGTACGTTTTTTTCTTATAGGCCCTTCATGTGCAGTAAAAGTAAGGTTGATTGCAAATGTGTATTCGTTGAACACACATTTGAATGGGTGAGATTAATTAAAACTGATTTTGTTTACATGGATTCTCCTCCACTTTAAGTTGATAGTTTATATGAAGTTCTTCAGCTCTTGGCTAATGTGGAATCATTAAGTATACTTTAAATACGTACATGACAAAAATACGTCATCGTTCTAGGAAATACCTAGGTTTAGTTTTCAATTCTCGAATTACAAAACTGTTGTTAATTGATGCACGAAAATAAAATATATATCCAGTTTGGGAGTTTTTGATATAATAAGAAATGTACTCAAGTTAATTGATGATAGAATTTTGATATTTGTGTGATGTAGTGCTTTTGCAAGGTTAATAAATTTTGACATTGAGGCTATTAGTCATACGGATGGTCAATGGTGTTAAAAGGTATGCACATCATTATTTGCTCATATGTGCCTTTACAACGGTGATTATGTGTTTTATAATGGCGATGGAGTTTTGATTTACCTGATCATCGCTAGGGATGACAATGGGTACTTGTATGCTCGATATCCGTAGGTATCCGTATGCTTGATACCTGTGGGTACCTGATAGTTAGGTTCAAGTATTTTAAATCGGGGTCGAACATGGGGAGGGGAGAAGATACTCGGTCGGGTACGGGGTCGGGGATGAAGAGTGTGCGAAACCCAAACCCAAACCTGATGCTCGATTATATTAATATATATATATATATATATATATATATATATATATATATATATATATTAAATTAAAGTTTAATGTGTGACTTTTCAAATGTTTCATCATTACAATTATATCATAATATATTATTTAATTTGATTTTATTCATATTGTCATAAATACATTACACTCTGTTAGGATAGGTGCTAGCAATAAAAAATAGGGTTATTGTTAACAATTTATGAAAAACCATTCGATAATAATCATGTGAGGGATTAATATATGTTTCTATTCTTCACAAATCCTCAAACTTTTGAAACGGATTCAAGTGCGGAAGTGTTCGTCGGATTTGAAACTTTGAACAACCGAATGTAAAAGGCAGAAAGTAAAGAATACGTGGAGTTTATGGATGTTCGTAGATAAAATTTATACGTCACCCTTTCTTTCACAACCAGAAGGATATCCACTAAATGCTTTAAATTGAACACAACTCAATGAGCTAGTTAACTCTCTGTTGAACAAAACAATCTTTGTTCAACTTACAATGTTCTCTCTTGAACTTTAAGGATGTAAGAAGTCAGCAAGAGAAAGATTGTGAATCAGATAACTGAGAGATTTGTTCGTTGTCCTTGATCATCTATTTGTAGTGGAAGGACACCAATGGTCGAATCTTCTTTGTGGACACGTGGCATGTGTCCGTTGGACGGCCGCCTATGTTGCACAGATACGGATACGAGTATCGTATCAAATACGATACAGATATGGCGATATGACAAATTTTGAAAATATAAGATACGATACGTTTAATATACATATATTATTAAAAATGTATATAAAAAATAATAATTAAAATATATTAATAGTTAGTTAATAACTTAATATGAATATTATTTTTATCTAAGAAGCACATCAAGAATATATGTATACTAAATAAATGGGCTAAAAAAGCAAGCAGTGAAACTGTACAGGTTAGTGGTGGCTGTCGATCGATGGCGGGCAGTGACTATCGATCGATGGCGGGCAGTGACTATTGATCAACGGGCAGTGGTTGAACATAAGAGCAAGAGAGTAACGAAGTAAGATGAGATATGAGGCTTCAATCAAGAGGAGGAAATATTAGTTTAGGGTTTGTTTTATTTTAAACATTAAGTCCTCCTAAAATTTTTATTTTTTAAAAATTACCCAAAATATATCCAAAAACGTATCCAAGCCGTATTCAAATTGTATCGGATTGGTTAACTCCATAAAAAGTCAATGATACTTCTTTTGCCGTATCCGATACCCGTTTTGCTGTATTGTATCCATATCCGATTCTCCAAAAAAATATTTTTTGGAGTATCCGTGCTACTTAGACGTCCGCCTATAGTACCTGAGTACAATTGACTCTGAACAATTGGATTGTGGCCGTACCAAACGAGTAGTGCGCCAAATATCCTCTAATATTGTCTAGTACTGGATATGTAGTTGGAAGAATATTCGCGTAAATGACGTTCATTCATTTGATATAATTAACTAGATTGTCAAACTGCACAAAAGTGAGTGGAGTAGGAATAGCTTACAACTAGTTGATCGTGGTTAGACATGCTGTCTTTGCTAAAACAAGGCATTAGACGGATACTAACAAGTCTCTTTCAGAGATTTGGAGTGAAGAGGATGAAATTGCAATCTTAATCATTCTTTTCTAGCATTAAGGGGAGAATGTTGACACCAATGCTAACATGGAGAGTGTGCTCAATCATTCTTTTAATGTTCGCAATTTATCATTTTCGCTCCAAATTCTTTGGAAGAGCTGTGTGATCGCCTGTAATATCATATAGTCTCATTAACGCGTGTTCTTCGCCTTTTTGGAGAGGGGTAATTTTTCAGGCTCTTAAAAGAACCACTGGAAATTGAAGATCAATGGATGGTTTTGCGAGGTTTTCCCATCTTCCATTATGATACATGCTTGACTTTGAGGTACTTCCATCAACTTTTTCTTTTTATTATTACCACTCCCTCCTATGAGAGGGAACCTACAACTTTCAGTAACAGAGGATCCAATTTCGGAGAGAAGTTGGGTACTGATAAAACAATTTTGGAGGTTGATCAAAATGTTGTTGTTGTTCCATTCAGTGCTGAAGCTTTTTATAGACCAACAAAAGATTCAAGCTTGAAGAAGGAAATTATAAAATATGGGTCACAAATGATAACAGGTGCAAAAAAGTAGAATTAGACGAAAGTTTTAAGTAGTTAAATGTGGAGGACAACAACTCGACTGTAGTCGTGAGCAAACTGCTCTTTTGTTGGAAACATTGCAATCCTCCGCAAACTAAGTTATAGGTAAACATGTTTCTCAGGTTTTCTTTTTTATCTCGCCTATTATTCACATATAATGTTTCATTGTTTACTATTTAGGTCAAGAAAATGAGTTATGTCTTCACCAGAAAAAATGTAGAAGCTCACATACTGAAAAGTTTATATTCTCTAATCTTCTTTCTTTCGCAATTGGGTAGTGAAGTACACATCTCATGCCAATCTCATGCAAATGCTTAATTTTTATTTTATTCTTTATATTATGGATGACAAAGGATCATTCTCACTGAAACACCTGTTAAAAATCAGCATACCATGTCAAAAAGGTGTGTAGTGATGTCCTATTTCTCCTATAGAGGTATTCCATTAACACTAATCTTTAATAAGTATGTTTAAGCCCAAAAGGAGATTCCTCTATCAACCAGACATTCTTTAATAGATTACTTTAGTATTATAGTCTCTAATTATGTGTTCTAATTATGTGTAATAGATGCTAATCTTTATAGATAACTTTAATATCAGATGATTAAATAATATTACTTTTTAATTTCGATAATAGATTGATGCATGATGCTGAATATGACAATGATGAAGCAAATGATTATGACAATAATAATATAATGTGTATAGTTTTTGAAACTATACAAAATGTACTAAACATGGTTATGATATTTGCCTATGAGAGATATACATCTACATTTCATTGTATTCTTCTATCTATCAATCCTGCACAACTTAGAACAACCAAAATAAATAGGATGACAAAACTCAACGATACTACATTTATTGATTTGTTAAGAATGGATAGAAGAACTTTCCTTCGTTTATGCCACCTTATATAAATGATCAGGATTATCTCACCATAAAAGTGTCTATAGAAGAAAAATAGCTATATTTTTCTATATTCTAGCTCATCACATTAATATAAGGAATGTTTCATTTGTATTCCTCCATTCCAGATGAACTGTTAGTAAATATGTGCATGAAGTGTTGAAAATCCTTATACGTCTTCAAACTTATCTTCTCAAAACGCCAGAGATTTGCAAAATTCTCATACAAATAAAAGGTTGAAATGGTTTGAGGTAAATAAAAATGTTTCATTTTTAACAAAAGACATGAAAGTTTTAATAATTTTGTATACATTAAATACAAATGTTAGGAGCTCTAAACGGGAACATATATTCATGTAAAATGTGGGAGAAGATATGAAAAATAAGGTATATAAATCGAAAATGACAAATTACAATAAATATGTTTGAAGTTTGTTTTTATGATATGATGTTCATCTATGTGTTACTGGTTGTGAAGGTTATGCTATAATAAAGTTCTAAAAGATGCAATTAATATAAATTGTGGTTTAAAAATTATTCGAGGTAAGATATATATATTTATATACAATATATATGACTATATTTTACTATAAAATTTTAATAGAAATATTAACCGATAGCTAAATTAACACAGGTTATTATTATTACTTAGTAGATGATGGATACACAATCGGAGAGGGTTTTTTAGCACCATTTAAAGGTTATAAGTATTATTTAGGATCTTGGAGGGTTGGACGATCACTTTCTATTTTTGAATAATTTTTCAATATAAAACATTCTACTTCAAGAAATTTTATTGTTCAAACTTATATGGGCTGTACTAAGAAGTCCTATGTTTTATCCAATTAAAACACAATGTTGCTTAGTTATTTCATGTTGTGTATTATATAATTATATAAGAAGGGAAATGTGAATAGATCCTATTGAATAATTACTAAAAGAAGAATTTTTACAACAATTGAATCCTCAAATTAGTACTACAGAGACATGATGATCATACACAATGAAGAATTGAGTTAGCTAAGTCAATGTTTCTCGAAGGGAGATCATGAAGATGTAATTGGAGTAAAATATAGATGTTTATGTGTAATTTTTATATTTGAATGTTATAACTTGAAATTATGTTTTGTTTAATATGATGTGTTTTGATTATAGTGGAAAATTTATATTCTATTTTGTTTAAATATTATCTGCTTTTGTTATGTTTCATATTATAATCTTTTATTTTATGAATGGTTATGTATGGATATTCAAGATGTTATGCGCAGACTCATCAAATTAATAAAATATAAAAAAATGAAGGTTATTAGTAGAAGAAGTTAGACGGACAAAGAACAACAAGTTCTTATTGGAGCATTGAAATATATTGTAAACTTATGAATGAAGACAAATAGCGCATTTCGATTAGGATATCTAAATGTTTTGTATGAGAAAATGGCAGTTGTGTTTCCTAGTACTAATCTGCGCCCTACGCCACATATTGACTCAAAAATTAAGGTTTGGAAAAGAATATACACTATTGTTGAACGCATGCGTACTTTATTAGGATTTGGATGGAATGATATAGACAAAAGCATTATTTGTGATCTTGATGTTCTTTGGGAGTTTGTTTAGGAGTCACATGTAAGGTAAATCGTTTTTAGTCAATATTGCATTTAATTATTTTTAGTGTAATTTTATATTTTACAATTTTTATTTTGACTAGGTTGATCTTAATGTATATGGACTGAGAGACAAACCCCTTCCATTTTATAAGGACTGGTGTATTGTGTTTGGAAAAAAAGATAGAGCGACTAGAGAATTTGTTGAAGGACCTGCAGAAGCAATGACAACAATGGAGAATGAAGTTGGAAATGATGATATGAAGCATAAAAATGGTTAAAAAACCTCTATCGGGACCAGTAAATGCAAAAACTAGTGATGTGGAAGAAGAAGAAAAGGTAAAAGAAGTAAATATGATCTTATGAGGGCATATATGAAGGATCTTAATGTTACAATGAGACAGTATTTATAGAGTAATCAGAGAATTTAACTACATTAATTGTTAAACAAAGTTACCACCATTATTTTTCAACGAAAAGAGTGCAAGTATGTTAAATGAGTTTTTAACTTCCTCTTGATCCAGTTGATAGGAAAGATGCAACTATTGTTATCACGACTAAGTCAAAACTTGTGGAGGTATATGCATCTTTGACCGATGATGTCGATAGGTTATTATTCATCGGAAAACTTTTTTATTTGACTAGTTAAGAAAGAATAGACTTGCAGTACTTATTTTTTTTTTATAGTAAATGTATCACATGTTACTTTTGTACTTACAAATCACATGTCATTTTTGTATTTGCAAAATATGTTAGGTCATATTATATATGACATGTAGGCATATATAATATTTTTGTAATTATATATTTTATGGAACTTACAAATCATGTTAGTTTGAATATTATATATTGTGTCTATTTCATATAAAAAATTGTGTACAATAAAATGAAGTTCATAGATATGTGAATGTGAGATTATTTTCTGATCATATATAAAAATGAGATATTTATGATAACTAATTTGGTGTAACATGATTTAGTGATGGAGAAAGAATATAACCTATAACTGTCACAGGATTAACCACATCCAAACATTTTTCTATCGTAAATTTTCAAGTTGAATTTTCAGTCAAAGTCTTAGAAAATAGATATCATAACTAAATACAATAGACAAGAGAAGAACATCATAAATGATTTGAGTATAACCTTACAAACATAACCTATAAGAATGACTACAATGGAATTGAGAAAATCACCAATAATTTTCCTAAATAGTATTATATACCAAAGGATACTTTACAATACAATGAATTCATGTTTTATGATTAAAATATTTTAATTTGCATTTTTTATATAACTCTCTTTAATTTGTATTTTTGTTGTTGTAAAAAATACGTGTATAAAAACTGTAGTGATATAAACATAATAAATAATATCATCTATTTAAAATTAATATTTTTTCATTATATCATATTCACTTTTAAAATCAAAGTAAAAAGTATTTGTTTCATTTAGTATGAAAAATATTATAATATTAGATAAAATATTGATGAAATAAAGGTAATTTTCCATTCATTTTTAGATCAATTTAAATTTATATTTTGATGAACTTTTTGTAAAGACTATTTATTATTGATTCTAATTTTTGACAATAAAATAATTATAATAAATCATTTTACATTAAAATTGTTTTTCAATATTAAGATACATGGTTAAACAGTTTTATTATATTAATTAAATTAATTAGTTTTATATAATATTTAGATTTATTTAATATAGTGATTATAAATATATTCTCTTTTTAATTTATTTTATCTTCTTAAATGCAGTTAATTTTTTATAATTAAATATAATAAATTAAAATATAAATAAATGTATCATTTATATTTGTCCAAATGTAATATTGAAATGTTGATTAGAGATTGTGTTTAAACATTTTTAAATTAAACACATTAATTTAGATTTGAACTAAAAAGAAGAAAAAAATATTAAATATGACCAAATAATGTAAAAAATGTGAAAATATAAATGAATTAATTTGATAAAAATAAAATAATTAAAATTATGTATTTAATTATATGAATCACAAATATATTAATAAGGTTGAACAAAACTTTTATATATATATATATATATATATATATATATATATATATATATATTTAATTGGTCATAAGTATTTAATTATATCTTACACTCTTTTATTATAAAATTATCTAAATATTTAGAATTAATTACTATAAAAATTATCAAATCTTTAATATATTATTAATACACATAATTATTAAAATAATAAAAAATAATTAAAAATGTATTTTTGTGACCTCACAATTCATATCTTTTAAGTACATTAATTTTAAGTGTGTTTATAACTATGTTGTTTAATCCGCAAAGTTGAAATAAAACCTCATTCTTAAAAACAAAATTCTTATTTTTTTTTTCTATTTATAACTTTTATCTCTTCGGTAGACAAATCTTTTTTTTAATATATTTAATTAGATTTTTATTTACCTTGTTTGATTTTTTATTTTTATTTTCTCTAAATTTTAGAAAATTAATAAATTATTTTTAGTATTCATATTAATAGAACATATTATATTAGGTAAAGAAAACAAAACCAAAATAAAATTAATATAGTATTTATTAATTATCATTTAATATCTATATATATATATATATATATATATTTAATGACGCTTAATTTAAAATGTTGGAGGTGTACAACACTCTCTCCCTACAATCAATCACAAATTAGATAATTTCTATTTTTTAATTTATTTATCTTAATTATTTTCTCTCTTAATATATATATATATATATATATATATATATATATATATATATATATTCCTAATATATATATTTCTCTTCCTTAATTTAATTATTAAGTATTTTTTTCTCTAACTTACCATATAGATATTTATATTTTTTTACACAAATAATATAAAATATTTATTTTATCAATAATTTTATATATATAATAAATATATATATATATATATATAATAATTAATTTTGTAACTCTAATAATTAATGGGATAAATGACAAATTTAAGACTATACTTGAAAGTTTTTATCAAATTTAAAACTCTCATAGTTATAATATTCTTGAAATAGTTATAATATTCTTGAAAGCTTTTGTCAAATTTAAAACTCTCATAGTTATAATATTTTTTTTTTTTTTTGTTATATTTAAGACTTCTAATTAATGTTAGTTTATCTACAAATATTTTAAATTATTTATAATTTTATTTCTATCTTTCTACAACATTATAGAGAGTCATTACCTTCTTCACTCACCACATAGATTGCATGTTGGAGAGACTCATAGTTGTATTGAACCCAGTCTACATAGAGGAACTCCTATTCTCTTTTTTTTACCTACATTTTCGATTCTCTCTTCACCGACCTCATTACAAGAGCTATGAGTCTCTCAACTTAGCTTGCAGCTTCATCGTGACTCTGTTCGAGTTATATCGCTACAAACTCGGTTAAACCTAGCTATTAGATGAATCGCACAATCTGATCTAAAGTCGGTTGTGAACAAGTGGTATCAGAGCGCAAGGTTTACATGGTGCTTGATACTAGAAGTGACGTGAACTAGATATAATGTGCGCCTTGCACCGATTGTTATCAGCAAGCCGACCCGATCTTTGAGCGGCTTCTTCCTCGCCGTATTTTCCTCTTAGCTTTTTATAATAAGCAGCAATTAAAGAGACAAGATCGATGTGTTGACACCGCTCGAGCTATGTTATATATACAAATTCCTATAAAAAATCAACTGACCCATAAATATAATTTGTTTTTTTTAAAGAAAATAATACAGAATAGGAAACAAAATCTGACTTCAATTGCAATCGTAAGATTATTATAGATAAATGCTAGGCCTTGCAAACAATATTGATGTTTGGCCGATAGAAAAAGTTGCAAAAAGAGGTTGCCAAAGGAGAGATGAAAAAGTTGCAAAAAGAGGTTGCCAAAGGAGAGATGAAGGTGGCGGGGATAGAGTCGGAAGGTAGCGCTGGTAGTCTATGAGCACTTGAGCAGGAAGAAAGAGTGGGAGATGACGGAAATGGGATTGAAAACTGAATAAAGATTAAATAAATAAATAAATAAATAAATAAAATAACATGTTAAATAATTTAACGGAACTTACCAATATATTAACACGAATAGTCTTAAATATTACAAAAAAAAATAAAAAAAAAATAAATGATAAATAAAGTTTTTTAAACGAAAAACAATTTAGGAGAGTTTTAAATTTGATAAATCCTTTCAACTACACTCCTAAATTTGTCATTTATCATTTATATATTATAATTAAATTATTTTTTATGTTATCACTTACTATTTATATATTAATTTTCCTTCCTAATTAATTAATTTATTTTTTAACTACTTATTTTCTTTAATAATTTATTTATTTTTATGTTCTCACTCCTCATTTATATATAACATTTCCTTCATAATTTTTTTTTATATTTTTTTATTTTCTCTCATCTTTATATATATATATATATATATATTTATATATATTTATTTATCTCTCATAATTAATTTGTGTATTTTATTTCTCTTCATATATATATATATATTTATATATATGAAGGAGTGATAAAGAGAGGGAATTTGGTGAGAGAATGACTTGACATAATCTCTCTTTTTCCCACTTTTATATTTTCCAACAATAAAGGTGATGACAAGTCATTCCCTCACCAAATTCCTCTATATATATATATATATATATATATATATATATATATATATATATATATATATATAATAATGCTAAAATATCAAATAAATATGAGGAGTGATAGATAGAGGGAATTTGGAGAGGGAATAGGAGAGATAATGACTTTGCATCACCTTCATAATTGGAAAATGAAAAAGTGGGAGAAAAAAGAGAAGTTTGATGCAACGTCATTCTCTCTCTTGTTCCCTCCCCCGAATTCCCTCCCCTAATCATTTCTCTCTATATAGATGTGCAAATTGCTTTTCTTACCCCTCCTATATTCCCGGCTCTCATCCTAGTCCTTAATTAACTAAAAAATTACCTATTTATCCCTATTATTTTTATATATTTATCTTTCATCTTATTTTATTTTATTTATTTTATTTTATTTAATTATTAAGTTTTTTTTATCATGAAATATAATTAATTAATTTTTAATATTTTTTTGTATTTAAAAATTTAAAAGATAAAAAATATAAAAGATATATAATTAATTTTAAATATTATATATTAATAATAAAATTATAATAAATTAATTAAAATAAAATAATAATTTTATATAAAATAAATATTTTAAAAAGTTAAATATGAAATATTTTAATAAAAAATATTATTAAAAATATTATGCAAATGTTATCGTTTATATTATTAAGTAAAACATTATATTTAATTTGACTAATTATTATTATATAATATATTAAAGACTTTATTTAGTTAAATAATTTTAATTATAAAAAATATTGATTTTTAGAAGTATTTAAATATATATATATATATAATTAATATAATAAAATATAAAATATTTATATTTTACTAAATTAGTATACATTTTAATATTTTATATATTTTAAATAATTATAATATAAAATAATAATATTTTATATTTTATATTTTAAATTAAATAAATAAAGTTAAAAAAAACATATTAAAAATTAATTAATTAATTATATTTAATAAAAAAACTTAATAATTAAATAAAATAAAATAAAATAAGTAAATTAAATAAAATAAGAAAGGTAAATATATAAAAATGATAGGGATAAATAAGTAATTTGGGAGTTAAGGCGGGATGTTAATATGGGAGGGTGGGAAAAGCACCTCCCTATATATATTTATATATATATATATATATATATATATATATTTCTTTATATATTAACTCCTATATTTTTATTTTTATTAATATATTTATTAAATTCTTTTCATATTTATTATAGATAGTTTATTATTATTATTAATAATATTATTTTAATTTACATATTTAGTAATTATTTTATAATTTATATGAATTATTTTATATATTTTATTTTCTTCATTAATTTTATATAAACTTATTAATCATTTTAATATTAAATATTTATTTATTTTTATTTTTATTTTTATATTTAATATTAAATATTTATTTTTTTTTATTTTTATATTTAATATTAATTATTTATTTATTTTTAAATATAAATATTTATAATATATATAATAATACTATATAATATATAATAATACTATATACTATATAATAAGTTTAATATCATTTATTTAACTTACAATAAAATTACAAATTTCCCTTTCCTAAATAATTTTATTTTTTTTAATATTTTTATCCTTATTATATAATATATATATATATTTTAATTAATTACTTTTAATTTTTTTCTTTATCATATATCATATATTTCTCTTTTATATATATATATATATATAATAATAATAATAATAATAATAATAATAATAATTAATTTTGTATTTCTAATAATTAATTTATTTCTAATTAATTTTTTTATTTTCTCTAATCTTATTTTCACTAATAATTAATTTTTTTTATGTTATCACTCCTCATTTATATATAAAATTTCATTTCTAATTATTATTTTTTTTATTTTCTCTCATCCTATATATATATTTATTAATTTTTTCTCTTATAATTAATTTATATAATTTAATATATATATATATATATTTATTTGATTTTTTAGCATTATTATATATATATATATATATATATATATATATATATATATATATATATATATTTATCTCTTTATATATTATCTCCTATATTTTATTTTTATTAATATATTTTTTAAATTCTTTTCATATTTAATATAAATTGTTTATTATTATTAATATTATTTTATTTTTATTAATTATTTTATAATTTATATAATTATATATTATATATATAACCACATATTTAAAATTTTAAATTGAAAACAACTATGAGGTCGAATCTCTCCTAATGCAAATATGGAAATGGTGGTGGTATATATATGAGATTAAAATATGGTTGTATATATATGGGGATGAAGAAATTGAAGAAGATCTTTTACTAAGATATAAGACTAAAATGACTATGATAATGGTGTTAATATGTATGAAATTAAAGATATCAGTGAAGGAATTGTGTCATTTAATTTAATGTGCAATGACTAAACTTGGATAAGACAAATTAACCGATATAATTTAATCCGATTATTTTAGGAGTCGTAGTGTTTTGCTAGAAGCCAAATTAATGGGGTTAAACCTATAACTATTATAATCGGGTCCTATGAGGTCACACACTTAGAGAGTTGACGGACTAGATAAACGAGAAAGATGGTTAATTATTAATAGATATTAGATATTATTAATAATAAGAAATATTATTTATTTATGAGATAAAATAATATATATAATTAATACATATTAGATATTATTAATAATAAAAAATATTATTTATTTGTGAAATAAAATAATATATAATTAATGGTTAATTATGGAGTTAAGATTGTGAAATAAAATAATATATAATTAATGGTTAATTATGGAGTTAAGATTGTGAAATAAAATAATATATAATTAATACACATTAGATATTATTAATAATAAAAAATATTATTTATTTGTAAAATAAAATAATATATAACTAATGGTTAATTATGGAATTTTATTTAATACAAAAGGATTCACTTATTTGCAAAAAAAAAACGGAAGTGAAGAGAGAGAGAATTGTTCCTCTTTTAAAACGGCTTTTGTTATATTACGGTGAGAACTCCAAGAGGAAGAAATCATCTTTTAATCTAGCAATTGGATTGCTTCCCCTTTGTCTTTTTCGTCCTAGCAGTCGAAATTAAAGAGATCTAGTCGGGCTCGTGTGGACCAAGTAGAGGAGCAACACGTGGGGCTCTCGACTATTCATTACTACCAGATCTGATCCGGTTCACGCATCAAAGGTATATTTCTATAAATTATATATCACGATTCTATCAATTATGCATGATCATATGATTAGATGTTTAGATTAGATCTATAAATTATACCGCTGCAAACATCTAATTAACCAACAGTGGTATCAGAGCGCAAGGTTGCATATATTGAAAGGATCAATAAATTAACTGTTAATTTTGATGCGGATCTATATCGATGATATAATTTTACATAGATTAAGATATAAAACTATCTTTAAGAAAATGAAAGAAATATTTATTTTAATTGGATTATATAAATATTTGGATCAAATAAATATGATATATTTGTTTTCTAAAAGTTAGGAAATCTCACTTATTAAAGATTAATATTTTTCTAGTATGGCCCAGAAATACGATCTGAGCATCATTATGTTTTCTTATAACACGATCTACGTATCATTATGTATTTTGTAATTTATTTTGATAATTAGATTATTATAAATAATTATGTAATACAAATAAGAACCATGAAGTTCAAGGATGGAGATCCATGAAGGGTGCAAGTATGAAGACCAAAGAAGTTTAGTTCTTTATATATTTTTTTGCATCTTAAGGGCCATACTAGGATCACAATTTTCATTGCATTGTTTTTATTTATAATAATTTTCACTAATAAATAAAAGACAATCAAAACTTAAGTTCCTAAAGAAAATTGGGGCAATGCCTTTCCGTGTCATGACCCATGAAGTTTATGGTTTTGGTTAGATAGGTTTCGCAAAAGCGAGGGTGTCTTTCCTCAACCTTAGGCTCCTGAGGATGAATCTATACGGGGATTCATAAACCTTGATACAGTTGTACCCAACAAGAGGCCAAAAGGCAAAGTTTTGGATCTTGAGGCATGAGGATGAATCCTACATTGGATGTGGATCATCAACCAAGAATTATAAGAAGTTATAATTAGTAATTGTTACTTACCTTGAACACACAAGACCTAAGGCAGTGCAAAAGTACGTTGGGGATTGTCTGTAATGGGATCTTGGAATCATTTTATTCATAAGGGACTATACAAACTTGAATAAAATGTGCATTCACTTATTTTAAATTGTTCAATTATAAGTATTTTGCAAATTTCAAAACATAAACTGATTTGTATGTCATTTATATTATGTGGAATATGTCGAACGATAATTTGAAATTCTCTCTGCGCTCAATTGTTGAGAAAAACAAGCTCAATGAAACGAACTTCCTTGACTGGGAAAGGAATCTGAGAATTATTCTCAGGTCTGAGGGACGTGAGGACGTCCTAACTACCCCTATCCCTACTATGACCGGAACCTCATCAGATGAGGAGAAGGCAACATCAACTCGGGTGAAAACTGAAGCATTACCTGTTACTTGCCTCATGCTAGCTGCAATGGAGCCTAAATTGAAAAAGAGGTTTTTGCATTCTGATGCTTATACTATCATAACTGAACTGAAAACGCTGTTTCAGGATGAGGCAAGGATGGAGCGATATGAGACTCACAAGGCTATACTTGATAGCAAGCTTGTGAAGGGAAAACCAGTGAGTCCTCATGTGATTAGCCTGACTGGGCTTTTCAAGAGGATGGAAAATCTGGGGACCCCATATGACCAAGAGTTGGCCACTGATATTGTTCTTAGATCCTTACATGATGGTTTTGCACCATTTAGAATGCAACACCATATGAATGGTCTAAAGCATGATCTGAATGAGCTCCAAAACATGCTTAAAAATGCTGAAGGCAATATTATTGATGACAAGAAGAAGGAAGTTCTAAATGTCAACAATGGGAAGGGGTTTAAGAAGGTGGCTAAGAAAAAGAATAATAACCAAGGGAAAGGCAAGCAAGTTGCCAAAACCAAGGGTGGTGAGAAGCCAAAGATGGCTGCTGATCATGATTGTTTTTACTGCAAGGCCAAGGGACATTGGAAAAGAAATTGTCTCAAGTACCTAGAAGACAAGAAGAACGGGACTGTGAGTTCCACTTCAGGTATTTATGTTATTGAGATTATGACAACCGATGTTCTCACATTAAACAATGGTCCTACTTGGGTATTAGATACTGCATGTGGTGCTCACATTATTTCATATGTGCAGGGACCTAGAAATAAAAGACAAGTGAAGAAAGGAGAGATAGACCTGCGCGTTGGAAATGGAGCAAGTGTTGCTGCACTTACCGTAGGAGATTTAAGTATATCTTTACCTTCTGGTTTAATATTAGAACTGAATAATTGTTATTATGTTCCTTGCATTACTAAGAACCTTGTTTCGGTTGCTGTATTACATTATGAAGGTTTTGAATTTAACATTAAAAATGGAAATATTTCTGTTTTTAAGAATGATATTTTCTATGCGACTGCTCCAATGAGTAATGGACTCTTTTTATTGGATCTCAAATTAGAATTGTATAACATAAATAACAAAAGACAAAAATTAAATAGTTTGAGTGAGGCCTACCTATGGCATTGTCGATTGGGTCACATTAGTGCGAATCGCATGAAAAAGATCCACAAAGATGGGCTTCTAAAAGACATGGATTTTGAATCCATTGATACATGTGAATCATGTCTGATGGGCAAGATTACAAGGTCACCTTTTAAAGGAATGTTTGAAAGGGCTACTGAACTACTGGGCGTAATACATACTGATGTATGTGGTCAAATGAGCACTGAAGCTAGAGGTGGCTATAGATACTTTATCGCATTTACTGATGACATGAGTAGATATGGGTATATTTACCTTATGTCACATAAATCAGAGTCCTTTGAAAAGTTCAAGGAATTTCAAAACGAAGTAGAGACTCAAAGTGGCAAGAAAATAAAAGCACTTCGATCTGATCGTGGTGGTGAGTACTTGAGCCACGAATTTGATCATCATTTGAAAAACTGTGGGATAGTCACACAGTTGTCTACCCAGGAACACCTCATCTAAATGGTGTGTCTGAAAGGAGAAACATGACTTTGTTAGACATGGTCCGATCAATGATGAGTTTTGTTAATCTTTCGGTATCCTTCTGGGGATATGCCCTCACTACCGCGGTACTTACACTAAATAGGACTCCGTCAAGAACTGTAAACAAAACTCCATATGAGATATGGACTGGAAAGGTTCCAAAGTTGTCTTTTCTGAAAATACGGGGATGTGAAGCTTATGTAAAGCGTTTACAAACAGAGAAGCTTGCCCCAAAATCAGATAAATGCTTTTTTATAGGGTATCCAAAAGGAAGTTTTGGATATTACTTCTACAATCCAACTCAGCAAAAGGTGTTTGTTGCAAGGGATAGTGTCTTTTTGGAAAGAGAGTTCCTTTCCAACAATTCAAGTGGGAGAAATATTCATCTTGAAACAGTTCAAGATGATGAAGAGCAACAAACTCAACAACAAAATGACATGGATGATGTCGATACATAGATGATTACTTTTGAAGGCTCAAGGCCTCAGAACATCCAAGAACCAGAACAAGAGGATCTACAAACAGTTGTAGATCATGTTACGGATTTAGTTGTTGAACAAGTTGAACCCACTCGTAGATCGGAAAGGCCAAGGGTACAACCAAGACGTTATGATGATTTCATCTTAAATGTAAGCCTTGATGTTCTTATGCTAGAACATAGTGAGCCTTCGACCTATAAGCTAATAGTGACGGGTCTAGACTCCAATAAATGGCTTGACGCCACGAGGTCTGAAATGGATTCGATGTTTGAAAATCAAGTATGGGACTTGATAGATTTTCCAAATGGGGTAAAACCCAAAGGAAGCAAATGGATTTTCAAACTAAAAAATGACAAGGATGGAAATACATCTATTTACAAGGCAAGACTAGTTGCCAAAGGTTTTAGACAAATTCATGGTATAGACTATGAGGAGACATTTTCACCAGTTGTCATGCTTAGATCCATTAGGATAATCCTAGCTATTGCTGTATATTATGACTATGAGATATGACAAATGGTATCAAAACCGCTTTTCTAAATGGTTTTTTGGAAGAGGATGTGTACATGACACAACCTGAAGGTTTTGAAGATCCAAATCATGCTGGGAAGGTATGAAAGCTTAAGAAGTCCATTTATGGACTTAAGTAAGCATCCAGGAGTTGGAACTTTCGATTTGATGAAAATATCAAAGAGTTTGAATTCATTAGATGCGAAGAGGATCCTTGTGTTTACAAGAAGTTTAGTGGGAGTAAGGCAGCCTTCTTAGTCTTGTATGTGGATGACATACTACTTATTGGGAATGACATTCCGATGCTAGAGTCCGTAAAAGAATGGTTGAAGAAATGTTTCTCAATGAAAGACTTAGGAAAGACCGAGTACATACTTGGAATTAAGATCTATAGTGATAGATCTAAGATTCTTCTTGGATTACGTCAAGGAACTTATATTGATAAGATTCTTAATAGATTCATGATGCAGGATTCCAAGAAGAGATTTTTACCCATTCAACAAGGTGTATATCTCAGCAAGACGCAGTGTCCTAAAACACCTGCTGAGATTGAGAAGATGAACAAGATCCCATATACTTCTTCTATAGGATCTATCATGTATGCCATGGTATGTACACGTCCAGATGTTGCATATGCTTTGAGCATGTGTAGTAGATACCAATCAAGTCTTGGAGAAGCACACTGGAGTGCAGCTAAGAATATCCTGAAGTACTTAAGAAGAACAAAGGATGATTTCTTAGTATATGGAGTGCAGCTAAGAATATCCTGAAGTACTGATGCAAGCTTTCAGACTGACCGAGATGGATTTGAGTCTCAATCAGGTTATGTCTTTATCCTTAACGGAGGAGCTGTGAGCTGGAAGAGCTCCAAGCAAGGTACTATAGCAGATTCTACAACAGAGGCTGAGTACATTGCTGCTAGTGAAGCAGCAAAGGAGGCCGTTTGGATGAGGAAGTTCCTAGATGAACTTGTGTTATTCCTAGCATTTCAATGTCTATCGACATCTATTGTGACAACAATGGTGCCATAGCTCAGGTAAAGGAACCGAGTTTGAGCTCCAAATCCAGACACGTTATGAGAAAGTATCACCTTATTCGACACATCATCACTATGGGTGATATTAGGATGTGTAAGGTGCATACTGATGACAACATTGCAAATCCATTAACCAAACCTATGCCTAGGCCCAAGCATGAGAGTCACACTAGGGCTAAGGGTCTCAAGCACATTGGAGAATGACTTTGAGTTTGCTTTTGTATTACATTATATATTTATGAGTGTTAGACACAAGTTTTATGTTTGACTTGATGATTTTATGATATATGATATTTCATCCTTATTTATATTGTTTTTATCGATATTGAATAATATGTCCAAATAATTCATTATTAACAAATTGGATCACCTTAAGTGTTCTGGTGAATGAAACCCCATTAAGTGAAATGAAGTTTTGAATTATTAAAAGTCTATAGTTTGAAATCATCAAATGGACATAGATGATTTTATAAGTTACTATATTGTAAGCTGACTGATAGCGTCAGGTTTCATGGGCTATAAGGACATGTAGATGTCTAGTCAATTACATATATGTGTATGGATGATACATGTAAGACTGACCCACCTTAAGATTCTCCAAAAGAGATTGTAGAGTTTTAAGTTAAACCATGTTTAGTAGATTCCTCAGACATGAGTATGTTGTGGCCTCACTTGATGATTGGTATTTCTTTGACACTGTTAAACGCTTTCCGTAAAAGGGAATTATAAAGGCAGTAGTTGGGATTGCTAAAAATTGAGTGGGAGCCATAGTCATACAAGAATGGAGAAGTCCTCCTACTTCATGTATACTGTGATACATTGAAAAGGAATGGTGTCTCGGCCACTTGAAGAGCGAGAACTGAAAATGCATAGCCATGCTCGGATGGATTAATATGAATCATCCGTTTAATTGACAGTTCAAACTCAGAGTTCAAGAAACATATTTGATAGAAATGTATGAATGTTACCATATCATCAAATAAGACATTAAGAGACAAAGGTATCTTATATTGCACACTTGTTTAAGGACAAGTGGGAGATTAAAGGAATTGTGTCCTTTAATTTAATGTGCAATGACTAAACTTGGATAGGACAAATTAACAGATATAATTTAATCCGATTATTTTAGGAGTCGTAGTGATTTTCTAGAAGCCAACTACGATTAATGGGGTTAAACCTATAACTATTATAATTGGGTCCTATGAGGTCACACACTTAGAGTTGACCGACTAGATAAACGAGAAAGATGGTTAATTATTAATACATATTAGATATTATTAATAATAAGAAATATTATTTATTTGTGAAATAAAATAATATATAATTAATACATATTAAATATTATTAATAATAAGAAATATTATTTATTTGTGAAATAAAATAATATATAATTAATGGTTAATTATGGAGTTAAGATTGTGAAATAAAATAATATATAATTAATGGTTAATTATGGAGTTAAGATTGTGAAATAAAATAATATATAATTAATACATATTAGATATTATTAATAATAAGAAATATTATTTATTTGTAAAATAAAATAATATATAATTAATGGTTAATTATGGAATTTTATTTAATACAAAAGGATTAACTTATTTGCAAAAAAAAAACGGAAGTGAAGAGAGAGAATTGTTCCTCTTTTAAAACGGCTTTTGCTATATTACGGTGAGAACTCCAAGAGAAAGAAATCATCTTTTAATCTAGCAATTGGATTGCTTCCCCTTTTTCTTTTTCGTCCTAGCAGTCGAAAGTAAAGAGATCTAGTCGGGCTCGTGTGAACCAAGTAGAGGAGCAACATATGGGGCTCTCGACTATTCATTACTACCAGATCTGATCCGGTTCACGCATGAAAGGTATATTTCTATAAACTATATATCATGATTCTATCAATTATGCATGATCATATGATTAGATGTTTAGATTAGATCTATAAATTATTCCGCTGCGAACATCTAATTAACCAACAATCAGATATCTTAAGACTAAAATGACAATGGTTATTGTGTTGTCGCTTAGAAAAATCATTAAACAAAATCTTTTTGAATCAAATTATCTTTATTTGGTTTTTCTCTTTAGTTTGTTTATAAAATAGCTTGAATTAGATAAAATTATTATTAGCCCGCAGGTCTAAAATTATTAATATAAAAATATTTTTTTTCCTACAATATAATGTGTTGCACTAAATCGTAATTTGTAAGGGAGTGAAAAATATATGATATTACGATAAAATATTTTTTGCAATGAAACTCATTCGATTCACATTCGTAAATCTCGACTACTTTACCAAAATAGTAAAATTTAAGATCTTTCATTTTTTTTCAATTGATTTATCATTTTTATCAGGTATGATTGTATGAAGATTACAAAACATTAAAAGATTGTTAGTTTAATGTGTTTGATTACATTTTAATACGTCACTTGATTTAACGTATTTAACGATATTATAATTATTTTTTTCTTCTATAATATGAGTTCACATTTTCAATCTTCGTTACTTTAATTAGTGAAAAATCATGCAAATATTGCTCTTATATGGCTCACGGTTCTCATAATTTTTTTGAGTGTTTTGGTTTTAAAATTTTTATAAAGACTTTTAGAAGAACTGAGTAAATTTGGCGAGATTAAAAAACTTAAATATTTGTGACAATTTTGCAGATCAAATGATAAAAGACTTTTACGTCAATAATTTTTCTTAATTATAGTTTTTTTAGATATCATTATATTAAAAAACAGCGTAATGCAAGTTTGCAACATTTATGTTCAAGCGAGGAAAAACATACAACAAATTTATTAAATAATTTGAGTGGATGCTTGATAATTTTCATTGACTTTATATAAATAATATTAATATTTTTTTATTAATATTATCAATTTTTTTTTTATAATGATTTATGAGTATGACCAACTTCTCATAAATTATAGACTTTCGTGAAGACATATGTAGTCAATGCGAGAAGAATATATATACAACCATTGTGCCTATTATAACATTTTGAATCTAAAAAATGTTGATAGTTAATGAATTTATATTATTTTTTACTCTTATAAATCAAATCTTTTCATTACTAATAATACAAAAGTTAACATAAAAGTCTAACTACTTTAATGTCGAAACTCCTAAAATTTGAATTAAGAGTAATAAATATATTTTTTTTATTATTATTTTAAAAATAATTTATACACATTTTATGGCTTCACGACGAATTATCCTAAGAAGTAATTGTGAAGATGATTTGTCCAAACTTTTAACTAAAAGTTGAGTCATCTAATAAAATTATCATTTTAACTTATATATTAAATTATTTTTTATTCGTTTTAAAATTTGTTTGACATTATGCATATATTTATTTTTAATATTCTAAATTATAATATCTTTTGATCAACAAATAATATTTTTGAAATTTTATATCTAAAATTGATTATAATACTTATTATCTCCTAATAATGATCATATTTAATTTTTTTTTTTTGCATATTTTTTAAATCTTCCTATACAAGTTAGTGAAGAATCCATACAAATATTTACACATTTTATGGTTTCATGACGAATTACCCTAAAATGTAATTATGAAGATGAATTGTCCAAATTAAACGTTGAGTCATCCAATAAAATATTTTCATTTTAATTTATATATTAAATTATTTTTATTCGTTTTAAAATTTGTTTGACATTATGCACTTATTTTTTTTAATATACTAAATTATAATATCTTTTAGATCAACAAATAAAGTTTTAAACATTTTGTATCTAAAATTAATTATAACATCATTATCCCATACTAATGATCCTAATACTCATTATTTCCATGGATTCTTCACTAAAAAAAATACTCATTATTTTCTAATTTTGTAGTTATTTGTTTATTTTAATTATGAGAATGTTTATTTTAATATGTTGTCTAAAATTTTTAATTATTTTTAATTAAAATTTTTGTTTATGTTTACACATAAATTCAACTTTATTAAAAATGTTCCAAATATTACGTGGGAAAAAATATATTGATGGTTAAAATATATAAATTTTTGATTAAATTTGATTAAATTTATAAATAAATTTGAAGTGAAATGGTTGATTGTTAAAAAAAAGTTAAAATTTTAAATAGAATGTTTGATAAAAAATAGTATTAATATGTAAGTGAACTAATACTAATATTTTTAAAATAAAAAATAAAATAATTATTAATATTAATTTTCTTTTAAATATATTTAACTTATTTATTTTTTGTCTTTTAATATTTATTTTTTAAAATTATTATATATATATATATCCATAAAATTTAATAAATATATAATATATGTTATTAAATAAAAAATAAAAATATATATTTTGACATATTTTAAATTGTTAATAAAAAATTGTTATTTTAATTTATAGTTGTATTATATATGTATAATTTTACCCAAAGTATTATACTATAAAATTATTTTATAAAATAAAAATAATAATTAATATTATTATTTAATATAAAATTAATATATATATTTATTAATATATTATTAAATAAAAAGATTGAAAACAAATCATAAAAATAAATTTAAAAAATAAAAAATAAGTTAAGATAAATTAATAATAATATTTAAAAATATATTTAATTAATTATGTTAAGTTTTAAAATGATTAAGAAAATTGGAGATTTATTTATTATTATAAATATATAAATTAAAACACTATATATTTAATTAATTATATTATTTTTTTTATTATATATATATATATTTTTATTTTTTTTATGATAAATATTAATTTTCACACGAAAAAAAATTCAAAAGGTGTATTTTTAGTATTTTATTTTTTAAATAAGTAAATCAACAATGAGTAATATTATATCAAAGTAGAATTTTATATAATTTAATTGATAATATTATCCAAAACTTAATATTTTAAAAGTTTTTACATTTGATATTTCTTTTAAGCATTTTTAAAATCAACAAAATTAAATTTTAAACTCATATAAATGAATTTTTATATTTTTAGATATTTGATAAATTTAAAAATATATATTAACATTCAATTTTTATTAAAATTAATTTTTATAAAAATAAAACCAATTCAAAATTAATTAAATTTGAATAATATTAGTTTCCTTGAAAATATTTATACCTAAATAATATTTTGTTTATTTTTTTTTATATTTGAATTAAAAAAAAAACAAAATATGAGAATGAAGAAATGTTTAGAGAATATAAATTTTAAACTTTAATGAGAATAAATGTATGGAGATAATAACAAATATTTATTTTAGGGAATAACATATAGTTATTTTAGTGGAAAATAAATGATTTTTCAACAATACATATGATTCTCTAGCTCTATTATACATTTTGTGCTTTCATAACATGCCATAAAATTATAGCTTTAATACAATCCATTCAACATATTGATTTTCTTTCCTAAATTTACTCTTAATCAAGGTTTTAAAATACGCGGTCCGACCGGTGGTTCAATCGGTCCGACTATAAAACGGTTCAAAGGACGATCCGATTTTTAACTTTGATACGGTAACTTTCGAACCGATCAAAATCCGGTCCGATCGGACGATCCTACCGGAAAACCAAACTGGAAATTTCCGGTTCGAAAGGTACATAGTTATATTATTTCTTTTTTTTCTTTTTTTTCGGTTTGTTCCAATTCTTCTGAACCTCGCGAGCAGAGAAAGAGGAAGAGAAAACCAGCAAAATGAGGGTATACGTGCAAAGAGAAAACCAAACCAGATCTATAATCTGTGAAAATAGAGAGAGAAAGTCTCTGGTGCAAAAATGTGGAAACGAAAGAAATGTTTATCTTCATCTCCCTGTCAATGGAGAAAGTTTTTAAAAGTATTCGTAGCTATTAATAGTTGTCATTTAAGGCGTCCCATTTTGTTTCTTTCTGACTTATTTATAGTCTTTTACGTCTATATTGATTTTGACTTTTGATTACAAAGTATATTTCAATATTTGGTTTGATATTAACTTAATAGACAAAATATTTAGTTTCATATTTTAATTAGGATATATTTTATTATTTTATAAATATATATGTTTAATTTATTATATATATACATATAATTTACATATGAATATATTTATATTTTAAGAATAATTAAAATCCGGTCCAACCAATAGTTTAACCGGTTCGACCGGTTGAACCGAAGTTTGCTAAAAAAACCGGGTTGATGACCGAAACGGTTTTCAGAACCTTGCTCTTAATTATTATATAGATTGTTTTCTCTCTCATAATTAACTTATATTTATATTTTATTATATATATATATATATAAAGTTTGAATATTTGAAGAATTTTATATTTAAAATGTGATATCTTACACAAAAAAAAAAAAAAAAAAATTACTTAACTAAACGAATTATGATAGCTCAAATATTAAGAGTCTGTTAAGACTTCAATTACTGATTCAGATTAAATGTCTTAAATTAAAGTATATTATGATTTTGAAAATTTTGATAACATTCTAAATTTTTTTTAAAATGTGAAAGATAAGTTTTAAGATATGTGAAATGTTTTTATGTATTTTTAATTATTTTATCTTTTATAACTATTTATAAATAAGATAATTTTATAAAATTTATTTTTTATTTATCTTTATTTTATAACTATTTAAGATATGTGAAATGTTGATGATCTATGACAACAACCGCATCCTCCACCACCACCATTTAGGGTGGTGTTTTAACTCGAACCTCTACGAACTGAGGTTATTCTACACAGGGTATCTTTGTGAAATAATTGTGAATGGAATCCCTGAGAAATTGATTTGTGTCCATAGCCTCGTACAAGATATAAGACAAATGTGTTGAGTTTCTGTTGTTGTGATGATTCTGCTACATCTGACAACAATTTTGTTGCTTTTGCTATATTTTGTGAAGATCTAGCAATAGTGTCTAATGCATTTTTAACGATGGAGGAGGTTCATACACGTGGGTCATCCTCTCCAATCTGAGCCCCATCCACATGATCTGCCAACTGATCTATTAGATGATCTTCCATATCATTTTTTATCTCATATTCTAGATGATCTTCCACATCATCTTCCAGATAATATTTCACCTCATCTTCACCTCTTGGAAGTGGAAGACGTCCAACATCCCTTCCATATCTGAATACTCCTCGTTTCATTTCCGTTTGAATCCTACTTCTCAGCTTATTGTCATTCCCACATGACAATATCAGAAATTTCCGTTTGTAAGGAAATTGGAGTTCATGGTCCACAATCATATCCATGAAGAACAACTAAAATAATATACATTATATTTAACATTTACATTGACATTTAAATAAACCACTAAATTAAAGTATTGACAAAAGTTACTTACAATAAGAAATGTCTACGGTCCAAGACATAACGACATTCATTCTCCTTCCACTTATGGCAGACTTTAACTAAGCCTTTAATTATGAATTAGAACCAATTCAAGTTTCGAATATTATTGATATCAAATAAAGATTTTAGGATTTTAAACCTGCAGTTACAAAATTTGGATAAGAGAAATGTACATAATTTAATGATGATTTGGAAGGTAAGTTTTGAGAATGTAAGTTTTTGAGAATGTAAGTGTATACCTACACTGTTGATTTTGTGAGGTATAGAGAAAGTTGTTGACACCATAGACTACAAAGTCTATCTTACAATTATTTTTAGTTGCTCTGTTGTTTAGAATCATCTTTGACATTACAGTTGTTATAGGACCAAAACTTTTATTTTTCATTCCCCATCGTCTCCTATAGTCTATTAGTTGTTCATCATATTTAGGGGACTCATATTATTTCTAATAGACTCAACAATTTTAATTTCCCCTCTAAGGATGCCTAGTACGCACTAAACATCCTCTTCCTTAATTTTGACTTCCTTTCCATTTAGTAGGCTGCTTGAATAATTACCGCAGTCGAATGACCTGACGAGGTGTAGAGAGAGTTCACCTTAACATTTTGAAAGACCAAGTTTAAGAATCCCTCCGAAGCCTATGGCCTTCACGACCTCTTTTTGTTCTTTTGTCAATTGTTTAATTACATTGAAAATGCCATTTGACGAGGTCCTAGTCAAGAAAATCTTGTGTAAATTTGTTTTGGGAGGGAGATGAGGGATCTAGAGACGAGGGATCTAGAGACGAGGGAGCAGAGGGTGAGGTGCGAGCTGGAGATGAATGAGCGAAGGGTACGGTGAATGCTGGAGGTGAGTGAGTAGAGGATGCAGTGTGAGCTAGAGCTGAGAGAGCTAAGGGTGCTAGAGCTGAGGGAGCGTAGTGAGCTGAGGGAGTTGTAAACCCTTGATCATCATCTATAGCAGTAATTGCCAACAATGACAAATCTACTATTGATGGTCGACAACAGTTCCTTTTATATACTCTTCCAAAAAATAAACAGATAACTAAAGAATATTAACAATGAAAGCTATTATGATTTACAACATCTCAATTAAGTATTTGGATGGATTTAGAAAAAATCACATGCTAAGAAATAAACATCAGGTTTTGAATATTTAGTTTAAATAATCAAAAAGGGAGAAATTGATAAGTAAAAATAGCTAATTAAGTAATAATACCAATTAACTATTTAAATATGCTAATAAACTTAAGAAACTAGCCAACAATTGTAAAATTACTAAGTTTTGAATATTTAGTTTAAATAATCAAAAAGGGAGAAATTGATAAGTAAAAATAGTTAATTAAGTAGTAGTATTAAATAACTATTTAAAATAAGAAACTAATTGTGGAAAAATAATAATGTGTAGACTAAACCAAGTTCGGCTTTCGGAAGATATCGACTTATAAAGATATCAAAATTTCAGAAGATATCGGCTTTCAGAAGTTCGTCTCTCGGAAGTTTGGCTTTCAGAAGTTCGGATTTCGGAAAATATTGGCTTTCAGAAGTTCGACACTCAGAAGTTCGGTATTTAGAAGTTCGACATTAGGAAGTTCGGCATTCGAAAGTTCGACTTTCAGAAGTTTGGTATTTAGAAGTTCGTCTTTTGGAAGTTCGACACTCGCAAAATCGGCTTTCGGAAGACATCGGCATTTGGATCCAGTTTTCCATATATCAGCATTCCAAATATCAGAATTTCAGAAAGCGCGCGTCCGACTCTTCAAATATCGGCTCTCTACAAGAAAATCCGGCATTCTATATTTCAGCATTCCATGAAGTGCGTCTGGTATTATCTTTAATGCTTCCCAAAATACAAACACATTTCCAATAGCGGCAAAAATCAGCTTTACGCTACATCAGAATTTTATTTCCATTTTGGTGCAAGTCTGAGGAAAACCTTTTGATAGCAGATGCCTGCTAACACAGTTCAGACTGTCAAGATTACCAAAAGACAAATTATCCTTGCTGCATGCTCCTAGGAAATGATAATAAAATTAATGCCATCTTAACTTATTATAATCAAAGTACAAGAAAGATCAAAAAAATATCTCTTATGTTGTACTATTCTGGACTTCAACCAATCAAAGTGAAGACAATGGTCTCATGAAGCAGATATTTTTGCCTACTTAAGAAGACAAAATTCAATCTGCTTCAACACTCTTTTTCGACATCTTGAACCTTTGCTATCAAATCGCTCAAACTTTTGAAACTTACAAGTTCTCAAAGAGTGTATTAGAATCTCAATTGTATTACAATACTACCTATTATGCGTGAGTGGTGATCATTGTAAGTTGACAAAATTTGTTTCTGTACAACATAGTGAGTATATCGAAAGGTCGAAAACAGGCAGAAACTAAGACCTGATTGTTCGACTGAGTTTGTACACGTATTGTAAATTGATCGAATATTCTAGTGAATATCCTTCTCAAAGGTTTAAGAAGAAGGGGTGACGTATGAGTTTTACTCCGAACATCCATAAATTTTGTGTTGTGTCTTTTCTTCATTATTATCCTCTAAACCGACCTTCTGTTGCTTCAAGTTGAAACAAACACTTCCCTACTTGAATTCGGTTCAAGAGTTTGTGATAACTTGTGTAGAGTAGAAACGAGATAATCAACCTCTAACAGGGTTATTATCAACCAGTGTGTGTGTAAGTATTCAACAATAGTCGGACTCTAGTCCCTATTGGCGATCCCGATCCTAACATCCCATTTCCACTACATATATATTTTCACTAAGTAATACACTAAATCCAGTCACCATATAAAATAGAAAGAACAACAAAAAACATCATCAAGTAGTTTATTATTTAAGAAAATCTAAATGAAATGGTCCTGAACATGGTCATGTTCTGGATGAAATTGTCTCGAACATGGTCATGTTCTGGACGAAAAGGTATAGAACATGATTATGTTCTAGACAAAATGGTCTCGAACATGATCATATTCAAGACAAAATGGTTCTAAACATTGTCATATTTAGGACGAAATAGTCCTGAACTTGGTCATGTTCAACACGAAATGGTCCTGAACATGGTTGTTAGATAAAATTACACCGGTTAAATAGAACTTAACACAAACAAACTTCCATATGCAAGAACGGTCAAGCAACGAAACCGGCCAAGTAACTCAACCGTTCAAGTAATCAAACCGACCAAAAACCTGACCGAACAAGAAAGACAAGATCGATCAAATCAGAAGGCCAGAATCACTAGACAATCGGTCAATCAGAAGCTATGGAAAAACCGGAAGTAATCCGGTTAACATAAACAACCGACCAACACAAATAGATACTTCGGGTATCTGCTGAGAATGATACCGAAGAAACAGACTTAGTATTTCCATATTCATACAAGTCTGAGGACAGTCTGCAGGCTGCAGAAGACCGTCCTACAAGATCTTTCTATTTCAGGATAAATCAGAAAGGCAATCTTCCAAGTACAGACAACTATCCAACCGACAATTGCCATATTGAGTAAAAGACAAACCTAGCCGGTTTGACCTACACTGGAAGACTAGACCGCTAGGTCTGAAGACTAGACCGCCAGGTCTGAATCAATGAACCTCTGCTCAACCAATCAGATTCAAGGAAATGAAATGTGACCGTTGACACATTTCACTTATAATAGGAGCTGAAGAGGATTAAATGCGGCGTTACAAGTTATGAATATTCTATAGCCTAAGTGAAAAGATTGTGCTTTATCTCTAGAAAGCTTAAGTGCTTATTTGAAGTGTATTTACAATTTCGGTTAAAATTGTACGGGTGTTATCGAGCAGGAAATAAGTCTCGATCGGATTGTGATTGTATTTATTAGTGAATATCCTTCTCGCGGTTTCGAGAGGAAGGGGTGACGTAAGAGTTTTATCTCCGAACATCCATAAAAACCGATCTTGTTATTTACTTTTCGCCTGCTTTACTTTATAACCGATCTGCACTAACCTACTAATAACGCTCCAACTGATTCAACATCACCTAAACCGAATTGCTAAGCTCCAAAACCGACCCAACAACCTCCAAACCTATCCTATTCAAATCCGGTTCTGCCTATCTTGTGAGTGTGCTGCTTCAACCTGAAACAAACCACTTCCGCGCTTGAACTCTGTTCAAGGGTTTGTGACAGTTTGTGTAGTATTGAAACCCTGGTGTTAATCTCTAACCAGATTAATCACCACCCTTTGAGTGAGACGCGATAACCGACCAACCCCGGTCCCCCAACCGCGACCTAGATCCTAACAATGGTCATGTTCAAGACCATTTCATCTAGACCATGACCATGTTCTAGACCATTTCGTCCATAATATGACCATATTCTAGACTAGTTGCACCAAAACCGCTGATTGAAAAGGTGAAATGATCACCCTACCATAATGATCATTTCACCTATAAGCATAAGCCTCGTCACTATCTACTCCGACCACTTGAGCCAAGAACAATCAAAACGTCATTAATGACTCTTGGCTGATTCAGACCACTTGTAGCATCCACCGACTTAGGAAAACTATAAATAGATACCTAAGTCGTTCCCAATCCAAGGAACCAACTCATAACCTTCAAATCGATGAAAATAAAAAATCCGCCATTAAAGCTTGAAGCTTTTGGATTATTCAAAATTTCTGTTTGAGGCCTTAAAGCTTAGATATGAGCATCTAAAAAGCTTCATTAAGAATCAAGAAGTGTTCTCCAATCATTGATAAAGTTCTAATCACCCTCTAATTCATATTTACAATTTGAATTTTAAATTTTTATATTTCAAATTACATAAGCTTGTACTTGCTGTTTATGATGTTTTATTGTCGAAAATTTATCCTTAAATGATTTAGAAACTATCTGGATATGATAGAACTGATTAATCGATCTAAATAATAAAAACCCAAATTTAAATTTTCAAAATAAAAATATGTTTTTTTCTATTCTCTGGTTAATTCTGTTGAATCATAGCCCAAAAAGCTTCGCAACATGATTATAATGATGTTGGGAAATTATTTGGAAATGTTTGATCAAAATCAAAATTTTCAATAGAATTGAATATTTTGAGTTATTGATTTGTTTCAAATATGCAGCCATTGTTCTTGTTTTGGTACCAATCAAGTATATGTAGTATAATCAAGCTATTGGATAATTCCTTACACTTTAAAATCTAAAACCCGATTTTTGATTACAAACTGTTTTGAACAAATTGATCATAATCTATGATGATTGATACTTTAAGATGATAATAATATGTCCTGAGAATTCTGTGAAGCTACTCTAGTTCTTAGATCAAAGAATCAAAGCTAAAAAATGAACTTAAAAACCTGAATTTTGGTGTTCTTGAAGACCGAACCTTGTTAGCCTAGTACCAAGATTCTTCGGTCTAGACTAAAACCTAGAATCGAGATTCCTCTATTTAGAATAAAACCTAGGACCGAGAGGTCCGACCTATGTTTTTGAACTAGGACCAAGAGATCCGACCAATGATTCTAACCTAAGACCGAGAGGTCCAATCTTGGGACTAAGAATCCCAAACCCTAGGACCGAGAGGTATGACCCTGGGACCGATAATTCTAAACCCTATGACCAAAATTACTAACCTTGGGATCGAGAATCCCAAACCCGAGACCGAGAGCTCCAGAACCCAGGACCAAGAGGTTTATACACCTCGACCGATAAACATAGCCCCGAGATAACCCATTACCGATATGTTTATACACCTAGACTGGTAAATCGAACTAAGGACTAAGAGTCCTTAGCACCCAGACCGAGGGTCTCCAGACCCCGACCGATAAGACTAAACCTGAATCTTAGGACTCCGGTCTTAATTATTGTTTGGTTCCACTTTTCAAAACTTTTTTTTTAAATTTTGGGACCCCAAACTATTTTATAAAAATCCTGAAAAATTAGAAAAATATTTCAAAATATTTTTGGGATATTTCCCATAAAATATATATTTGGAATATTCCACATAAAAATTATTTTGACTAAGCCAAAATAAGGTATGTTTGGTGTTTATTTCTAAATCTTAATATCCTTAATATTAATTGATCATCAGCAACATGTAAACGTATTTAAATATTGATGTTTCAATACTTTAAATAACGTTGAACCTAAAAGCATGATTAAGACTAGAAGAATAATCGGTTAAAACTCAAACTTTATACAACTGGTTTTTAAAAGCCATCTTTATAAGAAGAGACCGTTTTTAAAATAAGTACGGATGATGAAGCGCAAAAGTCCTTTCCCGAGTATCACCAAACTACGAACTAAAAGAAATTCTAGTCAATACGTTTGTACACGTATGCCAACTTTTATTGATTTTCAAAAATCAATTGTCGACTCTATTTCAAAGTAAATAATCTTTTAAATTAATTATGTTTAATTAAGTTAAACTAAACTATTTCTAAAAAAAATTAAATTGTTATTAGATTACCATAAATACTCGAATTATTTAAAATTGAACCCCGAAATAAATTTAATCAATTTCAAAAGGTGTTTGCAATTAGTGTCATCTTTTAAATAATGTTTTATTTTAAGAGAAAATTCCTGACATACAAAACGAGTTTGAATTTCTCGAACCACGAGCTTTTCATATAAACAAATACAAGGAGTTTTTCCGTGGTTACAACTTTCTATCGACTCAATAGAGAATTAAATATTTAAATCGAAAATATAAACTTAGCTTTTGAAATATTTGTATCGTGTTTTCCACTTTATAGGCCTGTCTTAAAAGGTACAACACCTTAAAAGTCACATAGGTTGTATCATATTTAACGCCTTTATGTGTAAAGAGTACATCACTCTCTTCTTACTTGCAAAGAAGTACGTGACCTAGATTAGTACTTCTACACTTATGTAAAAAGATTGTCAATGAAGAATGACAACTTGTTACAAACGAGTGATATTGCGAGAGAAAAAACTAGAATGCACTAAATCGACCAACCCTTTGGTGATGAGTCGTTCAATAAACGTAGACATTATGGAGGTTGGGGTAAATTCTCAATTGAGTATATATTCCATGGTTTATGGTGGTGGTTTTACCTCCCCTCTACTATCGGTGAATGAAAATCATTTATGATTCCCCTCAGAACAAGAAAAACTAATTACTATCACCAAGCTAGTTGTTTATCGTCCCTAGATAACCAAAACCTCGTCATTACATCCCTTATTTGACTACTATATATATATATTATGTGTATGCATGTATAGTCTAAGTGCACATCTCAAGCATGTTCCTTTATTTACAAAAAAAGCGCATGTTTATAATTTTTTTGAAATTTTAGTAACAGACAATGTCCATGCTGACGGATGTCGTGCTAGTTCTATGGGTTGATAATTTTCACGCAAATGAGTGGAACTATCGGTCCTATTGCCTCATTCCAATCATGAGGTTCATAAACTTCAAAATCAACTACATCTATAAGATGGAAATGCAGTGAAGGTGGAACCCTATAAAACGAGCTTACTTCCTGGGTGAGAGGCATACGTGCCCAACCATAGAGAAGTTCCGATCTATCCTCATGACAGACAACAAGAAAGTTCTACATTTGAAGTTATTTGTAGAATCAATGTCCCTAAGGAAGCTCTTGCAATACGAGTATGGATACTCTAAGATAACTTCTGATGTTATCCTTGTAAAGACATACATCGATTTCCCAACATGGACCAAAATGGAAATAAGGAATGGAAAAATTCCTTTGACTTTGAGATCGTACATGATAACAATGACAATTATACTAGCTCACTACGTCCTAATACCAGACAATGGTAAACCCTCCTAAAGAATCTTGGAGGTAGCATACCAATTACGAAGGGGAAATGAAGACCCCTATGGTGTTATCTGGTGGAAACACTAATAGGTTTGAACAACTCATGTTTATCCTCCACCATGAGTAAAAGGGGCTCACCCTCAATCCTCTATATCTGGATACTTGATAAACTCAAATGCTTACTGCCAGTTCTGCTTGATGACATTTTGTCCCCTTCTCTTCAGTATCGAAGAATGAAGGAAGCTCTACCAGGACCACCTATATAAAGAAATGACGAGACTTAGGAGATACTCCCATGATATCCCATTAAGAAAATGACTTTTATGATGGATGACAAACCCATGATTATGCTTCTACGTTTGGAATGGGTTACTTGTTATTACACCCATAGCCTGTTCAAGGAATTCAAAAATATTTACATAGAAGCCACCTTCACTATAGACAAGTCAATCGATCACAAGACTTATGTAGGATATCTAGAGAAATGGCATAACGCCTTCCAGATGAATATCCTATAAAAACGAAGGACGTACCTAGATCTTATTCTCTAACAATATGAGGAGGTCCAAGAAAATGAAGAGGAAGAAGTTTTTAGTGCGGACACATGCTACAACTAAACATAAAGCCTGTGACTTTCGTCAATACTTTTCTCTTTTACACTATCTTTGTAAAATATCAACAAGAGAGTCTTGTCTGTAACAAACTTTGCGAGTATGTGAATACAACAATTCTAAGTTTGTTAATCGAATCACAACAAGAGATGCTTACTCTCTAGGATTCATGTTATATGCATTGCATTGTACTATGTTACAATCTGAAAACCCTCATCTATTTCTTTTCGAAACAATCCACGACTAAGAAAAGCCGACATTGTTCCTATAATTAGTGATCCAAAAACCAGACGTTTTATATGTCACTAGATGGCTGAAGAATTCTCCATACCTAAAACGGTCTCAACGACCAAGTTTGGGGAAATGAAGGAGGCTTTCAGCATGTAATAGATCAACTCGCATTAATCACAACTTCTTTAGCTAATAAAATATCCCGTCTACATTCTGAAACATATCCCTTTTTTCCTGATTTCCTAACCAGGCTAGGTTATGTTTACCTTCATTAAAACCTGTCCTATTAGTCAACAAGCTCAAGAAAAAGTCTCTTTCTACAAAGATTCCGAAGAGGATATCGAACTAAGTACACGGGTACAAAATGAAGAGGTAATCAATCATCTAGAATCATAGGAAAAACAAATTCCAGCGGTTGATATACCATCGTTAACAAAATATGAACGCCTAATGGCTAAGGTTTAAGGCATGCAGGAAAAGATGGAAGACCGACTAAACAAGTTAGATAAGGGTAAAAGCATCGAAGAACATCGTGACTTGAAAGACGCTATGAAAGCTACCGAATGAGTAGTTATTCCGACTATGAAGAAATTTCTAAACACGGGAAATAACCTTGATGATGATAACGAGAAAGAAAGAAAATAGGGAAAAACTATCAAAGCTACCCCACCCCCAAGTCGTTTCCTAAGAAAGGAAAAGACAAAAGTGCATCAGGTAAATACTTCTTGTCAGGAGAAATTGCCTCTAAAGCTGAGCCCAAGTAAGCCTCCACTACCTAAGGTTGGTACAACCACTCCTACCAAAATTACACCTTCAAAGGCACCTAGACCCCTTAGAGTCTTTGATGACCTAAGGATGCCTTTAAGTTAAGTGATGAAGATTCTTCAGGAAAATAATCTCGTCAAACCCCTTTCTTTAATAATAGACAGACCATTCTTGGAAAAGTATCAGAACGCTTAGTGCGACTATCACAAAGTAAAGGGCTACACTACCAACAATTTTAGTGTCCTCAAACACCTCTTCTAAGACTTGATCGATTAGAATGTCATCACCGAAATAGAAAAGAATCTTCTACAAAGTTAATATGATCACCACCAATGAAGTATCCATTGACTTCAATGTGTTACTGGACCTGATCCATAACACCAAACCAGAGATCGATATGATCGATCTCTGGCCCAAAGAGAAGTCCAAAACCCACTTCAATGAGACTTCTGAATGGTGGACGTAAAAAATGATTGCACACATCTACGCCCCGATAGACATTACATAAACACGTGGTGGAACGTATTTCCAACTCAGTTTCATGAAAACCACAACAACTAGTGTTCCATCCATCTCCCAACTTCATGTAGGAACTATAAGGGAAGATGAGTATAGAACTCTTAACCCAAGAGACATCCTCCTTAGTCAACTGAAAAGGACAAATGCTAACATTTCTATATAGGAAATCTTGATGTACTCTATCGAGCACATGAAAGTAGTTCTCAATGAGTTAAGAAAGGCCAACATACCTTCCAATACTATCCCTAAAGAGCTAGTAGGGATCATATTCTCTAATTTGCAACATAACATGATCGACTTTGAAAACAAGGATCTTTTAGTAGTCGAAACAAATCATGACAAAGACCTTTACATTTATTTGCAAATGGAGGGAAATACGGTTCCAATGGTCTTAATAGACAATGGATTCGCTCTCAACATATGTCCTTGACGGGCTCTTGAGAAGATAGGTGTATCCTGAGACAAGATCATACCACCCGACCTGTGTGATAGAGGTTTCAACAGCTCTCTCCACGAGATAATGGGTTGCATCAAGTGCACCGTCCGAGTGATCGACATCCCCTTCTAGGTAGACTTTTCTGCATTAACATGCGACCTTCCTATAACCTGATCTTATGAAGACCACAGTTTCATCAAGCCAAGGCTTTAGCCTCTACCTTACACCAAAAGCTTAGGTTCATCGCCAACGACCAAGTCATCTGTCCATAAATAAAGCTCGAAACCGTCGACCAACGGATTTCAACTAGTTGTGAAGGAAGTTTTGAAGAAAGAAAAGGGAAACTAGGATTCTGTTGAAATATTCCCTTAAAAGGCATAGAGCCATGACCGATAGTGCAAAAACGAAATAAGCAAAATCAAGTATCTAAAACCCTATTTTTTGATAGGTACGTGAGATTCTTCGTACATGATCCCATTCTAAACCCTAATTGTAGTAAGGACTTCAAAACCCTATCTATTGATAGGTGTGAGAGATCGTTCTTACACGGTCCCATTTTAGAATCCTATTTGTGAATATGTATCCCAAACCCAATCTGTTGAAAGGTGCGATAAATTGTTTTTATACGATTCCACTAAAAATCCTTTTTGTGAATAGGTATCAAAAACTCTATCTATTGATAAGGGAGATATATCGTTTTCATACTATTCTTCTAGGAATTCTATTTGTGAATAGGTATCAAAAACCCTATATGTTGATAGACGTGATAGATTATTTTTATACGATTCTACTAAAAACCCTAATTATAGTTATGTATCCCAAACCCTATGTATTGATAGGTGTGATAGTTCGATTTCATACAATTCCGCTAAACACCCTAATTGTAGTTTGGTATCTAAACCCTATTTGTTGATACCTATGAGAGATTGTTTGTACACAATTTCGTTATGCATCCTTGTTTGTTAAGAAGCATATAGTTTACTTTTAAGATGATCCGTTAACAATCTTGTCTATCGACAATTACCTGATATTAAATGCACATGATACAGTCTAAATCATATTTGTTAATGGGTTAAGACGTCGTTCATAGAAGACTCCGTGACTAAATCCTATATTTTAATAGGTTGAGACGTCGTTCATACACGACTCCATGACTAAATCCTATTTGTTAATAGGTCGAGACGTCGTTCATACACGACTTCGTGACTAAATCTTATTTTTTAATAGGTCGATACGTTGTTCATAACGACACTATGAGTAAATCCTATTTGTCAATATGTCGAGACATCATTTGTATATGATTATGCTAGAAACCCTATCTGTTGATAGGTGCGTTAATTGTTCATACACGAATCCACTTAAAAACCTTATCTATTGATAGTTTGAGACATTATTTGTATATGATTCCTCTAGAAACCCTATATGTTGATAGGTGCGCTAATTGTTCGTTACCGATTTTGCCTGAAAACCCTATATGTCTATAGGTCGAGACATCATTTGTATATGGTTTGTTAGAAACTCTATCTATTGATAGGTGCGCTAATCATTCGTACACGATTCCACCTGCAAATCATATATGTTGATAGGTCGAGACATCATTTGTATATGATTCAGTTAGATAACCCTATCTAGTTATAGGTGCACTAATCATTCATACATGATTCCTTTTGTAAACCTTATCTGTTGATAGGTCGAGTCATCATTTGTTTACGATTCCGTTAGAGAACCTTCTCTGTTGATAGGTGCACTAATCATTCTTACACAAATCCGTCTGTAAACCCTATCTGTTCATAGGTCGACACCTCATTTATATATGATTCCGTTAGAAAACCCTATAAGTTGATAGGTGCATTCATTGTTCATACACGATTCCGTCTAAAAACCTTATTTGTTAATAGGTCGAGACATCGTTTATATACGATTCCACAAAAACCCTATCTCTCAATAAATATCACCTCTCCCAACATCACTAAGTCAAAATTATGTTTCTAAAAAAAAATAGGGTTCCGACCGATTATGTTGCTAGCCAAGGATCGAGAGGTCCGACCGATTTTCTTGAGATAGGACCAAGAGATCCAACCAAGGATTCTCACTTAGAACCGAGAATCCCAAACCCTAGGACCGAGAGGTCTGACTTTAGAACCGAGAGTCCTAAACCCTAGGACCAAAAGGTCCAATTATGGCACCGAGAATCCCAAACTCTAGGATTAAGAGGTCTGACCCTGAGACCGAGAATCCCAAAGCCTAGGACCGAGAGGTCTTACCTTGGGACCGAGAATCCCAAACTCGGGACCGAGAGCTCCCAAACTCAGGACCAAAGAACTTAGCCTAGAGTTAGCCCATGGACGAAAGGTTTATACACCTCGACTAAGAAACTTAGCCTTGGACTAACCTAGGACCGATATATTTATACACCTAAACTGGTAAATCCTAGCCAAGGACTAAGAGTCCTTAACACCTAGATCGAGGGTCTCCAGACCCCGATCGATAAAAATGAACTCGAGACTTAGGACTCCGTTCCTAAGGCCTATTTGGTTTCACTTATCAAAGCCCAAAATTATTTTTGTAATTTTGGGATCCAAACCATTTTCTTAAAATCCCGAAAAATTAGAAAATGATTTCAAAATATTTTTTTGGATATTTCCAAAAAGATTTATTTTGACGCATGTTTGGTATTTATTTCTTATCCTTAACATCCTTAAAAATAACTGATATTGTTAAGGTATTTCCTCCCTAATCAACATTATCAACAAGTACCATCATTTAAATATTGATGTTTCAATATTTTAAATAACGATAAACCTAGAAGCATAATTATGACCAGAATAATAATCGGTTAAAACTCGAACGTTATACAACCAATTTTCAAAAGGCAACTTTATAAGTAGAGACCGTTTTTAAAACGGGTACGAATGATAAAGCGCGAAAGCCCTTTTTTGAGTATCACCAAACTACGAACTAAAAGAAAACTCTAGTCAATACGTTTATGCACGAATGCCAACTTTTATTGATTTTCAAAAATCAACCGGCTACTCTTTTTCAAAATAAATAATATTTTAAATTATTTATGTTTAATTAATTTAAACTAAATGATTTCTTAATAAAATCAAATTGTGATTTAATTACCGTAAATTCTTGAATTATTTAATATTGAACCCTGAAACTAATTTGAATTAATTTCAAAATCTGCCAGGAATCAGTGACATCTTTTAAATAATGTTTTATTTTAAAAGAAATTTCTGACATGTAAACTAATGTTGAATTTCTCGAACCTCGAACTTTTCATAGAAGCCGATATAAGTGTTTTTTCTGAGATTACAAAGAAAAAAATGCGAGTTTAAAACGAATTTAAAATGATGTAAGATTATCAAAATTTATGCACTATGTGTTTAATTTTGATTAATTAAGAGTGTATTTAATAATGCATATAGGGTTCTAATGAAAGTATGATTATTATGTTGACATTGTTTCCCTTGGTGATATCATTGATCTATGGTAAATCAATGAGTTTGACGGCAATTATTTCGCATTTTCATTATGTACCAGATATAATACGTGACTCTCTCTTGGAAATGAAATAGTCTTTGCAAAATAAGAATTTTGACTCCAAAGGAAGTATACTTTGGTCTAAAAAAAGAATTGTATTTGATGATAATGAACTCATAAAGTTTTATGTACAGGATTATTTGTACATAAATTAGTAATGAACTAATAAAATAGTTTATATAAGGCTTATTTATTATTTAATGTATATAATTTTTATTTGTATGAATGGTTGATAATTTGAGATTATAAAGATATTTTTAATGAGTCTTCTTCTTGGAATTTCAGTTAATTAGTTTAATTATCATAATTAAACAACGGATTGTATTTTTTTTCTATATACATTCATAATTTCTCAATTGTTGTATTTGTTCTATGTAAAAGCAACCACATATATTATTTTGGATGTAATTAAACTAACGGAAGATAAATGATAAGGGAGAGAATTTGGAAGAAGAAATGTGAAAAAGAATGATATGATGTAACCTGATTGGTTGAAAAAATCACTCTTTTCTCCATCTTCCAACACTATTTATTTTTTTACAACCAATGATGTGATGTCACATAATTCCTCTCCTCTCCTATTCTCATTCTTATTTTTTTTCCAAATTCCCTCCAGAATGATACATGAGGGGTCTTTGTTTCCCTTACGCATGTGTTATGCTACCTCCAGGATTTTTGAGGAGGGTTTACTATTTGCTGGTGTTAAGAAGAAGTGAGCTAATAGGATCATTACTGTCATCATGGATGATCCTAGAGTCAAAGGGATTTCTCCATTTCTTAATTCCATCTTGGTCCATTTCTAGAAGTCGATATACGTCCTTGCAAGGGTAATGTCGGATATTGTATTGGCATATCCGTATTCTTTTTGCAAGAGCTTCCTTAAGGACATTGATTCTACAAATGATTTAAGATGTAGAACATTCTTGTTGTCCATCATTAGGATAGTTCAGAATTCTTTTATGGTAAGGTATATTTGTCTTTGTCCCATGAATTAAGACATTTTTACGGGGTTCCACCTTCTTTGCATTTCCATCATGAAGGTGGGGTTTATCTCAAAGTTTATGAACCTCATGATGATATTGAGTCCCAATGATCGATAGTTCCACTCATTTTCATGGAAAGCATCAATCCACGGAACCATCGTGATATCCTTCAACATCATTTGTGATTGGAAAATTCAAAACATTTACAAAAATGTGTTTGATTTGAAAAGAATGATAAAATACATATATAGTAATCACATAAGGGTTGTAGTGACGAGGTTTTGGTTGTCTAGACACGACAAACAATCGGTTTGAATAGACTAATATATCATCAATGTAAACAATTATAAATGTGCTATAAGGATTGAAGATATTATTCATAATTTTTTGAAATTCGGATGGAGCATTTTTTTAATCTAAACGGCATCACATTCCATTCATAATGTCCTATAGGGACATTGAATGCTGTTTTATATCTGTCAGATTTCTCAATCTGAATTTGCCAATATCCTGATTTTAAGTCAAAGTTTGAGAATATTAAACTATCATATAGCCTATCTAATAGATCCTTTTTATTAGGAATTGAATGCCTAATCCATTTTAATACCTTGTTGAGGGGTTTATAGTTTATTACTAACCTTGGCACACCTCTTTCGATTTCTGAATGTTTATTTACATAGAAAGCCGTACATGACCAGAGTGATTGTGATGGACTTATTAACCCTTTCTATAATAGCGCGTCTATCTCCTTTTTGCATAATTCCAGATATTCTGAATTCATTTGGAAAGGTCTTGCCTTTGTAGGAAAATTCTTTTCATTAAAAGATTCCTCATATGGTAGTGAAACTATATGTTTCTTTCTATCCCAGAATGCATTAGGATGTTCATTACAAATATCAATTGAAAGTTGGTCTTTAGCAGAGCTATTTTTTCTTGTAATTTAGGATTTTCTAGTTGTTCATCTATTGTTATAAGACTTATTTCTTGTTTTAGAAAATATATTTGATCTTGTTTTGTTTTGATATTATCATATATACTATGTAACATTTTAGTAAATGGTTTCACAATAAACTCTAGAAAAATACCATGTTTCTGGAAAGTTCCTGTAATACCTTTATTGTCAATCATCTTAATAGGGTAGATGGTGTTTAAAAATGGGGTTTCAAGTATGACCTGATTTGATATATCTTTAGCAAGTATAAAACTTTGAGGAATACACTTATTATCAGTACATATATAGGCTTTTGGCAGCTTATATTGGATTTGGAGTTTATCCCCACCTGCATGCCACAGGGTATGGCTTGTTTTATGAAAATACCTAGTAGGGATTAGTCATTCTTGAATAACATTTAAATCTGCTCCGCTATCAACAAGGGTAGTAAATGACCTTGTATAATGATTATCTATTAGGAGAGATATTTTTATGTGCCATTTTTGGGATTTAACCATTTCTATTGTGAATAAAAAATTTTCTGAGAAGATATTTTCTTCAATTTCTGTTTTGTTGTCATTATATTGATTATTTTCGTGAGGTTTATCCTCAAGCTTAGTTATCCTAGACTCTTGTATAATATTCTTCTTTTTTAATATTTTAATTTCTTCCTTTAAATTATTAATTTCTTTGTAAAAGTTTGTGAGAGTTGTATTCTCTTCTTTGTTTTGAATCTTGTGTCTAAGTTGATTCATTACTTCACTCATAGTGTAAGATTTATTATGATTATTATAATTTAACCTCTTTTCTTCTGCCTCTTCTTCTTTAGAGGATGAAGTTCCTTCTTCAGAATTAAACTGATCTATGATCTGTATTCTTAATTCTGGGTCTTTAATGTCTTTTAATAATTCAAAAGCATGATCTGATGTTAAAACATTAACTTTCATATCTGAAAATTGAGATATGATTCTATATAATTCTAATTTGTCAATATTTTGATCTAGGTTATTTGTTTCTTTTTTAGGACAATTCAATCCTGATCGGCAAGGCTCACATTCAGAGTCTTCTAAGCTTAATCCAGAAATGTTTTCATTATCTAGATCATCTATTTCAGAATCACTAATTATTGAATCTGAATCAGATTCTTCAGAGTTCTGTAAAGTTTGGATTATTATTCCTTTTGTGTCTTTTGGGATTTCAAGATTATTAATTTTTTTCTTTGCCCAACAGTATTTTGATGTGTGTCCTAATTTTCCACAGTTGTGGCATTTCCTATTATTTTTGAAATTTTTTTACTTGTTTTTAGCCTTTTCTTCCCTCTTCTCATGTTTTAAGTCTGAGTATTTTTGAGGTGATTTTCTATATTTGTGAAACTTATTATATTTCACCCTTTACTCTTTTCTAGATGTCGGACTATCTATACCAAACTTATTATAAACTTATATATATATATATATATATATATATATATATTTAATTGGTCATAATTATTTAATTATATCTCACACTCTTTTATTATAAAATAATCTAAATATTTACAATTAATTACTATAAAAATTAACAAATCTTTAATATATTATTAATACACATAATTATTAAAATAATAAAAAATAATTTAAAATGTATTTTTGTGACCTCTCAATTCATATCTTTTAAGTGCATTAATTTGAAGTGTGTTTATTTGTTTAAAGGAGAAATAAAACCTCATTCTTAAAAACAAAATTCTTATTTTCTTTCTATTTTTATCTAACTTTTATCTCTTTGGTAGACAAACTTTTTTTTAATATATTTAATTAGTTTTTTATTTACCTTGTTTGTTTTTTTTTTATTTTCTTTAAACTTTAGAAAATTAATAAATTATTTTTAGTATTCATATTAATAGAACATATTATATTAGGTAAAGAAAAAAAAACAAAATAAAATTAATATCGTATTTATTAATTATCATTCAATATCTATATATATCTAATTTTTCTTAATTTAAAATGTTAGAGGTATACACTCTCTCTCCACAATTATCCACAAATTAAGTAATTTCTCTTTCTTAATTTATTTATATTAATTATTTTATCTCTTAATATATATATATATAAATTTATTTTCTAATATATATATATTTCTCTTCCTTAATTTAATTATTAAATATTTTTTTTCTCACTCACCATATGGATATTTATATTTTTTAATGTAAATAATATAAAATATTTTTTTTATCAATAATTTATATTTGATAAATATATATATATATATATAATAATTAATTTTGTATCTCTAATAATTAACGGGATAAATGACAAATTTAGGACTCTAGTTGAAAGTTTTTGTCAAATTTAAAACTTTTCTATTTTTTTTTTTGTCATTTAAAGAACTCTAGTTATAATATTTTGTTATATTTAAGAATCCTTTATTAAGGTTAGTTTATCTTAAATATGTTAAATTATTTATAATTTTTATTTATTTATTTTATTTTGAATCTCTCCCTTATAAATAGCTCCATTCTTCTTTTCTCCCAAATTACAGTCAAGTATGAAATTTCCATGGTTAAGCTTCACCATTTCCACACTCTATCTTTCTACAACGTGATAGAGAGTCATTACCTTTTTCACTCTCCACATAGATTACATGTTGGAGAGACTCATGGTTGTATTGAACCCAGTCTACTTAGAGGAACTCTTATTCTCTTTTTTTACCTACATTTTTTATTCTCTCTACACCGACCTCATTACAAGGGCTATGAGTCTCTCAACTTAGCTTGCGGCTTCATCGTGACTCTGTTCGAGTTATATCGCTACAAACTCGGTTAAACCTAACTATTAGAGGAATCGCACAATCTGATCTAAAGTCGGTTGTGATGGATTTGAATTTACTCGCGACATTGAATTTGAACAAGTGAAGAAAGCGGTGAGTATTTATGCGTCTTGCACAGGGGCGGAGCCAGGATTTGAAATTTACCCGGGCTAATTTTTTATTAAAAAAAATCTGTCCGGGCTAGTTTTATAGTTTGCTGTCACCAATGTCTTTTAGCGACGGAAAATAACCAACAACGACAGTAATTTACCGTCGTTATTGATAAAATACATACAGAATGTTTAAGGCGACCCGGGCTGTAGCCCGGGCCGGCTTGTACTTGGCTCCGCCCCTGGTCTTGCATCGTGATAAGATACCAGAAGTGACGTGAACTATATATAATGTGCGCCTTGCACCGATTATTATCAGCAAGCCGACCCGATCTTTGAGCGGCTTCTTCCTCGACGTATTTTCCTTTCATCTTTTCATAATAAGCAGCATCTAAAGAGACAATGATCGATGTGTTGACACCGCTCGAGCTATGTTATATACAGATTTCTATAAAAAATCAATTGAGCCATAATTATAATTTGTTTTTTTAAAAGAAAATAGTACAGAATAGGAAATAAAATCTGACTTCCATTGCAATCGTAAGATTATTATAGATAAATGCTAGGCCTTGCAAAAAATATTGATGTTAAGCCGATAGAAAAAGTTGCAAAAAGAACGTTGCCAAAGGAGATGAAGGTGGTGGTGATAGAATCGGAGGGTAGAAATGAAAGTGACGGGATAGAGTCGGAGGGTAGCGGTGTTAATCTATGAGCAGGAAAAGAGAGTGGGAGATGACGGAAATGAGATTGAAAAGTGAATAAAGATTAAATAGATAAATAAATAAAATAACATGTTAAATAATTTAACCGAACTTACCAATATATTAACGCGAATAGGTCTTAAATATAATAAAAAAAATGATAAATAGAATTTTTTAAATGAAAACAATTTAGGAGAGTTGTAAATTTGATAAATCATTTCAACTAGACTCCTAAATTTGTCATTTATCATTTATATATTATAATTAATTTATTCTTTATGTTATCACTTATTATTTATATTTTAATTTTCCTTCCTAATTAATTAATTTATTTTCTTTTCACTTATTTTCTTTAATAATTTATTTATTTTTATGTTATCACTCCTCATTTAAATATAAAATTTCCTTCCATTTTTATTTTTTATTTTCTCTCATCTTTATTTATATATATATATATATTTATATATATATTTATATATATATATATATATATATATTTATATATATATATATATATATATATATATATAAAAATTTATCTCTCATAATTAATTTGTGTATTTTATTTCTCTTCATATATATAAAATATATATATATATATATATATATATATATATAATATTTTATAATTAATTATATATATATATTTCTCTTTATATATTAACTCCTATATTTTTATTTTTTTAATATATTTATTAAATTCTTTTCATATTTATTAAAGATATTTTATTAGTATTATTATTATTAATATAATTTTAATTTATATATTTAGTAATTATTTTATAATTTATATTAATTATTTTATATATTTTATTTTCTTCATTAATTTTATATAAACTTATTAATCATTTTAATATTAAATATTTATTTATTTTTATTTTTATATTTAATATTATTTATTTATTTATTATATATAAATATTAATAATATATATAATAATACTACCTAATATATAATAACGTTTAATATCATTTATTAAACTTACAATAAAATGACAAATTTTCCTTTCCTAAATAATTATACTTTTTTTTATATTTTTATCCTTATTGTATAATATATATATATATATATATATATATATATATATATTAATCAATTACTTTTAAATTTTTTTTATCAAATATCATATATTTCTCTTCTATATATAATATATTTTCGTTTTTATTTTCTCTCTAATTATATATATATATATATATAATAATAATAATTAATTTTGTATCTCTAATAATTAATTTATTCCTAATTATTTGTTTTTATTTTCTTTCATCTTAATTTCTCTAATAATTAATTTATTTTTTATGTTATCACTCCTTATTTATATATAAAATTTCATTTCTAATTATTATTTTTTTATTTTATCTCATCCTATATATATATATTTATTAATTTTTATCTCTCATAATTAGTTTATATAATTTCTCTACGAATATATATATATATATATATATATATATATATATATATATATATATATATATATATATATATATTTATATATATATATTTATACAAAATTTTAAATTGAAAACAACAATTATGAGTTCGAATCTCTCCTAATGCAAATGGTGGTGGTATATATATGAGATTGAAATATGGTGATATACATATATATGGGGATGAAGAAATTGAAGGAGATCTTATACTAAGATATAAGATATAAGACTAAAATGACTATGATAATGGTGTTAGTATGTATGAAATTAAAGATATCATATATCTTAGTATAAGACTAAAATGACAATGGTCATTGTGTTGTGGCTTAGAAAAATCATTAAATAATTTTTTTTGGGATCAAATTATCTTTATTTGGTTTTTCTCTTTAGTTTGTTTATAAAATAGCTTGAACTAGATAAAATTATTATTAGCCCGCAGGTCTAAAATTATATAATATAAAGATATTGTTTTTTCTACAATATAATGTGTTGCACTAAATCGTAATTTGTAATTTGTAAGGGAGTGAAAAATATATGATTATGATGAAATATTTTTTGCAATGAAACTCATTCGATTCACATTCGTAAATCTTGACTACATTACAAAAATAGTAAATTTAAGATCATTCATTTTTTTTTTCTATTGATTTATCATTTTTATCAGTTATGATTGTATGAAGATTAAAAGACATTAAAAGATTGTTAGTTTAATGTGTTTGGTTACATTTTAATACGTCACTTGATTTAACGTATTTAACGATATTATAATTAATTTTTTCTTCTATAATATGAGTCCACATTTCAATCTTCGTTACTTTAATTAGTGAAGAATCATGCAAATATTTCTCTTATATGGGTCACGGTTCTCATATTTTTTTTTTTTGAGTGTTTTGGTTTTAAAATTTCTATAAAGACTTGTAGAAGAACTGAGTAAATTTGGCGAGATTAAAAAACTTAAATATTTGTGACAATTTTGCAGATCAAATGATAAAAGATTTTTACGTCAATAATTTTTCTTAATTATAGTTTTTTTAGATATCATTATTTTAAAAAACAACGTATTGTTTGCAACATCTATATTCAATCGAGGAAAAACATACAATAAATTTATTAAATAATTTGAGTGGATGCTTGATAATTTTCATTGACTTTATATAAATAATATTAATATTTTTTTATTAATATTATCATAAACTTTTTTTTATAATGATTTATGAGTATGACCAACTTCTCATAAATGATAGACTTTCGTGAAGACATATATAGTCAATGCGAGAAGAATATATATACAACCATTGTGCCTATTATAACATTTTGAATCTAAAAAATGTTGATAGTTAATGAATTTATATTATTTTTTACTCTTATAAATCAAATCTTTTCATTACTAATAATACAAAAGTTAACATAAAAGTCTAACTACTTTAATGTCGAAACTCCTAAAAATTGAATTAAGAGTAATAAATATATTTTTTTTCATTATTATTTTAAAAATAATTTATACACATTTAATGGCTTCACGACGAATTATCCTAAGAAGTAATTGTGAAGATAATTTGTCCAAACTAAAAGTTGAGTCATCTAATAAAATTTTGTCATTTTAACTTATATATTAAATTATTTTTTATTCGTTTTAAAATTTGTTTGACATTATGCACCTATTTATTTTTAATATTCTAAATTATAATATCTTTTATCAACAAATAACATTTTTGACATTTTGTATCTAAAATTAATTATAATACTTATTATCTCCTAATAATGATCATATTTTAAAAAAAAAAATTTTTTTTACATATTTTTTAAATCTTCATACACCGGTTAGTGAAGAATCCATGCAAATATTTACACATTTTATGGTTTCATGACGAATTACCCTAAAATGTAATTATGAAGATGACTTGTCCAAATTAAACGTTGAGTCATCTGATAAAATATTTTCATTTTAATTTATATATTAAATTATTTTTTATTCGTTTTAAAATTTGTTTCACATTATGCACTTATTTTTTTTAATATGCTAAATTATAATATCTTTTAGATCAAGAAATAAAGTTTTAAACATTTTGTATCTAAAATTAATTATAACATCATTATCCCATACTAATTATCATAATACTTATTATTTCTATGGATTCTTCACTAAACAAAATACTCATTATTTTCTAATTTTGTAGTTATTTTTTTATTTTAATTATGAGAATGTTTATTTTAATATGTTGTCTAAAATTTTTAATTATTTTTAATTAAAATTTTTGTTTATGTTTACACATAAATTTAACTTTATTAAAAATGTTCAAAGTGTTAAGTGAGAAAAAATATATTGGTGGTTAAAATATATAATTTCGATAAGTTGGTTTAAGTAAGATCAATAGGCGAGAAATTGATTAAATTTATAAATTAATATGAAATGAAATGGTATATTATTAAAAAAAAGTTAAAATTTCAAATAGAATGTTTGATAAAAAAATAGTATTAAATTATTAATATGTAAGTGAACTAATATTAATATTTTTAAAATAAAAAATAAAAAAATTATTAATATTATTTTTCTTTTAAATATATTTAACTTATTTATTTTTTGTCTTTTAATATTTATATTTTAAAATTATTATATATATATATATATATATATATATATTCATCCATAAAATTTAATAAATATATAATATATGTTATTAAATAAAAAATAAAAAATATATATTTTGACATATTTTAAATTATTAATAAAATTTTTTAACATATAAGTTAAATTCTTCAAATATTATGATTAAAGTCGGTTAAGACTTTAATTACTAATTCGCATTAAATGTCTTAAATTAAAGTATAGTATGATTTTGAAAATTTTGATAATATTCTAAAAAAATTTTAAAATTTGAAAGATAAATTTTAAGATATATGAAATATTTTTATGTATTTTTAATTATTTTATCTTTTATAACTATTTATAAATAAGATAATTTTATAAAATATATTTTTTATTTATCTTTATTTTATATCTATAACCGTACAAACGCAGGATATCTTAACTAGTTATTAATAATATATCTTATAATTTGTAATGAATCTTCATAAAACTGTTATATCAATCTTCTTATATACATCTTTTGATATAAAATATAAAATTTGTAAATCTAAGATGACTTTAACTAAAAACAAATTTCACAGCTAAAATTTTAGATTCCAATTTACACGTATTTGATAAAAATAATACTTACTTTCTCTTTAAATTTATAGTGTTGATAAAATATCACATTCCTTCTAAACTCTAACCTATGTCTAATTTATGAAAGTAAAATATATAAATTTTAATAAAAATGTGTATATATCATTAATCAAAAAAAGAATTATATTAAAAAATATCACCATTATTTATAAGATTAAATTATAATATGAAATTTGTAATTTCAATTGATTTTAATTGAAACACATTTCTTAGCAAAACTTCTAAGTTCCAATGTACGTATTAGTATTGATAAAACAATATATACATCATCTTTAAACTTTTAGTGTTATAAGATAATACATGTTTTTTTTAAACTCGAATTTGAAGTCTAATACATGAAACAAAACATATAAACTGAATGAAAATATGGATATATATTACTAAACTTAAAAAAACTGTATTAACAAAGTTGTAATCAATGTTTTAATATTAATAAATATATATTAGTATTCATTAAAAGAATTATTATTATTTATCTCTATATAATATTTTTAAATGAGATCTAAATTTAAGCGCTAAATTTATATGTAATCATTATGACATTAACATTAGTCTTCAAATATTTTTGTTTCAAAATATATTATTTTTCATAACTTACTTTGTTATTATTCATTCAAATATATTAAGTTGAATTAGTCATTATTTTGCCTTTAGTTAGGCTTTTTTCATTTAAATGATGTAAAAGTTGTGCATAAATCTTAACTTGTTACTCGCATGAACACAATATTACTGTCAAAATCAACTTTAATAATATAGATAATCAATTGATGGATAAAAGCTTTCCTAATGAAGCAACAAGTGCTAAAGCAAGAATATGAATAAAAATAAATGTAAGTGAAATCAAGTTGCATAATGCCTCTTTTTATGGTTTCAATACTAATAAATAATAATTGTTGGATCGTCATAATCACATCCATCTTTATAAAACTCTATGAAACTCTATAAAAGTGCAAAATTTAAGTCAAAAGATGCTAATTACACATGAGAACACGAAAAAAATATTTAAACAAATAATTTAGTGCAGATGAGATAGCTTTATTTTTAAATTTAAATAAGCATACTAGATGTTCTAATAAAAAGATGTAAACATATAACAATACAAAAGAATTATCAAACAAAATTATGAAGTGCAAATGTGTTAGCTTTGTTATTGGATGCACTAATTGTATGCACACGATAAACAAATGCTTTTAATTCCAAATTGTAGAGAAACTAAAACAAATCGCACATTTAACCACGTACCCACGTCCGAAATCATAATCTTATTGTGCACATGATAAGAATAATTTTTATTCAAAAATGTTAAAGAACCTGAAATACATCTCACATTACGTGTTGACGTCAAAACCAAGTCAAAACCAAGTCTCAATATGGACTCTTATTGTAGATGTCTCGCAACAAATGACCTTACATCAACGTTGCAAACAATGTAACATAGAACTGTGACCGTCCTTCTAAAATCATTTGTCCTAATTGTCCATAAGGTAAAACTAGTAACGAATGTGTGAGCGTAAAAATATGAAATACTGGGTTAGGTCTCGACAAGAGAGGAGATGATTGTCGCTAAATTAGAACATTCCCACAATTTTGCACACACATGCACACATAACTTATCTTTCTTCAAATTTACAATCACATATAATACCCATTAAGTTAGGTCACGACACTCACATGCACATATAACTATTTTATATCTCAAATTCGTAATCACATATACTACTTATTGATTATATCTTGACACTCACATGCACATATAATTATTTCATTCCATAAATTCGCAACCATATATATTCCACTTATTTGAGTTTAAGCGAGGATCATGAATGTGAGGTGTCATGTTAGTTTTCCGTGATTTTAAAAAATAATAATATGTAAGTCTCAAATATATTTCTCAATAATTTAAAACTTAACATATTTAGTTAAATATATTTTTAATTTGTTTTACATTATTTTAATTTTTTTACATTTATTTTTTGCAAACATTTATATATATATATATATATATATATATATATATATATATATATATATTCATTTATTTATTTAATTTCACTATGTTTAATATATATATCTATCATTATTATTTTTCATTAAAAAATAACATTAATTATTATTATTTTTTGTGTGTCATTTTTTTTTATAATAATAAACAAATTTCAAATACATTTCTAAATCACTTTATATTTTAAAATTTAATAAAAATAATTTCTCAATCTCACATCTTGATATGATTTTAGACATTTACTCACAAAACGTGGACCAACATTGGGGTCTTAAAAAATGCATTCTTAAACATTCAATTACACTTTGCCGCAGGATCTAAACCATGACTCACCCTTTATGGACACAAATCATTGGGTTTATCACAAATGTTTGCGTTACTTAAGTCGACATTCCATTCATGGATGAACCATTCGGTTAGACCTTTCGGCATGATCTTAGGTTCTAACTCACCATCCGGGGACGATCCTTTAAGTTTTTTCACAAGTGTTTGCATAACTTAAGCTAATATTTTGGCCATGAACAAACCCTTAGTTTATCTATCAAAGAATCTTTGTTTACTCAATTCGACAGTCTTAAGTATGAAACTTGAATATATTAACCGACCAAATAAGACGATTAATTTGTTTTTAAAATAATTTTATAAGTTAGATTTTGTAACCAATATATTTTTATTTTCTATCTCAGCACAATTATATTTTTATTTTTTTCTAATATATATATATATATATTATTCTAATATATATATTATTCTAATTAAACATATTTTCTCCTAATTAATTTTTTAATATTTAATAATTATATAATGTTACACATTTAATTATATATATATATATATATATATATATATATATAATATTTTATTATATGTTTCTTAACTAAAAAACATAAAATTTTATAAAAATGTTAAATAAAATTTTGTATTCATTAGCTTATATATATATATTCTTTATATTTTTATATATATATTTATTATTAATTTTATTATTTTTAATTTATATTTATAAATATAATATTATTTGAGTATGAATTTATTTTTTGTTAATATTGTTCCAAACTTTTCTTATTAATAAATATTATATTCTAATATTCTCAATATTAACTTCGGGTGGTGTTTCATCTCGAATTGATGACCAATTGTTAATTATTAACTTCTTCTTAGGCTGTGTTCTAAGAGGAAGTGATACTTCTTTTGCAACCTCTACGGATTGAGTTTCTTTTGCCCAAAATTTCTTAATTGACTTCTCTGTTCTCTTTGGGGCTTCTTCGAGTGATGATGATTCAAGTATAATCTTCCTTTTAAACTTTGTTTTGATTGAGGCATCTTTTCCCACACCAATCACCACTTGGGTTGATAATCTATAGAAACAACCACATCCTTCAGCATTTGGGGTTGATGATCTATGGCAACAACCGCATCTTCCACCACCATCATTTATGGTGGTGTTTTAACTCGAACCTCTACGAATTGAGGTTATTCTACACAGGGTACCTTTGTGAAATAATTGTGAATGGCATCCCTGAGAAATTGATTTGTGTCCATAGCCTCGTACAAGATATAAGACAAATGTGTTGAGTTTCTGTTGTTTTGATGATTCTGCTACATCTGACAACACTTTTCTTGCTTTTGCTATATTTTGTGAAGATCTAGCAATAGTGTCTAATTCATTTTTAACGATGGAGGAGGTTCATACACGAGGCTCATCCTCTCCAATCTGAGCCCCATCCACATCATCTGCCACATGATCTGCCAACTGATCTATTAGATGATCTTCCATATCATTTTCTATCTCATATTCTAGATGATCTTCCATATCATTTTCTAACTCATATTCTAGATGATCTTCCACATCATCTTCTAGATGATATTTCACCACCTCTTCACCTCTTGAAAGTGGAAGACGTCCAACATCCCTTCCATATCTGAATACTCCTCGTTTCATTTCCGTTTGAATCCTACTTCTTAGCTTATTGTCATTCCAACATGACAATATCAAAAATTTCCGTTTGTAAGGAAATTGGAGTTCTTGGTCCACAATCATATCCATGAAGAACAACTAAAATAATATACAATATATTAGAACATTTACATTGACATTTAAATAAACCACTAAATTAAAGTATTGACAAAAATTACTTACAATAAGAAATGTCTACGGTCCAAGACATAACGACATTCATTCTCCTTCCACTTATGGCAGACTTTAACTAAGCCTTTAATTATGAATTAGAACCAATTCAAGTTTCGAATATTATTGATATCAAATAAAGATTTTAGGATTTTAAACCTGCAGTTACAAAATTTGGATAAGAGAAATGTACATAATTTAATGATGATTTGGAAGGTAAGTTTTGAAAATGTAAGTTTTGAGAATGTAAGTGTATACTTGCACTGTTGATTTTGTGAGGTATAGAGAAAGTTGTTGACACCATAGACTACAAAGTCTATCTTACAATTATTTTTAGTTGCTCTATTGTTTAGAATCATCTTTGACATTACAGTTGTTATAGGACCAAAAATTTTATTTTTCATTCCCCATCATCTCCTATAGTCTGTTAGTTGTTCATCATATTTAGGGGACTCATATTATTTCTAATAGACTCAACAATTTTAATTTCCCCTTTAAGGATGCCTAGTACGCACTAAACATCTTCTTCCTTAATTTTGACTTCCTTTCCATTTAGTAGGCTGCTCGTACAATTACCGCAGTCGAATGACCTGACGAGGTGTAGAGAGAGTTCACCTGGACATTTTGAAAGACCAAGTGTTAGAATCCCTCCGAAGCCTATGACCTTCACGACCTCATTTTGTTCTCTTGTCAATTGTTTAATTACATTGAAAAGTCCATTTGATGAGGTCTTAGTCAAGAAAATCTTGTGTAAATTTGTTTTGGGAGGGAGATGAGGGATCTAGAGACGAGTGAGCGGAGGGTGAGGTGGGAGCTGGAGATGAGTGAGCGAAGGGTATGGTGAGTGCTGGTGGTGAGGGAGTAGAGGATGCAGTGTGAGCTAGAGCTGAGAGAGCTAAGGGTGCTAGAGCTGAGGGAGCGTAGTGAGCTGAGGGAGTTGCAAACCCTTGATCATCATCTATAGCAGTAATTGCCAACAATGACAAATCTACTATTGATGGTCAACAACAGTTCCTTTTATATATTCTTCCAAAAAATAAACAGATAACTAAAGAATATTAACAATGAAAGCTATTATGATTTACAACATCTCAATTAAGTATTTGGATGGATTTAGAAGAAATCACATGCTAAGAAATAGACATCAGGTTTTGAATATTTAGTTTAAATAATCAAAAATAAAGAAATTGATAAGTAAAAATAGTTAATTAAGTAATAATACCAATTAACTATTTAAATATGCTAATAAACTTAAGAAACTAGCCAACAATTGTAAAATTACTAAGTTTTGAATATTTAGTTTAAATAATCAAAAAGGGAGAACTTGATAAGTAAAAATAGTTAATTAAGTAGTAGTATTAAATAACTATTTAAAATAAGAAATTAATTGTGGAAAAATAATAATGTGTAGACTAAACCAAGTTCGGCTCGGAAGATATCGACTTATGAAGATATCAACATTTTAGAAGATATCGGCTTTCAGAAGTTCGTCTCTCGAAAGTTTGGCTTTCAGAAGTTCGGATTTCAGAAAATATCGGCTTTCAGAAGTTCGACACTCAGAAGTTCGGTATTCAGAAGTCCAACATTAGGAAGTTCGGCATTCGAAAGTTCGACTTTCAGAAGTTTGGTATTTAGAAGTTCGGCTTTTGGAAGTTCGACACTCGCAAAATCGGCTTTCGGAAGACATCAACATTTGGATCCGGTTTTCCATATATCAACATTCCAAATATTAGCATTTCAGAAAGCGCGCGTCCGACTTTTCAAATATCGACTCTCTACAAGCAAATCTGGCATTCTATATTTCAGCATTTCATGAAGTGCGTCTGGTATTATCTTTAATGCTTCCCAAAATACAAACACATTTCCAGTAGCGGCAGAAATCAACTTTACGCTACATCAGAATTTTATTTCCATTTTGGTGCAAGTTTGAGGAAAACCTTTTGATAGCAGATGTCTGCTAACACAGTTCAGACTGTCAAGATTACCAAAAGACAAATTATCCTTGCTGCATGCTCCTAAGAAATGATAATAAAATTAATGCCATCTTAACTTATTATAATCAAAGTACAAGAAAGATCAAAAAAAATATCTCTTATGTTGTACTATTCTAGACTTTAACCAATCAAAGTGAAGACAATGGTCTCATGAAGTAGATATAACCATTGAAGTCACAAATATATTCGTTGATATTTTTGCCTACTTAAGAAGACAAAATTCAATCTGCTTCAACACTCTTTTTCGACATCTTGAACCTTTGCTATCAAATCGCTCAAACTTTCGAAACTTACAAGTTCTCAAAGAGTGTATTAGAATATCAAGTGTATTACAATACTACCTATTATGTGTGAGTGGTGAGCATTGTAAGTTGACAAAATTTGTTTCTGTACAACATAGTGAGTATATCGAAAGGTCGAAAATAGGCAGAAACTAAGACCTGATTGTTCGACTGAGTTTGTACACGTATTGTAAATTAATCGAATATTCTAGTGAATATCCTTCTCAAAGGTTTAAGAAGAAGGGGTGACGTATGAGTTTTACTCCGAACATCCATAAATTTTGTGTTGTGTCTTTTCTTCATTATTATCCTCTAAACCGACATTCTGTTGCTTCAAGTTGAAACAAACACTTCCCTACTTGAACTCGGTTCAAGAGTTTGTGATAACTTGTGTAGAGTAGAAACGAGATAATCAACCTCTAACAGGGTTATTATCAACCAATGTGTAAGTATTCAACAATAGTCGGACTTTAGTCCTTATTGGCGATCCCGATCCTAACATCCCATTTCCACTATATATATATATATATATATTTTCTCTAAGTAATACACTAAATCCAGTCACCATATAGAATAGAAAGAACAACAAAAAAAACATCATCAAGTAGTTTATTATTTAAGAAAATCTGAATGAAATGGTTCTGAACATGGTCATGTTCTGGATGAAATTGTCTCGAACATGGTCATGTTCTGGACGAAAAGGTCTAGAACATGATTATGTTCTAGACAAAATGGTCTCGAACATGATCATGTTCTAGACAAAATGGGCCTAAACATTGTCATGTTTAGGACGAAATAGTCCTGAACATGGTCATGTTCAACACGAAATGGTCCCGAACATGGTCATGTTCAAGACCATTTCATCTAGACCATGACCATGTTCTAGACCATTTCGTCCATAACATGACCATATTCTAGACCAATTGCACCAAAACCGCTGATTGAAAAGGTGAAATAATCACCCTACCATAGTGATCATTTCACCTATAAGCATAGGCCTCGTCACTATCTACTCCGACCACTTGAGCCAAGAACAATCAAAACGTCATTAATGACTTTTGACTGATTCAGACCACTTGTAGCATCCACCAACTTAGGAAAACTATAAATAGATACCTGAGTCGTTCCCAATCCAAGGAACCAACTCATAACCTTCAAATCGATGAAAATAAAAAATCCGCCATTAAAGCTTAAAGCTGGATTATTCAAAATTTCTGTTTGAGGCCTTAAAGCTTAGATATGAGCATCTAAAAAGCTTTATTAAGAATCAAGGAGTGTTCTCCAATCATTTATAAAGTTCTAATCACCCTCTAATTCATATTTACAATTTGAATTTTAATTTTTTATATTTCAAATTACATAAGCTAGTACTTGCTGTTTTTGATGTTTTATGGTCGAAAATTTATCCTTAAATGATTTAGAAACTATCTGGATATGATATAACTGATTAATCGATCTAAATAATAAAAACCCAAATTTAAATTTTCAAAATAAAAATATGTTTTTTTCAATAGAATTGAATATTTTGAGTTATTGATTTGGTTCAAACATGCAGCCAATGTTCTGGTTTTGGTACCAATCAAGTATATGTAGTATAATCAAACTATTGGATAATTCCTTACACTTTAAAATCTAAAACCCGATTTTTTATTACAAACTGTTTTGAACAAATTGATCATAATCTATGATGATTGATACTTTAAGATGATAATAATATGTCCTGAAAACTCTGTGAAGCTACTCTAGTTCTTAGATCAAATAATCAGAGCTAAAAAATGAACTTAAAAACCCGCATTTTGGTGTTCTTGAAGACCGAACCTTGTTAGCCTATGACCAAGATTCCTCGGTCTAGACTGAAACCTAGGATCGAGATTCCTCTGTCTAGACTAAAACCTAGGACCGAGAGGTCCGACCAATGTTTTTGAACTAGGACCAAGAGATCCGACCAAGGATTCTAACTTAAGACCGAGAGGTCCAATCTTGGGACCGAGAATCCCAAACCCTAGGACCGAGAATTCCAAACCCTATGACCAAAATTACTAACCTTGGGATCGAGAATCCCAAATCCGGGACCGAGAGCTCCCAAACCCAAGACCAAGAGGTTTATACACCTCGACCGATAAACATAGCCCCGAGATAACCCATTACCGATATGTTTATACACCTAGACTGGTAAATCCAACCAAGGACTAAGAGTCCTTAGCACCTAGACTGAGGGTCTCCAGACCCCGACTGATAAAACTAAACCTGAATCTTAGGACTCCGGTCTTAATTATTGTTTGGTTCCACTTTTCAAAACCTTTTTTTTAATTTTGGGACCCCAAACTATTTTATAAAAATCCCGAAAAATTAGAAAAATATTTCAAAATATTTTTGCGATATTTCCCATAAAATATATATTTGGAATATTTCCCATAAAAATTATTTTGACTAAGCCAAAATAAGGCATGTTTGGTGTTTATTTCTAAATCCTAACATCCTTAATATTAATTGATCATCAACAACATGTAAACGTATTTAAATATTGATGTTTCAATACTTTAAATAACGTTGAAGCTAGAAGCATGATTAAGACTAGAAGAATAATCGGTTAAAACTCAAACTTTATACAACTGATTTTCAAAAGCCAACTTTATAAGCAGAGACCGTTTTTAAAATAAGTACGGATGATGAAGTGCAAAAGTCCTTTCCCGAGTATCACCAAACTACGAACTAAAAGAAATTCTAGTCAATACGTTTGTACATGTATGCCAACTTTTATTGATTTTCAAAAATCAATTGTCGACTCGGTTTCAAAGTAAATAATCTTTTAAATTAATTATGTTTAATTAAGTTAAACTAAATTATTTCTAAAAAAAATTAAATTGTTATTAGATAAACGTAAATACTCGAATTATTTAAAATTGAACCCCGAAATAAATTTAATTAATTTCAAAAGGTGTTTGCAATTAGTGTCATCTTTTAAATAATATTTTATTTTAAGATAAAATTCCTGACATACAAAACGAGTTTGAATTTCTCGAACCACGAGTTTTTCATATAAACAAATACAAGGAGTTTTTCCGGGGTTACAACTTTCTATCGACTCAACAGAGAACTAAATATTTAACTTGAAAACATAAACTTAGCTTTTGAAACATTTGTATCGTGTTTTCCACTTGATAGGCCTCTACTATCAGTGAATGAAACTCATTTATGATTCCCCACATAACAAAAAAAACTAATTACTATCACCAAGCTAGTTGTTTATCGTCCCTAGATAACCAAAACCTCGTCATTACATCCCTTATTTGACTACTATATATATATATTATGTGTATGCATGTATAGTCTAAGTGCACATCTCAAGCATGTTTCTTTCTTTACAAAAAAAGCGCACGTTTATAATTTTTTTGAAATTTCAGTAACAGACAATGTCCATGCTGACGGATGTCGTGCTAGTTCTATGGGTTGATAATTTTCACGCAAATGAGTGGAACTATCGGTCCTATTGCATCATTCCAGTCATGAGGTTCATAAACTTTGAAATCAACTCCATCTATAAGATGGAAATGCAGTGAAGGTGGAACACTGTAAAACGAGCTTACTTCCTAGGTGAGAGGCATACTTGCCCAACCATAGAGGAGTTCCGAGCTATCCTCATGACAGACAACAAGAAAGTTCTACATTTGAAGTTATTTGTAGAATCAATGTCCCTAAGAAAGATCTTGCAATACGAGTATGGATACTCCAAGATAACTTCTGATGTTATCCTTGTAAAGACATACATCGATTTCTCAACATGGACCAAAATGGAAATAAGGAATGGAGAAATTCCTTTGACTTTGAGATCGTACATGATAACAATGACAATTATATTAGCTCACTACGTCCTAATACCAGCCAATGGTAAACCCTCCTAAAGAATCCTGGAGGTAGCATACCAATTACGAAGGGGAAATGAAGACCCCTATGGTGTTATCTGGTGGAAACACTAGGTTTGAACAACTCATGTTTATCTTCCACCATGAGTAAAAGGGGCTCACCCTCAATCCTCTACATCTGGATACTTGACAAGCTCAAATGCTTACTGCCAGTTCTGCCTGATGACATTTTGTCCCCTTCTCTTCAGTATCGAAGAATGAAGGAAGCTCTACCAGGACCACCTATATAAAGAAATGACGAGACTTAGGAGATACTCCCATGATATCCCATTAAGAAAATGACTTTTATGATGGATGAAAAACCCATGATTATGCTTCTAGGTTTGGAATGGGTTACTTGTTATTACACCCATAGCCTGTTAAAGGAATTCAAAAATATTTACATAGAAGCCACCTTCACTATAGACAAGTCAATCGATCACATGACCTATGTAGGATATCTAGAGAAATGGCATAACGCCTTCCAGATGAATATCCTATAAAAACGAAGGACATACCTAGATCTTATTCTCTAACAATATGAGGATGTCCATTAAAATGAAGAGGAAGAAGTTTTTAGTGCGGACACATGTTACAACTGAACATAAAGCCTGTGACTTTCGTCAATACTTTTTCTCTTTTAGACTATCTTTGTAAAATATCAACAAGAGAGTATTGTCTGTAACAAACTTTGCGAGTATGTGAATACAACAATTCTAAGTTTGTTAATCGAATCACAACAAGAGATGCTTACTCTCTAGGATTCATGTTATATGCATTGCATTGTACTATGTTACAATCTGAAAACCCTCATCTATTTCTTTTCGAAACAATCCACGACTAAGAAAAGCCGACATTGTCCCTATAAATAGAGATCCAAAAATCAGACGTTTTATATGTCACTAGATGGCTGAAGAATCCTTTGTACCTAAAACGGTCTCAACGACCGAGTTTATGGAAATGAAGGAGGCTTTCAGCATGTAACAGATCAACTCGCATTGATCACAACTTCTTTAGCTAATAAAATATCCCGTCTACATTCCAAAACATATCCCTTTTTTTCTGATTTCCTAACCAGGCTAGGTTATGTTTACCTTCATTAAAACCTGTCCTATTAGTCAACAAGCTCAAGAAAAAGTCTCTTTCTACAAAGATTCCGAAGAGGATATCGAACTAAGTACGCGGGTACAAAATGAAGAGGTAATCAATCATCTAGAATCATAGGAAAAACAAATTCCAGCGGTTGATATACCATTGTTAACAAAATATGAACGCCTAATGGCTAAAGTTTAAGGCATGTGGGAAAAGATGGAAGACCGACTAAACAAGTTAGATAAGGGTAAAAGCATCGAAGAACATCGTGACTTGAAAGACACTATGAAAGCTACCGAATGAGTAGTTATTCCGACTATGAAGAAATTTCTAAACACGGGAAATAACCTTGATGATGATAACGAGAAAGAAAGAAAATAAGGAAAAACTATCAAAGCTACCACACTCCCAAGCCATTTCCTAAGAAAGGAAAAGACATAAGTGCATCAGGTAAATACTTCTTGGCAAGAGAAATTGCCTCCAAAGATGAGCCCAAGTAAGTCTCCACTACCTAAGGTTGGTACAACCACTCCTACCAAAATTACACCTTCAAAGGCACCTAGACCCCTTAGAGTCTTTGATGACCTAAGGATGCCTTTAAGTTAAGTGATGAAGATTCTTAAGGAAAATAATCTCGTCAAACCCCTTTCTTTAAGAATAGACAGACCATTCTTGGAAAAGTATCAGAACGCTTGGTGCGACTATCACAAAGTAAAGGGCCACACTACCAACAATTTTAGTGTCCTCAAACACCTCTTCTAGGACTTGATCGATTAGAATGTCATCACCGGAAATAGAAAAGAATCTTCTACAAAGTTAATATGATCACCACCAATGAAGCATCCATTGAATTCAATGTGTTACTGGACCTGATCCATAACACCAAACCAGAGATCGATATGATCGATCTCTGGCCCAAAGAGAAGTCCAAAACCCACTTCAATGAGACTTCTGAATGGTGGACGTAAAAAATGATTGCACACATCTACGCCCCGATAGACATTACATAAACACGTGGTAGAACGTATTTCCAACTCAGTTTCATGAAAACCACAACAACCAATGTTCCATCCATCTCCCAACTTCATGTAGGAACTATAAGGGAAGATGAGTATAGAGCTCTTAACCCAAGAGACATCCTCCTTAGTCAACTGAAAAGGACGAATGCTAACATTTCTATATAGGAAATCTTGATGTACTCTATCGAGTACATGAAAGTAGTTCTCAATGAGTTAAGAAAGGCCAACATACCTTCCAATACTACCCTAAAGAGCTAGTAGGGATCATATTCTCTAATTTGCAACATAACATGATTGACTTTGAAAACAAGGATCTTTTAGTAGTCGAAACAAATCATGACAAAGACCTTTACATTTATTTGCAAATGGAGAGAAATACGGTTCCAATGGTCTTAATAGACAATGGATTCGCTCTCAACATATGTCCTTGACGGTCTCTTGAGAAGATAGGTGTATCTTGAGACAAGATCATACCACCCGAACTATGTTATAGAGGTTTCAACAGCTCTCTCTACGAGATAATGGGTTGCATCAAGTGCACCGTCCGAGTGATCGGCATCCCCTTCCAGGTAGACTTTTCTGCATTAACATGCGACCTTCCTATAAACTGATCTTATGAAGACCACAGTTTCATCAAGCCAAGGCTTTAGCCTCTACCTTACATCAAAAGCTTAGGTTCATCTCCAACGACCAAGTCATCTGTCCATAAATAAAGGTCGAAACCGTTGACCAACGGATTTCAACTAGTTGTGAAGGAAGTTTTGAAGAAAGAAAAGGGAAACTAGGATTCTGTTGAAATATTCCCTTAAAAGGCATAGAGCCATGACCGATAGTGCAAAAACGAAATAAGCAAAATCGAGTCTCTAAAACCCTATTTTTTGATAGGTACGTGAGATTCTTCGTACATGATCCCGTTCTAAACCCTAATTGTAGTAAGGACTTCAAAACCCTATTTATTGATAGGTGTGAGAGATCGTTCCTACACGGTCCCATTTTAGAATCCTATTTGTGAATATGTATCCCAAACCCAATTTGTTGATAGGTGCGATAAATTATTTTTATACGATTCCACTAAAAATCCTTTTTGTGAATAGGTATCAAAAACTCTATCTATTGATAGGTGAGATATATCGTTTTTATACTATTCTTCTAGGAATCCTATTTGTGAATAGGTATCAAAAACCCTATATGTTGATAGATGTGATAGATTATTTTTATACGATTCCACCAAAAACCCTAATTATAGTTATGTATCCCAAACCCTATGTATTGATAGGATGATAGTTCGATTTCATACAATTCCGCTAAACACCCTAATTGTAGTTTGGTATCTAAACCCTATTTATTGATACCTATGAGAGATTGTTTGTACACAATTTCGTTATGCATCCTTGTTTGTTAAGAAGCATATAGTTTACTTTTAAGATGATCCGTTAACAATCTTGTTTATCGACAATTACCTGAGATTAAATGCACATGATACAGTCTAAATCATATTTGTTAATAGGTTAAGACATCGTTCATAGAAGACTCCGTGACTAAATCCTATATTTTAATAGGTTGAGATGTCGTTCATACACAACTCTATGACTAAATCCTATTTGTTAATAGGTCGAGACGTCGTTCATACAGGACTTCGTGACTAAATCTTATTTTTTAATAGGTCGATACGTCGTCATAACGACACTATGAGTAAATCCTATTTGTCAATATGTTGAGACATCATTTGTATATGATTATGCTAGAAACCCTATCTGTTGATATGTGCGCTAATTGTTCATACACGAATCCACTTAAAAACCTTATCTATTGATAGTTCGAGACATCATTTGTATATGATTCCGCTAGAAACCCTATATGTTGATAGGTGCGTTAATTGTTCGTTACCGATTTTGCCTGAAAACCCTATATGTCTATAGGTCGAGACATCATTTGTATATGGTTTGCTAGAAACTCTATCTATTGATAGGTGCGCTAATCATTCGTACACGATTCCACCTGCAAATCATATATGTTGATAGGTCGAGACATCATTTGTATATGATTTAGTTAGAAAACCCTATCTGGTTATAGGTGCACTAATCATTCATACATGATTCCTTTTGTAAACCCTATCTGTTGATAAGTTGAGTCATCATTTGTATATGATTCCGTTAGAGAACCCTCTCTGTTGATAGGTGCACTAATCGTTCTTACACAATTCCGTCTGTAAACCCTATATGTTCATAGGTCGAGACCTCATTTGTATATGATTCCGTTAGAAAACTCTATAAGTTGATAGGTGCATTCATTGTTCATACACGATTCCGTCTAAAAACCTTATTTGTTAATAGGTCGAGACATCGTTTATATACGATTCCACAAAAACCCTATCTCTCAATAAATATCACCTCTCGATAGGTTTCGATTCTTGCTGTCAATTTCCTTCTATGAAGTCCTTGAATGCTTTCATTCCCCGGTGTAACTCCCCCGAAGGGGAAGCCCCCGGCAGGGAACTCAATGGATGAATTATTATTCCTTTCTTTCTGAGATGAATGGTATGAAGAGTTAGAAGAAGACGATTTTTCGATTCAGACGATTATATGCACATCGGGAAATCGTATAATCGTCTTAGTTGTGAAAAAGCTAGACTACAGAGTACTGCTTTCTTAGCTCAATCCCTGACCTGAATCCCAACATCACTAAGTCAAAAATTATGTTTCTCAAAAAACAAAATAGGGTTCCGACCGATTATGTTGCTAGCCTAGGATCGAGAGGTCCGACCAATTTTCTTGAGATAGGACCAAGAGATCCAACCGAGGATTCTCACTTAGAACCGAGAATCCCAAACCCTAGGACCGAGAGGTCCGACCTTAGAACCGAGAGTCTTAAACCCTAGGACCGAAAGGTCCAATTATGGCACCGAGAATCCCAAACTCTAGGATTAAGAGGTCTGACCCTGAGACCGAGAATCCCAATGCCTAGGACCGAGAGGTCTTACCTTGGGACCGAGAATCCCAAACTCGGGACCGAGAGCTCCCAAACTCAGGACCAAAGAACTTAGCCTAGAGCTAGCCCATGGACGAGAGGTTTATACACCTCGACTAAGAAACTTAGCCTTGAACTAACCTAGGACCGATATATTTATACACCTAAATTGGTAAATCCTTGCCAAGTACTAAGAGTCCTTAACACCTAGATCGAGGGTCTCCAGACCCCGACCGATAAAAACGAACTTGAGACTTAGGACTCCGTTCCTAAGGCCTGTTTGGTTTCACTTATCAAAGCCCAAAATTATTTTTGTAATTTTGGGACCCAAACCATTTTCTTAAAATCCCGAAAAATTAGAAAATGATTTCAAAATATTTTTTGGATATTTCCAAAAAAATATATTTTGACGACTGTTTGGTATTTATTTCTTATCCCTAACATCCTTAAAAATAAATTATATTGTTAAGGTATTTCCTCCCTAATCAACGTTATCAACAACAAGTACCATCATTTAAATATTGATGTTTTAATATTTTAAATAACGATAAACCTAGAAGCATAATTATGACCAGAATAATAATCGGTTAAAACTCGAACATTATACAACCAATTTTCAAAAGACAACTTTATAAGTAGAGACCGTTTTTAAAACGGGTACGAAGGATAAAGCGCGAAAGTCCTTTTTTGAGTATCACCAAACTACGACTAAAAAAAAACTCTAGTCAATACGTTTATACACGAATGCCAACTTTTATTGATTTTCAAAAATCATCCGGCTACTCTTTTTCAAAATAAATAATATTTTAAATTAATTATGTTTAATTAATTTAAACTAAATGATTTTTTAATAAAATCAAATTGTGATTAATTTACTGTAAATTCTTGGATTATTTAATATTGAACCCCGAAACTAATTTGAATTAATTTCAAAATCTGCCAGGAATTAGTGACATCTTTTAAATAATGTTTTATTTTAAAAGAAATTTCTGACATGTAAACCAATATTTAATTTCTCGAACCTCGAACTTTTCATAGAAGCCGATATAAGTGTTTTTTCTGAGATTACAAAGAAAAAAATGCGAGTTAAAAACGAATTTAAGAGGATGTAAGATTATCAAAATTTATGCACTATGTGTTTAAGTTTGATTAATTAAGAGTGTATTTAATCATGCATATAGGGTTCTAATGAAAGTATGATTATTATGTTGACATTGTTTCCCTTGGTGATATCATTGATCTATGGTAAATTAATGAGTTTGACGGCAATTATTTCGCATTTTCATTATGTACCAGATATAATACGTGACTCTCTCTTGGAAATGAAATAGTCTTTGCAAAATAAGAATTTTGACTCCAAAGGAAGTATACTTTGGTCTAAAAAAAGAATTGTATTTGATGATAATGAACTCATAAATAGTTTTATGTACAGGACTATTTGTACATAAATTAGTAATGAACTAATAAAATAGTTTATATAAGGCTTATTTATTATTTAATATATATAATTTTTATTTGTATGAATGGTTGATAATTTGACATTATAAAGATATTTTTAATGAGTCTTCTTCTTGGAATTTCAGTTAATTAGTTTAATTATCATAATTAAACAATGGATTGTATTTTTTTTCTATCTACATTCATAATCTCTCAATTGTTGTATTTGTTCTATGTAAAAGCAACCACATATATTCTTTTGGATGTAATTAAACTAACGGAAGATAAATGATAAGGGAGAGAATTTGGAAAAAGGAATGTGAAAAAGAATGATATGATGCAACCTGATTGATTGAAAAAATCACTCTTTTCTCCATCTTCCAATACTATTTATTTTTTTACAACTAATGATGTGATGTCACGTAATTCCTCTCCTATTCTTATTCTTATTCTCATTCTTATTTTCTTTTCCAAATTCTCTCCTCCATCACTCTTCTTCACTGAAATATAATTCTTATTTTGTCCTATTCTACTTCCTTAATAATTGTATTTTTTTTATCAATGTTTTGAAATGTCTATGTTTTGAAATGTCTTTTGCTCTAGACTAAAATCAAGCTCGCAACGATAATTTGAAATTAAATATGAAAATGAAGCTACATGTATTCTTTGAAACTGAATTTAGGAGATAAATGTATTTATTTTAGTTTTGAACATTATTTAAACTGAATATTTTTGGATCAAGATCATTAATATGTCAATTATTGTACTTAGTGTTCCCATAATTGTTACCCTAGGATATACAAATACTTTTAATATATATTTTTTCTTAAATTATTTATAATATCTAAAAATACTTAATTCAATATTCAAATATCTAATGCACTTTTAAACCCTATTTTCTTTTTAATTAGGAAGATTGTTATCATAATTACCAATAGAATATAACTGACTCATTTGAAGTATTTGAATTTGGGGAGATAAATGTATTTATTTTAGTTTTGAACTTGATTTAAACAATGTATTTTTGGTTCAATATTATTACTATGTCAATGATTGTGCTTAGTGCAGACATGTGATGTGATGATTTAAACAACTTCTTATAATTGTTGTCATAGGATATTTCAGACTTCTTTTTATTGAATTTGATTGTATGACGAAGATTTTTTCTTCAATCTCTTTCGAGTGTTAATCTATATCATGGTATTAGTTAATTTGTCTTGATAATGAATATGGATATATTTTTTTTCTTAAATTAATATAATATCTAAAAAATGTTTAGTTCAATATTCATAGATCTAATGCACATATAAGCCTTATTATCTTTAATTATGAATACTATATATTATCATAATTATGAATAAATTATAACGACTCATTTATGATATCTTATTTAATGTGTCTAATCAATTAGAGGTTGTAGCTTAAAAGCTCAATCTCACCATTCACAACCAAAGGGAGATCACATCATATAATGAACGATAATGTTAGTATCTCAATTGATTATGATAACTAAGAGATAAAACATGTAGTGATATTTAGATGCATAGAACTTGAAAGTTGTATATGATTATATTATTCTTATTCTAAATAGAGAAAACATTTGTTGACATTTTTAGTGTCTTTCTACTACAAATAGATGCTCAAGGACAACGGACGAATCACCTAACCGATTACCAATCTTACTTGCTTACACTCTTGCACTTATTAATTTCTTACATTCTTCAAGTTCAAGAGAGAAAGAATCAATTACTATCTAGCTGTGAGAATATTGACTTGCTTACCAATCTGCCCACGTGTTCTTTACTTTCTGTCATTCATCTTTAATTGGTTCAAAACTTCAAATCCAACGAACTCTTCCACACTTGAAACTGTTTCAAGAGTTCGAATGATTTGTGAAGAATAGAAACAAATTTTAACTTCTAACAAAGTTAAAATCGAACTGAAGTGTATTAGTTATTATCAATAGTTAGACTCTAGTCTCTATTGGTAGCACCGATACTATCAGTAACTCATTCAAAGCCCATAAGCATGATCATAGTTTTGTCGTCCATGATGAATGTTATTTTCTTGATGGGATACCATGAGAGTATTTCCCGGATTTCGTCGTCACTCTGTACAAGAGGTCCAGGCGAAGCTTCCTTCATTCTTCAATACTAAAGAGAAGGGACACACTAGAGACTAACGTTTAAGTTTGTCGAGTAGCCAGATGTAGAGAATCACATATGAGCCTCTTTTGCTTATAGTTGAATTCTAGCATGAATTATTCAATCCCATCAGTGTTTCCGTCAGAATGATACATGAGGGGTCTTTGTTTCCTTACGCATGTGGTATACTACCTCCAGGATTTTTGAGGAGGGTTTACTATTTGCTGGTGTTAGGAAGAAGTGAACTAGTAGGATCGTTACTGTCATCATGGATGATCCTAGAGTCAAAGGGATTTCTCCATTTCTTAATTCCATCTTGGTCCATTTCTAGAAGTCGATATACGTCCTTGCAAGGGTAATGTCGGATATTGTATTGGCATATCCATATTCTTTTTGCAAGAAATTCCTTAAAAACATTGATTCTACAAATTATTTAAGATGTAGAACATTCTTGTTGTCCATCATTAGGATAGTTCAGAATTCTTTTATGGTAAGGTATATTTGCCTTTGTCCCATGAAGTAAGACATTTTTACGGGGTTCCACCTTCTTTGCATTTCCATCATGAAGGTGAGGTTTATCTTAAAGTTTATTAAACTCATGATTGTATTGAGTCCATATGATCGATAGTTCCACTCGTTTTCATGGAAAGCATCAATCCACGGAACCATCGTGATATCCTTCAACATCGTTTGCGATTGGAAAATTCAAAACATTTACAAAAATGTGTTTGATTTGAAAAGAATGACAAAATACATATATAGTAATCACATAAGGGTTGTAGTGACGAGTTTTTGGTTGTCTAGGCACGACAAACAATCGGTTTGGTGATAGTATCTATGTTTTTGCATTCTAAGATCCCATTGATAATATTTGCATTCTAAGATCCCATGCATTCTAGTTTTTTCTAACAATATCACTCGTTTTGTAACAAGTTATCATTCTCATTGATAATATTTGCACATATGTGTAGAAATACCGAATCCGATCGTGTACTTCTTTGCAAGTAAGATGAGGGTGATGTACCCCATACATGTAAATGAATTTAATAGGATAAATTTATACGTCTCTTAGGTGTTGTACCTTTGAAGACATAATATTAAGTTGAAATCGTGATACAAACGTTTCAAAAGCTAAGTTTATTTTTCGAGTTAAATATTTAATCCTCAATAGAGTCGCCATAAAGTTATAACCCTCGAAAAAAAGCCTTTCGGTTTTGTGTAAAGTTCGAGGTTTGAGTGTTTCAACCTCGATTTACGTTTCAGAAATCTTTTTAAAATAAAAAATAATTTAAAAGATTTAAATAAATTGTGACATCTTTTGAAATTAATTATAAAAATAATTAATTTTGGTTCAAATTTGAATAATCCGGAGAATTTGTCGTAATCAAATTACAATTTGATTTTTTTTTTAAAATTTGTTTGTTTAAATTAATTAAAGATAATTAATTTAAAAGATTATTTATTTGAAAAATAGTCGTCAATTGATTTTAAAAAATCAATAAAAATGTTCACCCTAATCTTATCTTGCAAAGTGTCACGGGCTAAATCTCGAACGATTGATTTATTCCTCGACCCGTGTAGTAATAGGTTATTATTGCCACAATGCTAACTAGTCAACATTTCTGAAAATGTAAGAAGGAAACTTTAGAGAGAGAGTGAGAGCTTGGAGAATAAGATTGTATTCAAGATTACTTGGTGCTTGGTTTATGGCCAAGACTTGTTTATATACAAGTGAGAAGAACATTCTAGATACTCCTTGTCCTAGATCTTTCTAGAGACTTGTATTGTCTATTTACATTTGGGATCTCCTAGAGAATTCTAGAGAGATCTTTCAACTACTTACAATAAGGATCTCCTAGAGAATTCTAGAGAGATCCATGAAAGGAAGGACCTAGTAAATTCTAGAACATTCCAAAGAGTGTTCTCTTTGTGGGCTTGACTTTTCCATCCAACATAAATGGGCCTTCCATCCAACTTAAGTGGGCCGTGATAAAAGGCTTGCTTGGGCTCGCCTTTTGAGGAGGACGTTCCTTTCAGGCAGTGATTACCTAATGTACTTCTGTCTTTTCCTTCCTCGAGAACTGACTTGAAGGTGGAGTAACTTTGATTATTTTTCCCTCTCTCCCTTATTTATAAATGGAGTCATTGAGGTTATTGCTAGTTTTCAAAAATTTCTTTATATTTTGAAAAGTTTTGATGGTGAATCTAACATAATATCGTCCATTAACGTTTTCCAAAATCATATCGATTTGTTACTATTCGCTCGGGTGGGAATCAATTTCTTTGGCGATAACTTTCCATCTTTCTATAAACATAGATAATTTCTCATTATCTCCTTGTTTGATATTCTTCGATCTCTTTTCAACCTCGATTTACGTGTTAGGAATCTTTTTAAAATAAAACATTATGTCGGAATGGTGTTTTGCTTGTTCTTCATCCCACTTGTTGAAATTGGAATGATTCATCCATATTGATGTAGGGAAAATGATCATCGTGGTAGAGTGATCCTTTCACCTTTCGAATCATCCAGAATAGTAGACAAAGAAAGGAGTTCCATCTTTAAAAATCAAAGATAGTTCTCGTCCTTATCCCTCCGTCGTTCACGATGAAGAAGACGATCAAGGCTCTTAACGACGTTTGTGTGCGTTGGCTATCGCAAAACGTTTCATAAGCGATCCATCAACATCATTAGCGATCGGGTGCTCCTTTAGCGTTCCATTTAACGGGTGTTAGCCGATCTGTTGAGGCGTAGGCGCGCGCTCCTTCGGTTACAACCGGCTACGCGGACGCGTCTAAAGCGTTGGATGAGAATCCATCGATTACTAATTTTATTTTTATTTTAAAACCTTAAATGTTTGTTTGAAATTGAATTTTCTTTAACCCTTTTGGCTTTAATTTTGATCTTTTTAAACAAAACATATATTAAAATAAATATGACAAATAATTTTTCAATTGATTTATTTTTTTTTTATATTTTAGTGTTAAATAAATAATTTTGGGGTATGAAATGGGTATCTCATTTCAACCAAAATTATTTATTTTAATCCTTTGTTTTTTTTCTAAAATTATATTAAGCTAAAATGAGTATAACATTTATCCCAAATAATTTTATTTTGGCTAGTTTCCTTAATTAATTAGATTTTAGTTATCACAATCATTAATCTAATTAATTGTTTTAATTAGATTTTGGCTTTTGGTTAATTATTTTGATTTTATCAATTAAAAAAATAAATCAAAATAATTATTTTAATTTTATAAATTAGGTTTGAAGATTTACTTACCATTTTTCTAGATCTCGTTAAACGAGGTAAAGAAACGACTTTTTCAAAATTTTCTCTCCCAAATGTGAGATGAGGAAAGCAAAATTAGACTTTACAAAATTATACTAACCTTGACTTGTTTGGAGTTTTCAACAAAATATTGCGTGTACAAATGTGTTTAGAAATTATGATTTTATTTCAGTGTTTGGTTATACATAAGAAAGATCATTAATGTTATGTCTCCCATGCTTCTCCAAATATTTGGTCTCTATTACTAACTATTAGTCATTTATAAGAATATGATTTTTACACTTTAATCAAAGATTATCGAAATCATATATATGTTTAAGATAGAAGCCTAATTCTTATTATTAATGGGTTTGTTTAAAAATGGAGTAACTCACCTATTCTTCAATTTTTGTTTTCCCTTTCTACCTTGAAACTATCAAGGGCAAAATTAAGCTTCTAAGGGGTGTGACACGGGTCAGTTATAAAATGATCATCATGACTTTGTGGTCATTTTAGTATCCAACCCGCTCAAAATTTTCTTGTATTTCACGAAGTTGAAATATTTTGTGCCCGGAAGGAACATCACTAAAAACGTTTCTCGGCCTAGGAGATTGTGAAAAATGTGAGGCGACATAGAGGAGTTGGTATTATGGGACTCAAGTAGTATATCATTGATCCAGCGGAAGAAACTAAAGGGCATGGATAATAATAAATCATTTTTCATACCCAAGGTCCGAAGATTCTTTATAACCGCAAAAGTTAGGACAAGACTTAATTATTTAAAATTAATTTGCATTATCCTGAAATTGAGAGAATTATCTTAAAGTAACTCTTTAAAACTACTCAAACCAATTGACTAGCTGGATTACTTTTAGTAAATTTAGATAAAAGAAATTTATCAAATTAATTGCGCAAAGCATCCCGACAATTTATACATATACGTCAATTTTCGATTAACAAATTTATCATAAAAAAACACACACATTAATATCCAAGTTCTAGTGAAACCAAATATGAATTCTAAAAGTACTCAAGGTGCCAAATGAATAATTTAACATTGAAAAAAAAATAGAGGTTTGGGTTTTCGAAATTTGAAATTCTAGAACTCGGTTGTTCTCACAAAAACAGGCATGGAGACTATCAATAATTCAAATGATTTGTGGTGTAATGTTCTTAAAAGTATTTACTTTCTTAAAAGTGAATATTGGAACACACAAAGGAGATATAATTATTCATGGTCTTGACAAAGTATACTTAAAGGTCACCATAAACAAAAAGACAATTGTCATTGAAAAATTGAGGACGAAAAAACGACTTATTTTTAGAGTAACAAGTGCGGATAATTTTTTTTAATCTTTTTTGAACCATATAGTGTAATCCCCTCGTGAGATCCTCCAACCATCAAGATTAGTGAAATAATCAACCATGACGGTACGTGGAATCCCATTTAACTTAACTAGCATTAATCTCGTGCATTTGCACGGGTAATAATATAAACAAAATATTAAATATTTATCTATAAATATTTTAGATAAAATTAATATTACTCAAATTTAATTAATTTAAAATTAGAATTAGTTTGTAAAAATTAAGTTCAATCCAAAAAATTTAATGTTATCATGTATTTTAAAATTCATCAAATATCTAAAAAAAAATAATAATAAATTTATAAGTTTGAAAAACAATTTAAAGAAATTTAGTTTTATCATGTAAGAATTAAGTCAATTACATCATTTATCTGTATAGTTCTGATTGATCGATCAGGATATTTTACTTAAAATTGTGTCATACATTTTCTTCTATTTAAAGTAATGTTAGATTCGTTTTACACTATTATATTTATCATCACTTCGCCAATTAACCACCAAATTTCAATCGACATTTCATCTCGTGATATTACACATTTTCACACACCTTTTATCCCCCGTCAAACCAAGCATTAATCCCTCAATTGACCATATTTTGTGGCTCACACTTTTTCATATGTCCCTTTATCCCTTAGCAAATCACTCACCAATCTTATCGAGAGACCTCTTGTGACTAACACTTTTTCATATGACTCTTTATCTCGTCAACAAACCACCCATCAATCTTAGTCAACTTCTTACCCCCACTTCAATAAATCAACAACGAATTTTAATCGACAACCTCGGTCAAACAACATCTAATTCATATACTTGATCAATCAACATGTCATTCATATATTTTTAAGCACTAATATCTAATTTATTAAAGACCTTTTATATTTACCATCACTTCGGCAAACCACCCACTAAATCTCAATCGAATCACATCTTATGACCTCACACACTTTCAAACACCTATCCATCGTTAAACCAACCAACAATCTTCATCTTGTGACTCACACGTTTTCATATCGCTTTTATCCAATCAAGAAACCACCTACAATTCTTAGTCGATCTCTTGTGACTCAAATTTTTTATATGTTTCTTTATCCTTCGACCGATTAACCACCCGATCGAATCTCATCTCCTAATCAACATCTAATTCATATACTCGATCAATCAACATCTCATTCATATATTTTGAACCATAAATATCTAATTTGTTAAAAACCTTTTATATTTATCCTTTGGCAAACGCACTAAATCTCAATCGAATCTCATCTTATGAGGCAAACTACCCACACTAAATCTCAATTGAATCTCATATCATGACCTCACACATCTCTTATCCCTCCTCAAACTACTCGATTAAATTCATCTCCTGATCTCACACACCACGTCAATCCAATCATTAATCCTCAACTTATGACTCACAAATTTTCATATGTCTCATTATCTCTCGACCGACAAACCACCCGATCGAATCTCATCTTCTAATCTCACACACCTCATAAAATCAATCATCAATCATCATCATGTGACTCACACTGTTTCATATGACCTCGTCAAACCAACCATCAATCATCATCTCGTGACTCACACTGTTTCATGTGTCTCTTTATCTCTCGACCGACAAACCACCCGAACGAATCTCTTCTCCCGATCAAATTTCATCTCCTGATCTCACACACCTCCATCAATCCTCAACTTGTGACTCACACTTTTTCATATTTCTCTTTATTATCCCTCGACCGACAAACCACCCAATCGAATCTCATCTTTTGATCTCACGTACACCTCGTCAAACCAACTATCAATCTTTATCTTGTGACTTACACTTTTTCGTATGTCTCTTTATCCTCGACCGACAAACCACCCGATAAATCTCATCTTCCGATCTCACACACCTCTTTAAACCAACCATCAATCATCATCTTGTTATCCTCGACCGACAAACCACCCGATCAAATCTCATTTTCCGAACTCACACACCTCGTTAAACCAACCATCAATCATCATCTTGAGACTCAGACTTTTTCATGTCTCTTTATCCTCGACAGACAAACCACCCGATCCTCGAAAAACCAACCATCATCTTGTGACTCACCTCTTATCCACTATTAAAAATTGGTCCATCATCTCTCAAATATTTATAATACTCGCTTTTAAATTCATATTTATTGGGATTTGAACTATGGTCTTATGAATGAAATGTGAACGTTTTAACCATTAGACTACTTGAGATTGTTGAAGTAGTTTTATTATTTTATGTATGCATATATGTTTTGTATTTAATATTTATTATAGTTTAGTTAATTTTTATATTAAATAACAAATTATTTAAATATTTTATATATGATGTACGATGAAAAATAATATATTATATATAAAATAATTCCATTTATAACAACTTTGTTTATATAGTTTTTTTTATATATTTATTATATATAAATTTGTAATATATATAAAAATAAATATTATTGCATCTAAAAAGAAAATTTATTTATTATTAATTAATATTTATATTTATTTTTAATTTTATATATAAATATAATATATATATATATATATATATATATATATATATATATATAATTTTACATTTAACTTATAAAATCCCATAAAACCAAACTCTGCCTTTATATAAGTAACTATTTTTTTTTTTAATTTATATATATATATATATTATATTTAATTTTTTTATATATTTTTTAATTAATTTTTTTTATCTCATTATATATATTCTCTTTTATTATTAATAGATAAAATATATTTGAGAGAAATAAAAGTTAAAAAACAATAAAAAAATATTAGAAAAAAAATAAAATAAATAAAAAATATAATTAGGAGAGAAATAAATAATTATTTTAAAAAATTATAAATATAGGAGAGAAAGGAATATAAAAGAGAAATTTGTAATTTTATTTTAAGTTTAATAAATCATTTAAACGTTGTTATATATTATACATAGTATTATTATGTATATTATAAATATATATATATATATAATATTAAATATAAGTTTATATAAAATTAATGAAGAAAAATAAAATATATAATTAGGAAAGAAAAATTAGTACAATAAAATAAAAATTAATTAGAAAAGATAAATTAATAATTATGGTATAAGAGATAAATTAATAGTTATGAATATGTAATTATGACAAGAGAGAAAAACTGATAAAAAAAATATAATGAATAAGTCTGGCTATGTGAGATGGGGTGAGAACATTAATATCACCCTACATTTTATTTATTAAGCATCATTAGATATATATAGATATGATTAATTTTCACAAACTTTTTTATTAGTCAATTTTGTGAACAAGTAATTAACTTTATTTTTATTCTCCACCTAAGTTATTAAAATAATTCACATTCTAACCGCCATGTTAATTGTTATGTTCTATTTCCTATTAGAACATTGTATTTTCTAACCTTATAACAAATTTTTAAATCATTATTTATTTGAATTTGTATTGATAAACACACAAGTTAAATATTCAAATATTGTGAATAAGTGTTGAAGAAATAATTTCTTTTTTCACTCTTAGAATCGTAGCTTCATAATTTATAATTTTGAGATTATTTAACTTATTGGAATCTTATAATATTTTATTTTCTCTTTTTGAAGTGAAAATAAAAATTAAGATTTATTTCTTTATCTTTATAATATGTTGTAATTATAGAATAAAAATAAATGAGAAATTAAATTTTTTATTATTTTTTTGTGGCAACTTAATTCGATATATTTATGACTTTCACAGTGAACTCACTCACGCAATAAGATATAATATAGGTTAAGAGTACAATCTTTTATATATAAACTTATACAATGTTGAAAAAATTGTGCGTTAAGTAGTAAAATGATATTTTCTAACATAAGTGTAGGTCATAAAGATTGGATGGATGAAAAATTAAAAATAAAAAGTAAAATTTTTATTTTTACAAAGCTAATAGAAAACTAATTAAATATGAATTATCTACCAAGTTTGAGACAAGTATGTACCATACTTTAGTTAAAGTATGTAAAATGAGTGATATAAAATATTGATAAATAAATATAATAAAAATATTGATATAGAACACACGAGAACAAGTGAATAGGGTTAAACGGACCTTGCCCCAAAGATTGGGCCGACAAGGCCCATCCTCGTACTAGAAGGAAACCCTAAGTTTGTGTATAAATACAACTATCAAGCTTCTCTAGCCGCAACCCTCTCAAGGTGTTACCTCCTTGAAAGAAGCCTTGTTTGCCACAACCATGTTAAATTGCATTTTCGACTTCGAGACGCATAACTGAGTTTTCATTGTGTGTCGTCATTTTCTATTTTGGGTAACGAGTTTCACTTACATTTGAGATTTTTTTAGTTTATATTTAATTTTGTTCGATCACCACTCATTTATTTTTCAGCCTGTAGTCACGAGATTTCGCATGGATACCGTTAAGTTCATTGTCATTTCAGTCCTTGATATAAGATGTGGCTTGTTAACGAGCTTTTCAGACATATCTCTTCTTTTTAAGAATTCATTTAAATGTAAAATGTAGAAAGACGTATTTGAGACTATATCAAAGGATAGAGGGTAAAATACACATCAAACGTTGAAAGTTTGATATTTAGGTCTTTGATGGAATTGATGGAGTACCAGTCATCTATCCATCTTCATCAAACATGTAATCCATCGAGCATGTAATAGGATAATAAAATAAGATTTCTGTAATCTTGTATGTAATCTTTTTGAAGAATATAAAAAATATTAAATCACATGCCATTTGGATGAGTTCGCATTGGTTTTTACTTATGAATAACTATTTAAATTTAAGTTGAATTCCTTAAAATATATCAAATTTTATATTATAATTTTAAATAATATAAAATAAAATCTTTAAAAAATTTGTTAACACAAAAACAATTCAATAATAACTGGAGCTCAGCACGACGACTTGACTCGAACACCCGTTTTTTTCTTTTTCATTATCGATTATTTATAATTAATCTCTTAATCATCCGAAAATAAATTATTAGTGATTTATAATTATTTGATTACCTAAAAATAGAGTTCTTCTACAACAATTATATACATCCAAATCCAATTCATACAAAATAAAACACAATAAAAATGCTCAAACGAAGCTCTCTATTTGTTTTTTTAGATTTTTCTACTAAACTCGATTTTTCTTTAGATAACACTATATATAATTTTTCATTTTTTATTTAGAGAATTATTTTGCTTCTTATTCTTATTGAAAATGATAGCAATTCACCAGCAACTTAGACCCAATTATCTATCAATCTTTTCGATTTAAAATAGGTTTTTCCTTCAACAAAATTCTAAGACTATTTTATAACTTTATTAATATTTCATTAGAGTGAATGATTTCTAATTCTACAAGTTGGGTTCTCTTTCGATATAGGAGTGGAACGATTTTCTTAAAAAACTTCTATTGAACATCCACGGATAAGCCTTTGGATGTATTTCATCAAGACAAGTCAGATTCGTTTAGAGGAGTCACATTAACATAAGAAGCAATTATTTAGTTGGATAAAAGAAGAGAATTAGAAAAAATAATCAGTTTATACTCGGAATAAATAAAAATTAATATGTTTATTTATTTTTAAAGATAAGTTATTTTTACCTACATAACCAAAACTATTAGGTAATGATAATTATCTTTCATATTAACATAAATTTATAATTACATATAATAATATTGAGTAATAACAAAAACATCCTCTCATTTGAATGAATTACCATTAATTACAGGGACGAATCTATTTAGGGGCTCGGTGGGCTCAAGCCCACACCGAAAAAAAAAACATTTTTTTTTTTACGATAGAAATATGACATTACCCTTAATCTCTTAAAAAAAATTAATATAATTCGTTATTTTTTTATCTAATTATTAAAAAAATGATAAAATTTTACTTTTATATACTTGTTTTTTTCAAAAATTTTACTTTTATTATTTTAAGACCAACCTAAATTTTTTTCAAGCCACTCAAAATTCTGGGTCCATCCCTAATTAATTAGAACATTAAATCTAATAACAATAACTAAGACATTATTGTAATTTTTATATTTTTTTATATGTTAATCAAAATATTCTAAATATATCTAACAAAAATAAAATCAATAAAAAAAGGGGCGTAAAAAGTATAAGTCGAGAGATCACTTTTAAAATTAAAATAATAAGTGTTTGTTTCATTTAATATGAAAAATATTATTAAATTAGATAAAATATTTTAAAATAAAAAATTTATGAAAAAGGTACTTTTCCATTTAATTTTAAATCAAGTTAAATTTATATTTTGATGAATTTTTTGTAACTTTTATTGGTTCTAATTTTTGACCAAATAACAAATTTACAGCAAATCAACTTACATTACAATTTTTTTTAATATTAAGATAGATGGTTAAATAATTGTAGTATATTAATTAATTTTATATAATATTTAGATTTGTTTAATATAGAGATTATAATATTATCTGTTTAATTTATTTTTATCTTTTTAAAAGTAATTAATTTATTATTATTAAATATAATAAATTAAAATATAGATAAATGTATTCTTTTATATTTGTCTGACTTAATGTAATATTGAAAGATTGATTAGATGCTGTGTTTAAACGTTTTTAAATTTAACACATTAATTCAAATCTAAACTATAAAGAAAAAGGAAACATGAAGATGATAATTTAATTCATTTTAATTTAATCTAAATAACAAAATAAAATTATTGTTTTTAATATAAGAAGCATGCAAAACAATGATTTAGTAGGAATGTTACTCCGAAATTTCCTACATCCAAATTTTAAATTTGTTAAAGAAAATGTTAAAACATTAAAGCTAAATAATATTCAAGATAAACATAAAATAAAATAAAATTATAATTTCACACGGTTCATTTGACTTTTATTTTTGTTTTTAAAATCTCTACAAGATTTATAAGAATCAATATAATATTATAATATATATATATATATCAAAAAGTACTTTATTTATGTCTTCCCATGAGAATAAATAAAAGTTTTATAATTTCCAAAGTCCAGTTAATAATTTAAAATTGAAGGTTTGTTAATAAAACAAAAAAAAGTGGTTGCAAAATAAAATATTATAAATATTTATTTTGAAAATAAATACTATAATAAAACAATTATTCTTTAAAAAAATATTAAATATGACCAATTAATGTAAACAAAGGTTAAAATATAAATTCATTTTCTTGATAAAAATAAAATAATTCAAAATTACGTGTCGTCTAATCCCATTTGACCAGGTGGTCTAATGGATCTTACTATTAGACGTGGGCATCTAATTTCATTAGACGAGATCGTCTAACTGAAATACGTCTAATGCCATGCTTAATTAGTTGTTTCAAGCTAACATCTGTCTACCCACGATCAACTAACTGTACGCTACTCTGCTCCACTTTCCAGTGAAGATCAGTACGATATCTAGTTGCAACCAATTGATTAATTCCACGTAAGAAAATATTTTTCCCACTACTTATTTTTGCAGGAATATCCTAGAAGAATATTTGGCGCACAACTAGATTGGTACGACCACGATCCTAGTGTTCAAAGTCTACTGTGTACTATGGAGGCGTTCCAATGGAAGCTCGCCATGTGTCATTATGGAAGATTCGACCGTTGGTACATGCTCCCTATTTAAAGATCTTCAAGGACAACGGAAAAACTGTTGGAATTACAGATTAATCGATCTATCGATAGTCAGAGAATCATACGCATACAAACTGTATACGAAAGAGCTGCTTTCTTGCTTTACTGTGTGTTTATCAAGATAGCGTTAGAATCAAAGCATTGTTTTAGCTGAGTGATTTACTTTATCATATTGTAAGTTGAACAGAGTCTGTTCTGTTCAATAGTGAGCTAATCGTGCAAATGTATTTGATTCTAAGAAACTTATAGTGAATCCTTCCGGTGGTTGGAAGAAGGGGTGAAGTAGGAGAGTTGCTCCGAACATCCATAAATAACTTAATGTGGAGTGTTATCACAGATGGTCCTATCAAGATCGATAAGGAGAAATCTGAATGGACTAGTGAAGACAAGAGGAAGAACAACCTCAACAACATGGCTTTAGATGTTTTGTACAGATCTCTTGATGATAGCATGTTCAACTATATCATCGAGTGTGATACTGCTAAGGAGATCTGGGACAGACTCACTCAATTGTGTGAGGGCAATGAGCAAACCAAGGAGAAAAAAAAATTATAGTTTCCGCTTAACAGTTCGACAACTTCAAGATGCGTCCCGGAAAAACGATGAACGAGTTCGATACAAGGTTCAGCCATATTGTCTCCACTCTATCTATTATTGGCAAGACCTATAGCAACAGGGATCTTGCTATTAAGGTCATGCGTGCTCTTCCGAGGGAATGGGACATAAAGACGATGGCTACGAGGGAATCAAAAGACCTCGACAAGATCTCACTCTTCGATTTGTTCGCTGATCTTAAGGACTACGAGTTCGAGTTGAACTCTAGGATTGAAGAAGATCAATCCACATCCATTATCATTGCCAAAGCGTTGATGACTTCTGAAGAGCGTCCTGCCGCTCCTAACGTGTAGACATCATCTCAGCAGCGATGCTATGTCTCTCTTCATGAAGAAGTTTGGCAACTTCATGAAGAAGAGAAACTCTAACTCTAGATCTTCAAATTCTAATGATAATAAGAAATCCAAATCTAATGTTAAGTGTTATAACTGTGGTATTTTAGGTCATTACCAATCGGAATGTCGGAAGCCGAAGCGAGAAGAGAAGAAGAATGACAATGAAAAGGAGATGAAGGCTCTTATGGCAGGTGACGGGAAGAACAGACGAAACCACTGTGATTCTTATTTCTCATCCAGTGACAGAGATGAAGACGAGGTGACTTGCTTTATGGCAAGAGAAGAAGAATAAACTCAAGAAACTAAGGTATTTGATTTCTCTTCTGAAAAGTTTTCAAGGGAACAACTAGTAGCTGCACTAAATGAAATGGTCATAGAGTACAGAAAGCTAGCAGAATCCCTAAATGAAACAAAATCTTTACCCAAAGAGCCTCAACCAGTTTTATCTCAAACTCAAGAATCAAATGTTTTTGAAAAGAAAGCTGTAGAGATCTCATATGAGAATGAGATGCTCAAGGAACATATTCAACTCTTTCTGCTGAAAACAAAAGGCTAAACTATTTTGTAAGTGCTTGGACAAGGTATGGAGAAGCTGTCAAATATCAGATTAGTCTGTTAAAACCTTCTAGATCTAGATCCGGTTTAGGATTTGATGGCAATGACCCAAACCGGTTCTGCAAAAAGTCAAACTCAGCTACCAACAAGCTTAAGCCAATAAGCTTTGTTAAAGGGAGTTTAACAGATATTGAATATGATCCCATTCATGAAGAAGTAGCTTTGAAGAATGTAATAACTTATGTTCCACTGACTGTTAACTAACTGAAAAATAAGTTTGAAGCAACCAACAAGTCTGGAAATCTAAAATCTGATTCAAAGTCAAGGCGTTTTAAAAGAAAATCATCATCAAAAGCTAAAGGATCAGTGGTTGGCAGGAAGGCGTCTGCTAAGTCAAAATCATACACATTAATCACAATACAAAATGTAAATTCATCAAAATATCTCAAATATGGATTCCTAAAGGACTAATTGATCGAGGACCCAATTGCATGTGGGTACCAAAGTTTGTAAATAGTTTCTTGTGTAGGTGATGCAGGAGAGATGTAGGAAGAAAGCATGGAGAATACTCTTCTGAGTATACATTTTAGAAGATCAACAATGGCCTTTGCCATTCCAGAGGACTAAGTGTTTTTATGTTTAAAAAAAATGAGGAAGATTCGACCGTTGATACCTGCTCCCTATTTAAAGATCTTCAAGGACAACAGAAGAACTGCTGGAATTACAGATTAATCGATATATCGATACTCAGAGAATCATACGTATACAAACTGATATACGAAAGAGTTGCTTTCTTGTTTTACTGTGTGTTTATCAAGAGAGAGTTAAAATCAAAACATTGTTTTAGCTGAGTGATATACTTCATCATATTATAAGTTGAATAGAGTCTGTTCTATTCAACATTGAGTTAATCGTGCGAATGTATTTGATTTTAAGAAATTTATAGTGAATCCTTCCGGTGGTTGGAAGAAGGGGTGACGTAGGAGAATTTATTCCGAACATCCATTAACAAACTACTGTGTCATTTTCATTCTGTCATCTTCTCATTCTTTGGTTCTTAGCTTCAAACCTGAGCAAACATTTCCGCACTTGAATCGTTCAAGAGTTTGCAAAGGTTTGTGTAGAATAGAAAGTGATTTAAAACCCTAATAGGATTTCTATCAAATCGTTTTCCCGATGCCGTCATCAATAGCCTGACCCCGTCTCTATTGATGCCACCGATCTTATCACATTAATTTTTTGCAATAACTAATTTTGAACATTATAATACATTAGCGATTGTACTCTCGAATATGATGAGTTTTGCGAGAAGTAGTGTTGATCGAATGACATTTACTATAATTATTTATGTCTCATGTAGAAATTCTCTATTTGAGAATGCAGTAATTTTTGCAATAAATAATTTTGAACATTTATTGCATTAGCGTTTACACTGATGAATATGATGAGTGTTACGAGAACTATTGTTGATCAAATGACATTTGTTGTAATTATTTTTCAACTCTTCGATAGAAATCACATGATTGAGAGTGTAGGAATTTTGCAATAATTTATTTTGAACATTATATTGCATTAGCGTTTGCACTATTGAATATGATGAGTGTTGCGAGAATTACTGGTGATCCAATGACATTTATTGTAATTATTTTCAACTCTCAGGTATAAATCCTCTATTTGAGAGTGCAGTAATTTTTGCAATAACTCATTTTGAACAATACATTGCATTAGCGTTTGCAATATCGAATATGATGAGTGTTGCGAAAACTAATGCGTATCAAATGTCATTGGTTGTAATTATTTTTAAAAGTACTATGTAGAAATCCCTTTTTTAAGAGTGCAATAATTTTTGCAATAATAAATTTTAAGCATTATATTGCATTAAAGTTTGCACTGACAAATATGATGATAGTTGTGATAACTTGTGTTGATTAAATGTCATTTATTATATTGAATATCATGAGTGTTGTGAGAAATATTGCTGATGAAATGACATTTATTGTAATTATTTTTCAGCTCTCGGATAGAAATCTCCTATTTGAGAGTGTAGTAATTTTTTTAATAACTCATTTCGAACATTATATTGCATTAGCGTTTACACTAACAATAATGCAATACATTACAATAACGTTCACAACAACATAACATTGCGTTAAAGTTTAATGTCATTATTGTGAGAATTATTGTTGTTCGAATGTAAATAATTTATACATGTTTCTTAAATGAAATTAGTAACAAGTTTACCGTTAACTAAATATTAAATATTTCTTACTACCACCATCTACCAATGTACTTGTTTACTAACCTTCTTCAATTCTTCTTCTTCATTTTATATTATTCCATCACTAATTTTTTTTACCTTTTTCTTACCTTCTTCATTTATCACTTAAATTTTCCAAATCGCCATCTTCCATCACCACAATTGAGAGAAAGTTCATTAACTACACCAATATCAAGAACATCAATACATTATATTTGCATTTCAAGTTAATTAAAGTTTCAAGGTAATTATACTTTATATCTATAAACTTTATCATTTACTTTATTTATCCTTATTTTTCATTATATATATATATATATATATATATATATATTGTCTTATGTTTATATTACTATTGTTTGTCAATTAAATACTAAACGAGTAACTAACATATTAATTAATATTCATTTTAGTGAATAAAAATCTTTTAATCCAAAATAATAGATATCATTGGTTTTATTGTTTTTAATATGTATTTTTTCAATAGAAATGCATCAAAATTCAGATGATCATATCTAATTATATATATTGCAGATTATATATAATTAGAGGTCTAACCGAGATTGGATATATAAGAAAAATCGAGGAGGCATGGACGATTTTTTAAAAGGAGTACAAGAGTTCATTTTCCACCACTCAACACAGTTTGATGGATGGTGAAAAAATTAGGTGCCCTTGCATAAAATGTCGAATTCCAAAGTTGATTACGTCGGATTTATGCCTTAATCATTTGATTAAGTATGAGTTCATGGGAAACTATTATAATGGGCTGATAATGGGGATTCCTCTATTCAAAACTCGAACGTATACACCTATCAATGTAAAAGATCTTCGCTCGATTATAATAAAAGAATAACAAATAGGTATGAGTCAATGGTACATGACATAGGTTCTATTTACAAACAACATGTTGGAAATGAAGCTTCATACACTTCCAATTCTAACACACATATTTCACATACAAGCTTATTAGAGAAGTTCCCAATGAATATCCTCATGGATTTAGTGATTATCACAAATGGACTAAGAGAAGTATGTTCTGGGAACTTTCATATGGGAGTAAATTCTAATTCGACACAAATTGTATTTTATGCATATTGAAAAGAACGTGTTTAAAAACACCATAAATACGGTTATGAATGTGAAGGCAAAGACGAAAGACAACATTAATGCTAGGAATGATATGTTTCTTATTGCAATAGTCTAGAGCTACATGTTGATCTTAATACAATCACTCACAATCCTAAGAAGGTTTCATATAGTTTGACGAAAACAGAAAACATGATAATTTGCAAATGGCTGAAGAGCTTGAAATCTCCGGATGGTTATGCATTAAACTTGTCATTGTGCGTTGACACAACTGATTAAGGTTGATTGGATTCAAAAGCCACGCTTGACATTTTTTTTAGAAAGATTATTGCCTAATACATTTAGGCGAATACTACCTAAATTCGCATGGGATCACTTACAGATTTAAGTAATTTCATGAATGACTTTAGCGGTACAACTCTTAGACCAAGTGGATAACTTGCACTCTCAAATTCAGTAATTTTATGCAACATAGATATGCTTAATACGACCCATTTGTTCTTGCACAACAAGTCATTCAAGTTTACTATTCGAACTATTCAATCCTAATGAATGATCCTAATTGTAAATAGTTGTTCGTTTGTAAAACAAAAGTGAGGGGAAAGATTGAGGAAGTATGAACAAATGAGGTGGAGTATCAACAAGATTATCCAACCATCGATTTGAATATTCCCTTTGATAAACCATTGTATGATGTCAATGATTTGAGTGACTCAAATATTTTGAATGTTGAGTTAGATGGATCGGATGAAATGGAATTTCATGGAAGTGGTTTGAAGGATATTGAAGATGTACTAAGTGATTCAGATTACAGTACAAATTTAGTACAAATTTAGATGTTGAACTTGTATTAAGAGAAAAACAATCCACTTATTTGATGCTTTAGGTTCAAATGTATCACACAGTAGGTTGCATCTTATTTTGTAAAACATTTTTTTTTATTATGATTTATTTTAATGCAAATTAGATTACTATTTAAATCATTAAAATATTTCTATAAAATCTACACTAACATTGAGCAAAATCTAGTTAAAATGGATGGCATTGAAAAATCACTTAGCACGTGAAATTAGTTACAATTCCAATTAGTAAATTATTTCCGAGAGTTGAAAAATAATTACTTAAAATGCCATTATATTTGTATTAATATATGCACTGGCGTTAAAAGGAAATATTGTAAGACTTATCGCAATTTTGCGCTTAAGACCCCTTGTGAAGAGTATTGCAAGAATTATTGCAAAATCTTAGAAGAGATTATTGTAAATATTAATGTAGGATGGCGCTGAAATCACTTTAGTGCAAAATTAGTTTCAAGTCCAATTAGCCCAATTTTTTACCCAACCTTTATTTTATTTTCTGCCTATCTCCAAATATTTACCCTCAGTCCCCCAAAACTTTCATTTTTAAATCTTCCCAGGCTCTCTCCAGCCTAATCAAATCTAAAGTATTTCTAGATGGAGCCTTATTTTTTTTATTTTTTTTGCTAAGAGCCTAATCTAGTACTGAAGAGAAGAGAAATGAGATAAATCATAATACCATTCACTTCCTTCATAAATTCTTTAATGCACTACCTCTACAATTTATAAGATGTACAATTTATAAGATATTACAATTCTCTACTTCCTCCACTAACACTAGGAATGGGTAAAAAAATATCCCCTTAATGATAAATCTTTGTTTACGAGGAATGGGTAAAGTTGTCAATTGCATCATGTGACTGTAATTCACGAAATTCATTTACAATCCGCAGTGTTATTATGATTAGTTACCAACAAAAGAACGCAATGTCATTGTGTTCTCTAACTTCATTTACTAACTCTATTTATCATTCTTTCCGTATCCACTATTTACCAAAATACTCTTCTAATACCCATATATGGAAATAAAATTCTTCGAATTATAGATATGAGAGGAGCTTGTTTAATGTAGGATTATTTTGAAATAATATGCTTTTTTTTTGAAAAAAAAACAATCTTTTTTAAATTATAGTAATTTTTTGAATCATGCCTTATTGTGATTAGAGTTGTTGATTTTATTTAAGTTGTATTGTAACAACTCAATTATGGGGTTTAAGACAATTAATAATAGAATGTCAGTTGAAGTAGAGGACTTGTTTCAAAAGAGAACCAAAAAGATTATGTTTAGTGACAAACGAGTTAAAGAGAAAAGATGAATTATTGAGCATATTAATACTGAAACGAAGATACTTGATTGATTACTCAACTAAAGTAATGTCACTCGAAACTTGAAAGTTAGCTTGTTGTTTGAATGAGACTTATTTTCACGATATATTCATTTTAATATTTTTTATATTGTTTCGAATAATAAAAGTTTGAACATAGAATAAATAATTGTCCAGTTACAACAAAATTTTATTAAAGCTGTGCAAATTGAACTTAAGTTTATACAACAATTATTTATAGTCACTTAAAATACTTATAATGTTAACATATAATTTGAGCTAATATATATATATAGGTTTATTATGATGCCTAGACAAAAGAGGGGAGAAGTTAGTGAAGATGAAAAAAAGAATTGAGACAATGTAAGATTTATTCGGATGCTGAACTTAATTTCCCTGACATTGTTTGGTTATTGGTTTTAGGATGTATGAAGTAGATGATAAAAGAATACCACGTCGAACTACAAGGCCCCTGCCAAGAAGAGAGCTACAACCTCTAAACTCCCCCATAATAGAAATATCCCAAGACCCCAAAAACCATCATCAACCGTTCAAATAACTCAATCCCCACAAAAAAAAAGTCCGGATAATGATAAAGGGGAGGAATGTTTGGAAATTGTTTCTAAATAATCAAAGACGTACATCGAGATTATTTGAGAGAAGTAAGAGGATATTTAATTCAATTAAAGGAACGAGAATATGAATGAAATTGATAGATGTATGGAATGTGAATGGTATAACTAATAGAAGTATAGTGTTTGATTATGAGTATTAATGATTTTAATTCCTATTGATAGTATTTGGATTTATCAGAGAAAAACTATTAATATTATTTTGTCATTAAAACTAGTATTAATATCTCAATTTTACTTTTCATTATATTTTATTTAATTAAAAATATAATATATAATTATTTTTATATCATAATTATTTAAAATATATAAAATATTTAAGTGTGTCATAATTTAATAAAATATATCATATTTATATTCTTTAAAAAAAATCCTTATGATTCAATTCTTTTACTAATTATAAATATAAAATTATTTATTACACATAAATAATAAAATACAAAATCTTTTAAAATATTACAAGTTAATAGTGGATAAACAGGTTAAATATAACCGTTTTATTTAATAATATATAACATGTTATACTATTTTTAATAACAATTTTATTTAAATATTTCATATTTAACTCGTATAATATTTTTTAAATAATTTTTTTATATAAAATTTTTATTTTATTTTTAATTAATTTATTATAATTCTATTATTATATATAATATTTAAAATTAATTATATAAAAATGATTATATTATTATTAAAATTTAATTATATTTTAAATAGTTTCTTAATATTATTTAAGTAATTGAAATAATTTTTTTCATAAATAAATTAAAAAAATTATTATTATATTAATTATAAAATAACTTATAATATAATTTGTTAGGATCTAGGTCGCGGCTGGCGGATCGGGGTCTGGCCGGTTAGCGCGTTTCACTCAAAGTTGGTAATTAATCCGGTTAGAGATTAACACCGGGGTTTCAATACTACACAAACTGTCACAAACCCTTGAACCGAGTTCAAGTGCGGAAGTGGTTTGTTTCAGGTTGAAGCAGCACACACACAAGATAGGCAGAACCGGATTTGAATGAAGTCGGTTTGGAGTATGGTAGGTCGGTTTGGGATTCAATAAGTTAGTTCAGATAGAATCGGTTAGAGTATAAGGCAGAAGGTAAATAACAAGACAGATTTTTATGGATGTTTGGAGATAAAACTCCTACGTCACCCCTTACTCTCGAAACCGCGAGAAGGATATTCACTAATGAATACATAAACACAATCCGATCGAGACTTATTTTCTGCTCGATAACACCCGTACAATTTTAACCGAAATTTTAATCACACTTCAAATAAACACTTAATCTCTAAATCTTGTCGAGAGATAAACTTGCAATAAATCTTAGAGCTTGTAGTTGGTGGGGCTGGTAACCGCATTTACTCCTCTTCAGCTCCTCCTTTTATAGGTGAGATGTGCCAACGGTCACATTTCATTTTCTTGAATCTGATTGGTTGAGTAGAGGTTTAGTGATTCAGACCTGGCGGTCTAGACTTCAAGTGTATAGGTCAAACCGGCTAGGTTTGTCTTTTACTTAGTATGGCAATTGTCGGTTGGACAGTTGCCTGTACCTGGAGGATTGCGTCTCTGATTTATCCTGGAGTGGAAAGATCCTGTCGGACAATCTTTTGCAGCCTGCAGATTGTCCTCAGACTTGTATGAATATGGTAATACTAGGATCTGTCCTTTGGTATCATCTTCAACAGATACTCAAAGTATCGATTTACACCGGTCGGTTGTTTAGGTTAACCGGATGACTTCCAGTTTTTCATATCTTCAGATTGACCGAATGTCCAATGATTTTGACATTCTTATTTGACCGGTCTTATCTTCTTGATCGGTTAGGTTCTTGGCCGGTTGAATTGCTTGACCGGTTGAGTTACTTAACCGGTTGAATTCTTTAACTGTTCCTTCATGGGAAGTTTGTTTTTGTTAAGTTCTATTTAACCGATCTTATTTTATCTAACAATTTCTCCCTTTTTGATTATTTTATTTAAAATATTTAAAACCATGTAAGAATTTAAAATGTAGGCCGGTTGTTTTAAAAGTTTATTTGGCCGGATTTTTGGAAAATGACTTAGAAGAATTTTTCGAAAATATTTTGAGAAAAATTTTATGTTTTTATATTTTTATCTTTATCTTATCAATTTCTCCCTTTTTGATTATTTTATTTAAAATATTCAAAACCATGTAAGAATGCAAATATATGTCGGTTTCCAAAAATACTTGATATATATATAAAATTATACTAAGGTAAAAAAAATACTTGATATATAAAATTAAACTAAAGTAAACATAGGAAATATAAGTAAAGAAAGCCCCTATTTCTTCTTCTTGGGCGGCAAGTATTTATCCAGCATGTCTTCAGTTGCCTTTCCCTTGACCGCTGGAACAGGCCTGGAGGAAGATCCGTGACCGCCTGAAGTGCCGGTGAAAGGAGAAGCCGGTGGAGCAAACGATCTGATTGGGGCTACATCAAGACCTCGCAGTCTTTTGTTTAGCGGTATGGCTTCTTCCTCGAGATCTTCATCTTCATGTGAAAACGGGTTGCTTGGAGGGTCGACAACCGTTTCAGTAACTCTGTCTAGTAGTTTTGAAATTGCTGCGCTCTTGGCCGGAGCCTTTCTTTTTCTTGTAGCCGAACCGGATGGGGAAGCAACTGCTTTGGACTTCTTGTGAGCCTCGGCGAAATCATTGTATGCTGATTGTTGGCCGATTAGTCGAGCCGCATCTTCATTCTGCTGGATCTCCACGGCCGGTGCGATGTTTTCTAACGTTTGCATATGTCCGACCAGGTTCGTATCTGCCAGAGCCGTTTCCTTTTGAAGCCGGGTTTGCTCGTCCAAGGCATCTTGAATCCGTTGAGCCGCTAGCTCATTTGCTTTCTCGAGTGCCTTATCGGCTGTCAGTTTTGCCGCTATCATCTCCGCTAGCTGTTTGGTGACCGCTTTTAGATCGGCCTCGGTCTTGGCATGCTTTTCTTTCAGCATTACCACTCTCTCAAGTGTAGAACCGGCCTGGGCACCGGATTGAGCTAGATCCCCATCAATTTTTTTCAGCTTTTGATCGGTTGTTAATTGGCTTAGTTCCACCGTACCGACTTTTTGGCTTGTAAGAGCGAGGTCAGCTTCAAACTTCTTAGTGACGGCCTCCAATGCCTTAGTTCTGTTAGTATTGTCACTATACAGAAGATCGGTCATGCCGTATCTATCCTCAACGGACGTGATCCGTTCGACCGCGGTTTGTAGCTCTTTGTCGACTCAATCATCTCGATGGATTTAGTTGCAGTTTCCTTGATCTTCTTTTGTCACGGCCGAATGGCGGCATTGACAAATTCCTCGATGAGGTCCTTTAGCCTGTCTTCTGTTACCGTTGGTACCGAATCCTCGGTTTGAAGAGAGACTCGCTGATCGGTGGGCGGTGTACCCGTCCTGAGATCGGTGTTGTTTGTAATGGGTTCCTGTTCAGGGAAGACACGCTCGGTTTCAACCGGATTTGGACCGACATCATTCTCAGGTGGCGATCTGGAGAAGTGTGACGCCTCCTGATGTTCGGGTTCAGATTCCAACCGTGCCATCTCCTCGGTCAATTCCTGTTTTTTGACCGCTAGCATGTCTAACACCAAGAGCTCAAGTTGAGAGTCCGCTGTCCCTGGGATATGTTGTCCTTGAAGACGTTGAATGTGTTCGGTGAGCCCCAGTAACCGAGCATATGGTTCGACCATCCTGCTTCGTCGAAGAGCGGTCAGGACGCTCTGAGCCTTTGTTAGGTTGATTACTTCTGCTTCCATCTCAACTAGTGTTTCGAATTTTCGGTCAGTTGGGAGGTCGGTAGCATGTTGTTGTAGAATATTTCTTGCCGGTTCAGGGCCCATTGATAGTAGACGTCGGTTGCCGCGTGAGCCTGCTCGTGAATTTCTTTCATGATTCGGTTGACGAGGTCCTCGCCCGTTTGCCGGATGTGGTCATCCGCGGTTTCATTTTCATCATGTTGTCTACCCGAACCGGCATCAACACTATCAGTTCTGGACGATTGTTCCTCGACTACCGGCTCTTTCCCTTTGCCAGTCAGATCCCCTCCGGTGTGGTGTGACGCGGTTCGGCCAGAGCTGGATGCCGAATTTTCTGTGTTAATAGTGTCGGACTGAGGATTAGCCGATCCGATCGGTTGCTTATCCACCTTGCTTCCGGATTTTTCTTTGACCGGAGCCGTTTTCTTTCTAGCCTATCTCTTCTTTCGGCCGCTTGTAGAACCGGAATCCTTCTTTTTGCTTTGCTTCTCCTCCGGTCTGATAAATTGATGTGATTTCACGATTTTGCTGGGGGCGAAGAAAACACTAGGGCCGGTGTTAGCGTTGAAGTGACGCATCAGTTTACCGAGTGGGAAGGCGTATCCCCATGACCGTTTGGATGTCGGATCCACCATCTCACATAAGTTTGTGAAGATCACCTTTGCCCAGTTTATTTTGGTGCCGCTGACTAAACCGGCAATCATCTCAATCTTTATCCGGGTGAGACTATCATAGTTGCCTCCTCGCGCTTGAACCGATTTGGTGAAAATCTCGCATAGCGGTCTATATTCTGATTTAAGTGAGGTTTTCTTACCTGATACCACGATAGGGACCTCCGTATCCGAAAGATCCCGGCAAGCTGCCTGGAATGTTTCCTCGTCTGTGACCACCGAGAAGTCGCTCCCCTCGGTTGGTAGATGTAGTACTTCAGCAACCGACTTCTTCGTCAGTTTGAACGGTTGTCCGCCTATAGTTGCGGTTATCGTCCCTTTGGTGAGGGCGGTGGTTTGAAAGAACTCGTTGACCGCTTCTTGATACAAGACGAACGGTCCGTTCAAGAAATGTTCAAGACCGGACTCTAAGATCTGGGTTAACACCCGTTTTGCTTCCGCCGAACTATTCGCCCGAATTTCATCGAAGTCGACCTGGACGATGTGGTTGAAAAGCACAGATTCGCGACCCATTATAGGTTGAATAAAAAGAAAGATCGAAGGATTGAAGGTTTTGAAAGATGTGAAATCTAGAGAGAGAAAGCCGATTCGCGTGAGAATGAAATAAAATGACTAAGGACCTTATTTATAGTCGCGGGTTGGAAGTTCAACCGCCACGAACTGTCATGTCAACTTTGGGCGGGAATTTTCTCTCCAAAAGATTTTGGGCGGCAACCGATAGGCGGGAAATTTAAGCGGCCTTTTGATGCGGTTAACCGGCGATGAGACGGTTTGTACTTGTAACCGATTATGAAGCGGTTATTTAACCGATGATAAACAGCAGAATGACCGGTTACTCAACGAGGTAGTTAGCGTTTTTAGCCGGTTAGTCATTTAGATAGATATTTTAATAATGTGATTCTGACTCGGTTTTCTAGCTTAAAAACTCAAATAATCATTCAATGAAAGAGAGCATAATATAGACCGATATACAAATCGGTTTAAGATACACAAGATACAGGATTATAACTTATGTAATATTTATTTTAGAGAGTTTGTCCTCCACCCCTTACTCATGGAGAAACATTTGATAAGTACGCCGATGTACCCGGTCCAAAATCTGGATTATGTGCAAGAAGGAGACGGCTTATGTGGGGGGCGTAGCCGAGACCTTTCTTTGTCTCGACCATAGTCCTCAGGTTATTGAAGATGACCGATGACCAATTGATGGGAGTGTGGCTGACGATGTAGGTCATCATATCGAAGAATTTCTTGGAATAGTATTGGTTCAGAGATTGGCAAATCATGGATCGGTTGACGATCAAGTGAAGGAGTTGGATGTGATGGGCAAGGCGGGTTTTCAGACCGTGGTTCTCCACCGGCACTTCGGTTCCGAAGAACATTTCCGAATAATCAATTGCTGCACTGCCCACCCGGGATGGGAAATCGGAAAACCCTTTAGTTGGCAGATTAAACATCCGGGCGAATGCGCTTTCGTTCAGAAAAACGGTGCACCTTTTCACCACGGAAACAATGACATCTCCACTCATGGATGCATTGTTGAAGAATTCCATTACTTCTGGAATGAGCATAGGTCCGGATTCTTCGAGAAAATCACGAAGGCCGGTGTCGATTAGGGATTCAAAAAGAAGTTCCTTCACTGCCAGATCATCAAATTGGAGGACTGAGTCGAAATCAATGCACATATAGTTTCTTAGTGTGCGGTTCGACATTCTTTCAAATTTTTCCAAAAGAGAGAGTTTAAGAAATTCTGATTTGTTTGGAGGTATGTTGAATTGGTAAGATTGGGTTCCTTATATAGATTTAAGATTGGAGGGAAAATAGGGGCATTTAATGCCGAAATTCAGTTTTGTCTTATTTATGAAGGGAATATTTATGTTTCCAAAACTCCTTGGGAATGAGTTACTTTTGACCGGTTGCGGAGCTCGAGGTGGAGAATCTAGTTAGAAAGTAACTAAGTTTGTGTAATTTCCTATTTAGTTGGAATTTGAAAGTTACTTTCCATTAATGAAAGGGAAATACAAGAAACCGAAAGATACATAATCTAAACCGAAATGATCATAATGTAGTGGGATAACGATACAACCGGTGCGTACATCAAAATGACCGGTTGTAGGAAGGAGTGACTTAGTTGCCAGAGGAGTTGAGGTGTCGGTTCTTCCTTTTCCAGGCCTTCTCGAACCGCTCATAGAATGAATCGGCAACTTCCTTGGTTATGACCTGAGCCTGATTCAGTCATTCACCTGGACAGAGTGGAACTCCGAGTTCCATGAGTAGGCAGCTGATCTGAGGGATAAGGCCGGTTTGGCGAATGCTGATCATCTAGATTAGGACATCAAACAACACCCTAGACCAGTTGACCGGCGTATCCATTGTGATCGCGGTCATCATATTGAAAGCTGTAGCACAGTAGGTGTTGGTCACATCTTTTCCTAGGATGCCCCGACCGATGATATCATTGAGAAACTGGTATTCAGCTCTCAATGATGACCTAGCACCGTGGTCACTGACCGGATGGTTTGACCGAGAGAAGCTTAAGGAAATTTCGGCTTTTAGTCCGGTCGGAACATTCAGATCAGTGAACCCTTGCTTCAGAAGATCGAAGCATCTGGCGAAGTCACTTTCCGAAAAATCAAACACGTTCCCTCCGACCCTAGATTGAATGAGGGTGTCGAAATGAGGGGTACCCCGGAAAACCCTAGCGTTATAGAAAAACTCCAGGACGGTTTCGGGAAAGATGACATGTTTGTCATCTAGAAAGAGTTTTAGACCGGTGTCCTCAAGTGATTTGAGCATTTTGAAAATTTCATAATGCTCTGTACTTTGAGCAGAATCGAAATCAACTTAAGAATGTTTGGAAATTGAGACATTTTGTCTTAGTGAGAGGATAGGTTGATACTTGTGAATGTTTTGTCTAAGGTTTACCTAACTTATATATTAGTGGAGGGATGATAGTATTATCCAATGTGTAGCAGGTAATAGTGTTTATTAACCATAGGATAAAGCATATTGCATGAAATAAGCATGTCTACAACCTAGGATGTGAGTCATAGGCTTGGACGGTGAAAGATATCATATCTTCACGTCTTTTGAGGTATGACCATTTTGCTTTGAAAAGGTATCTTTTCAGCACAGAGACATCTAAACACAAATAATTGTTCCATTTTTGTTCGGAAGCCAAATAATCCGAAGTAAACTATTTCCAAACCGGTCGGTTTTCAGTCATTCGTTCCGATGCGGTTAATTAATGTATGCACTAAGTAACCGGTCGGTTTACTGTAACTGATAGACAAAGCGGTTCTTCAATAGATACCTTGTTGAATTCGGCTTTCGACAGTTTAGGAAGAACTACCGGTTTTGTGTGTTCGAACCGATTTCCCCTTTTAAACATTTCTAAGAGATAAGCTGATTAATATCGGTTAAACCGAGTATGTTTCTGAAGTGAGAAAACTTAGCTTCTTGTAGAGACTTTGTGAAGATATCGGCTATTTGATGTTTTGTTGATACGTATTCTAGCCGGATATGCTTCAGCACGACATGTTCCCGGATGAAGTGATGCCTTATGTCGATGTGCTTGTTCTAGAATGTAGAACTGGATTGTATGTGATTGCTATGGCACTTGTGTTATCACAGAATATCGGAGACTCTTTGGCTGTGATACCGAAATCTTTCAGTTGTTGTTGGATCCACAGGAGTTGTGAACAGCAACTTTCGGCTGCCAGATATTCAGCTTCTGCGGTTGATGTGGCAACCGATGTCTATTTTTTGCTGTGCCATGAAACAAGCCGATCACCTAGGAATTGGCATGTTCCGCTGGTACTTTTTCTGTCAACTTTACAACCTGCATAATCTGCATCCGAGTAACTTGTGAGGTTGAAAGATGAGTCCTTTGGATACCATAGACCGACTTCAGGGGTTCCCTTTAGATATTTCAAGATTCGCTTTGCGGTTGTGTAGTGGGACTGTTTTGGATTTGCCTGGAATCTGCCACACACACCGACCGCAAATAGTATATCCGGTCTACTTACTGTCAGGTATAAGAGAGAACCGATGATTCCTCGGTAGGCCGTCAGGTCTACTGCCTGACCGTCATCATCCTTGTCCAATTTGATTGATGAGCTCATTGGAGTGGCCGCAGAGGAACATGTGTCCATCCCAAATTTCTTTAAAAGTTCCTTTGTGTATTTGGGTTGGCTTATGAAAGTTCCTTCTTCGAGTTGCTTAACTTGAAGACCTAGGAAGAAGTTTAACTCTCCCATCATACTCATTTCAAATTTGTTAGTCATCAACATTGATAATTTATCACATAGCTTGGGATCGGGTGAACCGAAAATGATGTCATCCACATATATTTGAACAAGTAGGATGTGATCTTATTTCTCAAATTTAAATAGGGTCTTGTCCACCGAACCTATGTTTTAACAAAAATGCAGTTAGTGTATCATACCAAGCTCTAGGAGCTTGTTTTAAACCGTATAGTGTTTTGTTTAAACGGTATACATGATTAGGTAGGTCAGCATTTTTAAAACCGGTGGTTGTTCACATATACTTCCTCACGTAGGTCACCATTTAAAAATGCACTTTTAACATCCATTTGAAAAACCTTAAAGTTCTTGAAAGCAGCAAAAGCTAGAAAAATCCTAATAGTTTCAATCCGAGCTATATGGGCAAATGATTCTTCAAAATCAATGCCTTCTTCCTGTTTGTATCCTTGTGCCACTAATCTGGCTTTGTTCCTCGTGACCAAACCGTCTTCATTGAGTTTGTTTCTGAATACCCATCTTGTTCCTATGACCGGTTGATCTTTCGGTCTAGGGACTAGGTACCAGACTTTATTGCTCTCAAACTGGTTTAACTCTTCTTGCATTCCCAAGATCCAATCCGGATCTGACAATGCTTCATCCACCTTTTTCGGCTCAATCTGGGATATGAAAGCGGAATTAAAGTATTTCTCCAGAATTTGTCGCCTAGTTCGAACAGGTTTTGAAGGGTCACCTATAATTAGCTCAGGAGGATGATTTGTGTTCCTTTTGATATTCGGTTCAGGAGTGTCTACCAAATCACCGTTTACTTTATCAAGGCTAAACATATCAGTAGGCTGAACAAAAGTGTCAGACCGACCGATATCCTCAGTTTGAACCGAGGTGTCAACTTCCTGTTGTGTGACAGCTTGATCCGGTTGGGTTTCATCATTACCCATTTGGTCATGGACAAACCGTCTGAAAACCGGAACCTCATCTTCACTATCAGAATGGATATTGTTGTTTTCCAATCTGTTGTGTAGATCAAAGGATGATGCAGTGTTACTTTTAACCGATTCATCGAAAACGATATGAAGAGATTCCTCCACGGTTAGAGTTCTAGTATTATACACTCTATAAGCTTTACTGACTGCTGAATAACCTAACATGATCTCAATGTCGGATTTTGCATCAAAAGCAGATAGGTAATTTTTGCCATTTATGTGAATGTAACATTTACAACCGAAAATTTTAAGATACCTAAGGTTAGGAACCCTATCAAAGTATACTTCATACGGTGTTTTGTTGTGAAACTTGTTAATTAGAGACCGGTTTTGTGTGTGACATGCAGTATTGATAGCTTCAGCCCAGAATTTCTGGGTAATACCCGAATCGGCTATCATGGACCTTGTGGCTTCCTTGAGAGTTCGGTTTCTTCTCTCGACCAGGCCGTTCTGTTGAGGAGTCTTAGCACTAGACAACTCGTGTCTAATACCGGATTTATAAGGAAATGCATTTAATGTACTATTTGTAAATTCGGTTCCTCTATCACTCCTAATACTATTTATACGTGTTGATTTTTTATTTTGCAAACATTTACGCAATGTGATTAAATTTGATGCAGTTTCACGTTTGGATGCCAAAAATATTACCCATGTATACCTAGAATAATCATCAACAACTACCATAGTGTAGAGCATACCACCTAGGCTAACGACCCTAATCGGTCCAAATAGGTCCGTGTGTAGGAGATCCAAGCATCGGTTAGACTGAATGTGTCCTTTACTCTTAAAGATTGACTTAGTTTGTTTACCCATTTGACATGCTGAACAAACTTTATCCTTATTGAATACTATATCAGGAATTCCTTCAACCAGCTTTTTACCACAGATATAGTTTAAAGTTTTCAGGTTTAGGTGGTTTAACCTTTTATGCCACAACCAGGTTTGATCGGTTTTAGCTACCATGCAAACAAGGTATTCTACTTTATTTTTCCAATCTACCTTGTATATGTTTCCTAACCTATTTCCGGTTAGTAGTATGTTACCCTGCGAGTTTTTAACTAAGCAAGCATGTTTCAGAAATTTTGCAGTGTATCCAGCATCACACATTTGACTAATGCTTAGCAAATTAAAGTGTAGATTTTCAACTAAAAGTACATTATCAATTGTTAAATTACCATGGACAATCTTACCCTTGACAACATTTCCACCTCTTGAGTTATCACCGAAGACAATCATTGCACCGGTTTTTATTCTGATGTCGGTTATAAAGTTTTTTGTTTCCAGTCATGTGTCTGGAACAACCGCTGTCCAGGTACCATTCAGAGTTTCCTAGCCGTTTCTTCATATCCTGTAAAGTATACATATTTACAACTATTTGGTACCCACATTTACTTGGGTCCACAGGTGATTAGTCCCTTAGTTATCCAAACTTTAATAAGTCGGACGACTTTCCCGGTTATGGTTTTAACTAGTTTTCCTGCACTCGGTTTGGAGTCTTTCTGTTTTCCTAAGAGAACCTTATTCAGAGATCGTCTTTGGTTCATCCTATGCGGTTCGGCTTTCTTACCTTTGGGCCGGTTAGCTTTCCTTTTCTCAGGGTGAAGCCATTTTTCAGAATCAGTTGGACCTACATAGATTAGTTCGTCTTCCGGATATGAGGCACTTTGTTCCTCATCGTCGGTTAAGGAACTATTGACAAAGCTTACAAAGGGAAGGTTATCCTTTGTGAGCCTCATGTTGTTGGAATGGTTCTGGTTGCTGGATCTATGGTTCTTGTATCCAAGACCAAACATGCATTTGGGATGTCTATTATAATTACACATTCTATTCACCATTTCACTGGATCTTTTCCATGCGGCTATTCGATACTGGGTTCGGGCATCTTCCTCCTCGGTCAACTCTTGAACTGACTCCTTTAGCTGTTCGGTCTCAGAGGGTAGTTCAGGTGCTGCCTTGGTTTCTAAGATTTCGTTAGGTTGAACACTACCGGTGTTAGGTTCGGACATGGCTGATTCTATGGGGTCGGTTCTAAAGTTGAGTTGAATTGGTATTAGTGTTAATAGGTTCTTATACTCTACTACCATATCATTTAGTGCATTAAATAACTCATCTTTAGTAAATTCTTCACAAGGAGAGTCAAATACTTGTTCCTCGTTTTCCATTAGACATGTGAGTTCGTCATTACTATCACTTTGAGCCCATAGGCTTCCTCCATCATCGGCTATCAGTGCTTTCTAAACTTCACTTCTTCACCGGTTTGTGGATAGTTATTTCGGTGGTTCTGATCGTTCGGTTTCTGGTCGTCCCGTCTTGGTTTTCTGCATTCCCACCTGAAATGTCCCAAACAGTTGCAATTATAACATCTAACATTAGATTTATCACCGTAGTTATAGTTGGTGTTGTTTGTCGGTTGGCTTCTCTTCATGAATCTGCCAAACTTTTGTGCAAACATTGCCATGGCATCCTCTGTGAATTGTTCAGCGGTTCTGATCGGTGTAGGAGAAACCGGTTCTATGGATGTGACCAATGCTCTGGTTGAGGTTGAGGTTGAGACTTCATCTTCAGTCCTTGATCTCATTTCAAATTCATATGCCTTAAGATCTTCGAATACATCGTGTAGCTTCATCTTTCTTAGACAGTTTGATTCCCTCATCACCATTGTATTTATATCCAATGCACTTGGAAGAGATCCTAGCGTTTTCATGATGATTTCCTTGTTATCATACTTCTTTCCAAGAGTTGATAGCTCATCTATCACATCTGTAAACCGGTCACTATACTCCCTCATTGTTTCTCCCGGTTTCATCCTAATGTTTTCGAACTTCTGGGTAGCCACCATTATCTTAATTTCCTTGGTTCTTTCATTTCCCTCATGAATTTGAATCACCATATCCCATATTTCCTTTGCGGTTTTGCAATCTCTGACCTTACAAAAGGTGTTCCTTTCCAAACCGTTGATGATACTATTTCTAGCATGATTGTCCAGATTGTTTCTTCTCCTGTCATCAGTTGTCCAATCATTTCTGTCTTTGTCAATCTTTACCAGTCCTTCAGTCAGGATGAACTGCATCTCGTCATCCATGGTAATTAGGTGCAGATGCATGCGTACCTTCAAGTTGGCAAAATCGTCACCTTCTAGCATTGGGGGCCTATCGAAAGACATGCTTGCTTGAGTATCGAAACTAACTGCTCTGATACCAATTGTTAGGATCTAGGTCGTGACTGGCGGACCAGGGTCTAGCCGGTTAGCGCGTTTCACTCAAAGTTGGTGATTAATCCGGTTAGAGATTAACACCGGGGTTTCAATACTACACAAACTGTCACAAACCCTTGAACCGAGTTCAAGTGCGGAAGTGGTTTGTTTCAGGTTGAATCAGCACACACACAAGATAGGCAGAACCGGATTTGGATGAAGTCGGTTTGGAGTATGGTAGGTCGGTTTGGGATTCGGTAAGTTAGATCAGATAGAACCGGTTAGAGTATAAGGCAGAAGGTAAAAAGCAAGACAGGTTTTTATGGATGTTCGGAGATAAAACTCTTACCTCACCCCTTCTTCTCAAAACCGCGAGAAGGTTATTCAGTAATGAATACATAAACACAATCCGATCGAGACTTATTTTCTGCTCGATAACAACCCGTACAATTTTAACCGAAATTGTAATCACACTTCAAATAAACACTTAAGCTCTAAATCTTGTAGAGAGATAAACTTGTAATAAATCTTAGAGCTTGTAGTTGGTGGGGCTGGTAACCACATTTACTCCTCTTCAGCTCCTTCTTTTATAGGTGAGATGTGCCAACGATCAAATTTCATTTTCTTGAATTTGATTGGTTGAGCAGAGGTTCAGTGATTCAGACCTGGTGGTCTAGAATTCCAGTGTATAAGTCAAACCGGCTAGGTTTGTCTTTTACTTAGTATGGCAACTGTCGGTTGGACAGTTGCCTGTACCTGGAGGATTGCGTATCTGATTTATCCTAGAGTGGAAAGATCTTGTCGGATGATCTTCTGCAGCCTGCAGATTGTCCTTAGACTTGTATGAATATGGTAATACTAGGATCTGTCCTTTGATATCATCTTCAACAGATACTCAAAGTATCTATTTGTACCAGTCGGTTGTTTAGGTTAACCGGATGACTTCCAGTTTATTTAACAGATCTAATTTTATCTAACATAATTAAAAAAATAATAATATATATTATATTATAATTATGAGATAAATAGTGAAAATAAGAAAGTGGAGATAATGTGAGATAAAATGGACCCCAAAGGAATGTGATTCATTTCTTTCAATTTAGAGAGGAAGTGATGATTCTTAAGTATCCGGTAATCAAATTAATATCCTCGAATTAAACCCATTAACCAAACACCTCATTTTATTCTTTTTCCTATTTTCGAATAAAAATCACGTACCAAGCACGCCATAAATTTTAGTATGTAAATATTATGTATAATAATTGAGAAATGTAACTTGACTTTATATTTAATACGTTTATGTTGTTGCAGCTTTATTCCGGATATCTTGAAAAACATACATCAGATAATAATAATAGGATACTAAAGGGGCATATCTGAAGTAGAATCAAGTGCCAAAAGACATTAAGAACACATGGCGAGCACAATTCTCGGTATGTTTTAGTCTAAAGATTACTTAGTTTTAAATATTTAAAAATGATTCACATCCAAAACTAATTTCAATTACTTATTGCATGAGATATTTGAGTGGGATTCAATTAAAGAGGGGGTGTCAACAAGCTTTTTACAAAGAAGGGGAGTGCGAAGATTATGAATTTTGTAACCCGAGCTGAAGCATCCTTGAAGAATCCACTACACGTCACACCAGAAGAGTGAACTCAAATAAAAAATTATTTTGAAGTCCCTAAATATGCGTAGAAATTCACCAAAGCTCAAAGAAATAGAAAATTGTACACATCAAACGGTGGGACAACTGGTGGTTTCATATCGGTGATAATACATGAAAAAAGATTAGTACGTAATTTTGTGAATATTATTGCATTCAATTCATATTGGTTATATTGATTATTTATTTTATAATAGATAGAGGAACTGGGAAGACTCCCAACCATTCTTGAAACATTTGAAAAAACACATAAGAAAAATGATGGCACTTAGAGTGGGAATAGAGCAGCCAAAGTTGTGGTAAGTTTCATACACTAATAAGTATGTTTATATATGTTCTAAATGATGTTGAGATTCATATATTTACTAATCATTTTTTTTTATGTGTAGGATACTTTTAATTAGTTATATCAAACACATAATTCCTTAGAACCAAAAGAAAAATGACTGAAGTTGTTGGGCCTAGCACGAGTGGGCATGTGTTTGGAATCAGCTAAATGGAAAAAAAAAACATGTGTTTCAAGAAGGTCTTTCCAACACCCAACTCTATATAGAGCTGAAAAGTCTCAAGAAAACGGTAAGTGCATTGGAGTTGAAGACTTAAGAATAAGGCGTAGAAGTTAAAGAACAACTGGAAAAAATAAAGTGTTGGAGTCCAATCAAGTTGAAATGCCTATTGAAAAGGTTGGTCGCCAATGCAAATAAACACACTAAATGACTGATTCAAGAAAATGATTGTGTTAATGAAGAGCGTGCGACAACAAACATGCTCAATAAATAGAACTTCGGAAGGCGAAGGCTTATGAAAATGTTAGTATTTCAATTCCTCTATTCCAGTTTACATGTTTCATATTTAAATGTAAGGTATGTGATGTTCATTAAATATTATTAAGTATGATAGCGTTATAAATTTAAAATGTTTTAGGATGTTATGTAAATTTTAGATATATGACATAATTATTATAGGTAATATCATGTTTAGAATTTAGATATATGACATATTTGGACAAACTTTGAGAAATTTCAATTATAGAGCGGCTTGTTTGAATTTAGAATTATGGTTAGTTGCATTGTATTGAGTTGTATTTTTTAAGAATATATTGTTTATTGATATATTGATGTTTCTTTTGGATATTATATATATTTATATATTGAATAGGGAATAATTTGAAAATTAGGTTTTACCATATTAGTGTTTCAAATAATATGATGCTAAAATAAAATAATTATAAAAGATTTGCAATTATTGTTTGTAAGAAGTGAATGAAAATAAAATAAGTTAATGTAGAAATATATTACAAATGTTAAAAACATAATTATTATAAAAAAAAATAGTGCATAAATATACGAAAATATCATGATATTATAAATAGTGCTTAACTAAGTATGAATACATTTGTAAATGTTAATGTAAACTAATTATATATATATATATATATTATCGAAAATATTGAAGAAAATGATTAGATAAACTACCGTAAATTGTATTGCATTATTTTCAAATATTCATTAAAATTTAGCATTGTGAAAAATGTTGCATTACGTAATTTTATAAGATAATGCAGCTTATGTTGAATATAATTCAGAATTATTATGGCAAAACTAATTGTAAATAGATTTACAAATGTTAATGCAAATTAATCGTGTATATATATATATATATTAACGATGATATTGAATATGTTATTGCATAAACTACCGCAAATTTGCATCATTTTTAATATTCATTATATTTAATATTGCAAAGATTGTTGTAATACGAAATTTTATATGATAATGCAATTTTTGTTGAATATATTTTTATTATTTAATAAATTTATAATATTGCAATTATAATTATTAATATAGTTTTAAATATTATAGTAAGACAGTGGGGTTATTAATATAAATTTTAATGTAAATATTATTACAAAATTATATTAATCATGATTAGTTAGAGTTTTTAAAAATAAGAGATTTTCTTGTTGCATATTGGGGTTTAGTGCATATCTTATTGGAACCACTATTGTACGCAGTGTTATAAATTAACAACATGCCTATTTGCAATGTTTTCCTTATTATTGCAGTTTGAGTTCAAACCTAGTAAATAATGCTTAGGTAATTGTTAAAGACCATTTCTAAAGGAAAAATTGTTACGGAGACTCTATTGCTAATCAACTTTTTTTTTGTATTGTCCCATAATACTCTCAATCAATTGAGAGATGAATTAAGCTCAAGTATTAACATTGAGTGGTATTAAGTATCTTAGTCTTTTTTTTTTAGGGAAAAACGACTTATAGTCATCTCATTAAAAATTCTCAAAAATGAAAAAAAAAACCACGAGTTTAAGAGATCATTATAGACAGGACTAGAATGATTTTTAAGTCGTAATATTCTAAATAAAAGCTAAAAAGCTAAAAACGTAAATGAATTATCTGATTACAATGCTTTCAATTCTAGTGAGTTTAAAAACGGTAAATTCCAGTTCCTAAAGATATTCCAGTTCTGCTCCGTGCTTGGAATTCTTGTCCACGTTCCTGCGAGGGCGCTACAATCCGATACAATATCTTTCCATAACTCTTCAATGCTCCAGCGGGTTTTTCCATATACCCTTGCATTCCGTTCTTGCCAAATGTTATACACCACTTCTCCAAAGCCGCACTTGAACACGCTTGTTTCAAATATATTTCCTTTGGCTTTGAGTAGTGCTGCATCTTTGATTTCATTCAATTCGCTCGGGAAACTGATCAGCTACAGACTTTTATAGAATCTGTCCCAAAGCTATGAAGCAATACAACAGCTTACGAATAGGTGATCTATGATTTCTTAATTTTCTCTACATAGAAGACAGTTCGTGTCCGGGATGCTCATATACTTGCTAATACGATCACGAGTACTGAGTCTTTCCCAGAAGGTGGGCCATAGGATGAACTGGTGTCTAGGGATAATCTTCGTTGACCATACAAGAGGAGCCCATTCTACTTTCTGTGCTTTTTCCCGTGTTACCTCCCATATTTTCTTCAATACCAGCTTCCCATTGTCCTCAACTTTCCATTCATGAATATATGGTCCGTCTTTAATGTCTCTGATTTTCGCTTCTGTGTAGTCCCTTCTGATGCGGGTATTTTGAAACTCCTCCTTGTGGATGATAGGTTGGTTTTCGAACCAGGGGTTATGCCAGAATAGAGTTCCTTTTCCGTCCCCTAGCCGGATGTCATAAAGATCTACAATATCGCTTCTTAGTTTAATAATATTTTTTAGAGACCAACTCATACCTTCATGAATTTACAGGTCTAGATGCTGGTTTCGTATTTCCAAAGCCCACAAATGCTTGAAGGTGAGAGCCTTGTTCCACTCGATACAATTCTTCAAGCCGATGCCTCCCTCGGCATTCAGTTTGCAAAGAGCGGTTCATTTGACTTATTTTCCTCCTCTTTCGCTACTTCCCTAGATAAAGTTCCTCATCAGGGTATCGAACTCCTTCATTACCTTTTTCGGAATGACCATTTACTGCGCCCAGTAGCTAACTATGCCCATGACCATAGTTTTGATAAGTTTGATCCTCCCTACATAAGAAAGTTTTTCGCTGCCCAACTAGATATCGTATTTTTTAGCCTTTCAATTAGCGGCTAGTAGTGTGAGATCTCGATCTACTACACAGTGAAAGGAACTCCTAAGTACATTACGGGAAAACTGCCTTCCTTGATGCCCATGATGTTGAAGATGTCCTACTTCGATTCGTCATTCACGCCTCCATAAAATGCCATACTTTTACTTTCATTAATAGTTAAACATGTAACCTCAGAAAAGAACGTTAGTGCAGCCCTAATAGTTTTAATGGAATACGTGCGCTAAAATGAACAAATCTTCAGCAAAGCATAAATAGGTTGCCTCCTCTACTTCACAGAATGGGTAAAAGATGTATGGACGATTCTTTGGAACATCGCAAAGATGCTCTCAAAGATTGCCATGATAGCTACAAAAAGGTAAGAAGAGAGGGGTCTCCTTGCCTTACCCCGTTTTCACCCTTGAAATAGCCTCCGTGGACTCCATTGACGCTAACAACAAAGTAGGATGATGAAACGCACTGCATTATTCAATCAATAAAAATCATAGGAAAAGCAGATACAACCAGAAAGTCTTGAATGACTTCCCATCTAACATAGTTGAAAGCTTTCTTGATATCTCTTTTGAAAGCCATTCTCGGGGTTATTTTTTATTCCCGTAGTCTTTTAAAAGGCTCTGCATGAGAAGAATATTATGAGAGATTGTCCTACCGGGGATGAATGCAGATTGGTTAAGATTTATAATTTTTCCTATGACACTTTTAAATCGTTTAGAAATGATTTTTTAAATGATTTTATAAATCACATTGCAGCAGGAAATTGGTCTGAAATCTTATACTTTCTCGGGTACCGCAGTTTTGGGGATCAAGGTTAGGACCGCTGTATTCCATTTCTTTAACATCTTTCTGTTCTTGAAAAACTCTAGAACCCCATCAGTAACGTCTTTACCCACAACCGACCAATTGTCTTTAAAGAACTGTGCATTAAACCCATCATGACCCCGACTTTTATTCCCATCAATACTAAACAGAGCTTCTTTAACCTCAACCCTCGTGACGACCCTTATCAACTCGCGACTATCTTCTGATGAAATTTTCCTATTAATAATCTGATACAAGGTATTCATGTGACTTTGATGCTGCTTTCTTGTACCCATAAGCTGCTTATAGAAATCGATAGCCAAATCTTGTACACCCTTTTGACTCTGAACATATTCACCATCATCATTCTTCAGCCTGTATACATTGTTTCTTATGTTTCTAGCCTTACATTTTCTATAAAATTCTGTGTTTTTGTCACCCAACGAGAGCCAACTCTGTCTTGATTTATGTCTAATAAAATTCTCTACAAGAAGACTCAGCTTCTTAAAATTTTCAAGCGCATCCCTTTCTGTTTCATTGAGTTGTTCATCATTATCATCCCTTAATAACCTTTTCTGAAATTCTTCCAGTTCTTCTCTAGCACCCAGAACTCTATTGGAGATATTTCTGAACTTCTTCTTGTCAAAGCTTTAGAGATGATTCTTTAGGAGTTTAAGCTTCTAAGAAACCCTGTACATGTTGGATCCCCTGACATCTATAAACCATACACTTTCGAGAATACCCTTGAATTTGTCATTTTCCATCCAGAAATTTAAAAATTGAAAGAGCCTTCTAAACCTTTATTCCTTTTCCCAAAACAATTTAATCAGGCAGTGATCAGATATACCCGGATTCAGAACATGAAGTTGACTTCTCGGAAATTGGTTAATCCAGTTCTTATTTACCAGACATCTGTCAATTCTACTTCTTCTAATTTGCTCATTCCCTCTCGTAGAAGACCAAGTGAAGAAATTCCCAGAATTTGTAGGCTCGATACAACTCATATATAATAAAATCCAAATTGATTGGCTGGAAACAAGTTTCTTTGAGTCAATCTAGAAAAATAAATTCTTATTAAATTAGTTGTGCAAATCCTAAACTTATATACGTCAATTTTGACTAACTAGTTTATTTCATAAAAAATAATTCACACATTGATATACAACTTCTATTGGAATTACCAAATATGAATTCTAAACGTACTCATTGTGCCAAACAAGATAATTTAACATTGAAAAACAATTAGAGGGGTTTGAGTTTTCTTGATCTGAATTTCTGGAACTCGGTTCTTTCACAAAATAGGCTTAACCCTAATTATTTGTGGTGCAATGTTCTTAAAAGAGTTTACTTAAGGATAAATTTTGGAACTCTCAAATGGGATATAAGTCTTCATAGTCTTCTCAAAGTATCATTAGAGGTCACAATAAAATAAAAGACAATTGTTATTGGATAAGTAGACGGATACACGACTAATTTTTGGAGTATCAAGTGACTTCCAATTAAAATTGACAAATCTTTTATCTTTTATGGAACCAAACTATGTAATCTCTTCATGAGACCCTTCAACCATCAAGGTTAATGAAGTAACCAATATTTACTGTAAGTGAAATCCCTTTAAACTTAATATTATTATTGGTCACTTACTTACCAATTATGAAGTAATTAAACTTTCTATTAGTCAATTTTGTGAATGAGATAAATTAGTTTGGAATGATACTAATAATATGGTTTTTCTATAAGTTCTAGTTATGAATAAACTCTTAAGAGCAATATTAACATTCCTTCATCATCAACCCCTATTAATCATAGGCTTTTAAAATTAATCTAGATACACTTTATGTTAAGAATTTTATTTGAAAATGTTGTTTGAACACTATTGCTACAATTGAATGTTGTTTTAAATATTGTAGACACTCATTTTTTATCCCTAAATTATATTAAAAATAAAATTAAATAAATTCTAATTCATTTATATATGGGCCCATTACACGGATTTTAAATGAATAATAATCATTTTTTGAAATAATCGTAGCATCGATTAGACTCCGAAACATAATTAATTTCGGATTAAATAAACCAAAACATATATAATATATAATAACTTTATAAATTGGTTTGATTTAAATAAATTAATCTATTATTAATATGCTGTTATTTTATTTTTGTAGGTATTTAAGAAAAAATAATAAAGAGAGCTAGAATATATAAAATAAAATACTAAATTTATAATTTAATTAAATTAATTATATTTATTATTAATTTTATTGTATTATTTTATAGGTGTTAGAGAAATAAAAAACAATTCGCATGAGTTGGCTGGAATTCGACCGAATGGACAAATCACTAGTAGAGTCCTTTCTGGACCACAAAAGCACCCTCCCAAGAGGCAGAGCCTAGGCGCCTAGGACTATGGGCCTAGGAAATGACGTGAGATTGCCTTCGGCCAATGAAGAAGTAGGATCGAGTTTCACATGTATTGCTAAAGCAGTGAGTTTCATCATCCTGCTTTGTTGTTAGTGTCAATGAAGTCCACGGAGGCTATTTCAAGGGTGAAAATGGGGTAAGGCAAGGGGACCCTCTCTTCTTACCTTTTCGTAGCTATCATGGCGATATTTGAGAGCATCTTCGCGATGTTCCGAAAGAATCGTCCATACATCTTTCACCCATTCTATGAGGTAGATGAGGTTACCCATTTATGCTTTGCTGACGATTTGTTCATTCTAGCGCACGCATACATTGATTCCATTAAAACTATTAGGGCTGCACTAACGTTCTTTTATGAGGTTACATGTTTAACTATTCATGAAAACAAAAGTATGGCATTTTATGGAGGTGTGAATGACGAAACGAAGCAGGACATCTTCAACATCATGGGCATCAAGGAAGGCAGTTTTCCCGTAAGGTACTTAGGAATTCCGTTAACTGCGAAGCAGATCAAGATCTCACACTGCAAGCCGCTGATTGAAAAGGTAAAAAACACGATATCTGGATGAGTATCGAAAAAACTTTCTTATGCAGGGAGGATCGAACTTATCAAAACCGTGGTCATGTGCATAGTTGGCTACTGGGCGCAGCAAATGGTCATTCTGAAGAAGGTAATGAAGGAGCTCGATACACTGATGAAGAACTTTATCTGGGGCAGTAGCGGAAGAGGAAGAAAAAAAGTCAAATGGACCGCTCTCTGCAAACCGAAGGACGAGGGAGGCATCGGCTTGAAAAATTGTATTGAGTGGAACAAGGCTCTCACCTTCAAGCATCCGTGGGCTTTAGAGCGCAATCAAGAGTCACTATGGATCAAATGGGTGCATACGAGGTTTATGAAATACGAAACCAGCATTTAGACCTGCAAAATTCATGAAGGTATGAGATGGTCTCTAAAAAAGATTCTTAAACTAAGAAGCGATATTGCAGATCTTTATGACATCCGGCTAGGGGACGGGAGATGCACTCTATTTTGGCAAGACCCCTGGTTCGAAAACCAGCCTATCATCCACAAGGAGGAGTTTCAAAATACCCGCATTAGAAGGGACTGCATAGGAGTGAAAATCAGAGACATTAAAGACGAGAATTGAGACTCACTCCTAAGAAGAAATCCAGAAGGACAGAGGATACTATATCATATAAGTAACATACAACTACACAACAGACCGGATATTCATGAATGGAAAGCTGAGGACAATGGGACGCTAGTATCGAAGAAAATATGTGAGGTAACCCGGGAAAAAGCACAGAAAGTAGAATGGGCTCCTCTTGTATGGTCAATGAAGATTATCCCTAGAAACCAGTTCATCCTATGGCTCGCCTTCTAGGAAAGACTCAACACTCGTGATCGTATCAACAAGTATATGAGCATCCCGGACACGAACTGTCTTCTATGTAGAGGAAATGAAGAAACCATATATCACCTATTCGGGAGCTGCTGTATTGCTTTAGAGCTTTGGGACAGATTCTATAAAAGCCTGGAGATAATCAGTTTCCTGAGCAAATGGAATAAAATCAAAGATACAACACTACTCAAAGCCAAGGGAAATAGATTTGCAACAAGCGTGTTCAAGTGCGGCTTTGGAGCAGTGGTGTATAACATTTAGCAAGAACGGAATGCAAGGGTATATGACAGAACCTGCAGGAGTGTTGAAGAGTTATGGAAAGATATTGTATCGGATTGCAGCGCTCTCGCGGGAATGTGGACAAGAATTCCAACCACGGAGCAGAACTGGAATATCTGTAGGAACTGGAATTTACCGTTTTTTAAACTCACTAGAATTGAAATCATTGTAATCAAATAATTCATTTACGTTTTTAGATTTTTAGCTTTTATTCAGAATATTACGACTTTAAAATCATTCTAGGCCTGTCTAGAATGATCTCTTAAACTCGTGGTTTTTTTCCCATTTTTTGGAATTTTTAATGAAATGACGGTAAGTCGTTTTCCCCCCCAAAAAAATCTAGAGCGTTAGATGGGATGCACTTGAATCATCAAACATTAGCCAACTAAGAGTCAACGTCCCAAAAACACAGATAGCTAAGAAAAGTATATGGGATGCATTTGTAACAAACTAAGCAACTATGTGAGTAAAACAAATCTATGTTTTTTTAATCGAATCAGAAAAAGAGATGTGCACCTATATGTTTCATTTCATATGCATATGTATTGCATTTTCACTTTGTTACATCTGCAAACCTTCACCTCTTTCTATTCGCAACAGTCCACGACTATGACAAGCCAACACAACCCCCAAAAAATTGTGAAAAAAAACCAAACATTTTATACGCCACTAGATGGCCGAAGAATCCTCCGTACCTGAAATGGTCTCAATGGCCGAGTTTAAAGAAATTAAGGAGGCTTTGCAGAAAGTAATGGAGCAACTCGCGTTGATCACTACTTCTTTAGATAATCAACAAATTCCGTCTACATTCCAAAATATATCCCCTTCTCCTCGATTTCCTAACTCGAAAATCCCAGTTATGTTCACCCCATTAAAACCCGTCTTACTAGTCAACAAGTTCAAGAATAATTCTTTCTCTACGAGGACTCTAAAGAGGATATCGACCAAATTACACATGTACAACATGAGGAAGTAATCAACCTTCTAGGAACATAGGAAAAATAAATTTTAGGGGCTGATCAACCACCGCTAACGAAATATGAACGCTAGATGACTCAAGTTTAAGTCATGAAGACAATGATGCAAGCCTAGCTAAACAAGCTAGCTAAGGGAAAAAGCACTGAAGAACATCATGACTGGAAAAATGCTATAAAAATTACAGATGAGTAGTTATTCTTGTAGGCATCAAACTTCCAGCACTGTCTAAGTACATAGGAAAAAGCGATTCGTATATTTTTTTCAAAATGTACGCTTCCGCAATGACCTTATTGCGACTTGGAGATCCACTATTCTCCACTTATTCCCTCAGTATTTTGTTGATGATGCTCTACGCTGGTATCATCAGCAAAAGATATTCTATCTACATATCACAGAAGAACTGGCTGCAATGTTCATGGAACGGTTGTCAATGCATATTAACCTCGAATGACCAAAAAAGAGGTTGAAGAAAATCAAATAGGGAGAAAATGAGAAATTATCTATGTTTATCGAGTGATGGAAAGTTGTCGTCGAGGAAATAGATTCCCACCCGAGGTTGTAACGAGAAATCAATATAATTTTGGAAAATATTAACAGACGATATTCTATTGGACTCGTCGTCAAAACATTTCAAATCATGAAGAAATTGCTAAAAACTGATATTAACCTCGATGATGCTATCGAGAAGGAAGGAAAATAGGGTAAAGTAGTCAAAGTTACTCCACCTTCAAGTCGTTTCCCGAGAAAGGAAAAGACATAAGCACACTAGGTAACCACTTCCTGATAAGAGTAATCCCTTCAAAAGGCGATCCCAAGTAAGTGTCTAGAGCCCAAAGTAGATACAACTACTCCTATCAAGGGCACACCTCCAAAGGAAATTTAACCCCCAGAGTCTTTGACGACCTAAGGATGCTCTTAAGTTAGGTGATGAAGATTCTTTAGGAAAAAAATCTCGTCAAAACCCTTTCCCCAAGAATAGACAAACTATTCTTAGAAAAATATGAGAATGCTTGGTGCGAATATCATCAAGTAAAGGACCACATTATCGAAAATTGTAGTGCCCTTAAATACTTGTTCTAGGACTTGATTGATCAAAATGTGATCGCCATGCCATAAATAGCAAAAATTCATAATCTAATCACAAAGTCAATATTTTCACCACTAACGAAGTATTCCTTGACATCAATGTGTACAATACTGATTCATAACAATGAACTATAGATATACATGATCGATCCCTAACCCAAAGAGAAGCCCAAAGCCCGCTCCGATGATACTTATGAATGGTGGACATAAATAAGTGTTGCCCTCATCTACGCCCTAATTGACATCGCGACAATGCGTGATGGAACGGATTTCCAACCTAGTTTCATGAAAACCACATCGACAAATGTGTCATCCACCTCACAGATTCTTGTAGGAACCAAAAGGGAAGATGAGCCCAGAATTATTAACCCAAGAGACATCCTCCTGTATCAAATTAAAAGAAAAAATGCTAACATTTCCATCTGGGAAATTCTAATGTACTCTATTGAGCCCAGGAAAGTAGTCCTTAATGAGTTAAGCAAGGCCAACGTCTCTGCCAACACCACCCCTGAAGAACTAGTAGGGATCATATCCGCTAGTTTGCAACACAACATGTTTGTCTTTGAAGACAAGAATCTTCTATCAACCGAAACAAATCATGACAAAGCCCTCTACATTTCTGTGCAAATGTTGGGAAAGATCGTTTCAAAAGTCTTAATAGATAATGAATCCACTCTAAACATATGTCCTTAGTGGACTTTTGAGAAAATATGTATATCCCGAGACAAGATCATTTCATCTGACTTGTATTAAAATTTATATCGCTGCACCAATATGTTATATATTAAACTTTTTTAGTTCTCATTTAAACTCCTCAAGGTTTTCTGTTGATTCGAGAATGATCCTCAACTCTTTAGGAACACGCGACTTATTTCCCTATGGGAAATGATTATAATTTTTTATTTGATTTTTCTTTGGTGTTCCTCAACTCAATGGTGTATAGGATAATTATGAAAATGAACGTGGAATGAGTGGCGAATGCGAGTTCCATTAGGGCCCAACATTCTGTTGAGGTATTCCTTACAATTGCGGGCGGGTTTTAAATTCCGGGTAAACGGGTCAGGGTTTTCTTTTAGAAAATGGGTTAGAGTATAAATACTTTTTTTTGGGTATTTTTCTCATAACAGAGCAAATAGAGAGAGAGAGTGAATTACAGATCTAGGGTTTTCTGGTTTCCTTCTTCTTCTTGTTCTTCTACTGATCCAGAGTGAGAGATTGGGGAAGCTTTTGATTGTGGAGTAGTCCAATCATTCCTAGTGTAATCACTTCTTTCATTTGAGAGCAGGGCATGTAAGTTTATACTATTGACATTTGTTTGATTTAGTGAAACTTATCCTTCCCGTGGACGTAGGTCGATTTTGACCGAATCACGTATATTGTGTTGTCGTTTATTGCTTTGTGTTATTTCAGTTCTTGGTAATCTGTTTATCGTCATAGAAGATTTGGAATCTGATTTGCTACAAGTTTTGATTTCTAAGATGATCCATAGTTTTGTTGTTGCAAAACCCAACAGTGGTATCAGAGCAGTATTAATTGGTTATTTGTTTTAACATTGGAGCAGAGTGCTCTGCTGGTTATTTGGCGAAATTCATAGAAGAGATCAACTGGTTTCTTTGCTGGTGTTTTTATCAGCTGTTAAGGCAGTAATAATGGGGAAATTTAGACCTGATATGGTGAGTCTGAATGGTACAAACTATTGGCAATAGAAACTGATGATCAGTGATCTGTTAGTTTCAGATGATTTGAATGAAGCAATTGAAAATGAAGGTGTTAGACCTGAGACTACAAAAGAGGCTGATTGGAAAAAGATAGATAGAAAGGCCTGCAGCTTTATTCGTTCATGGGTTGGTGTAAATGTTGTGCACCATGTTGAGAATGAGACTACAGCGTATGGTGTGTGGAGCAAACTTGAAGCTCTCTATGATGGGAGGTCAGCAGGGAATAAAGCAGCACTGGTACGAAGGCGGGTGAATCTGAAGTACATTGATAATAAATCAATTGTTGAGCACTTGAATGAATTTCAAAATATTTTGAATCAGCTGAGTAGTATGAAGATAAACTTTGATGATGAGGTGCAAGCAGTTTTAGTCCTTGGATCTTTGCCTGCAAGTTGGGAGACACTTATTATCACTCTCAGCAACTCAGCACCAAATGGTAAAGTCAACATGGTATTTGTCACCAGTTCCTTACTTGATGAGGAGAATCGAAAGGGGGATAAACCCTCTAAGTCTGATATGTTGGTGGTTGATAAAGGAAGATCAAAAAATAATAAAAGTGGTTCGAGCAAGGGAAAGTCTAGAAGCAAGTCTAGAGCTCCAAATAAGGATGGTGCTTGCCATTAATGTGGCAAAATGGGTCACTGGAAAAATGAGTGCTGGAAATTTAAAAATGATAAAGCGAAGGGTACAGTGAAGCCCAGAGAAAAGAAAGAACAGAGTGCAGATACATATGCTTATGCTTCAGATGGTGAACTGACATATGCTTCTAACTGTCAAGACTCCTGTCTTAGAACATCTTCAAATGAAACAGCATGGATTGTTGACACTGGTGCCTCATTCCATATAACTCCACACAAAGGTTACTTCCAGTCCTACAAAGCTGGTGATTATGGTGAGGTTCGCATGGGTAACAGTGGTGTGTCCAAGATAGTTGGTCTGGGTGATGTTAGAATTGAGAGAAACATGGGCTGCTTCCTGACATTGAGAGATGTAAGACATGTTCCTGATTTGAGAATGAATTTGATTTCAGCAGGTAAGCTCGATGATGGAGGCTACCATAATGTTTTCAGTGGTGGAGCATGGAAGCTAAGCAAGGGTTCATTGGTTATTGCACGAGGTAAGAAATGTTGTTCCTTATACAAGACAAATTTGAAAATTGTCTATGATGCGACATATTCTGTTTTAATGGAGTTATCCTCTGAGTTGTGGCACAAGAAATTAGGTCACATTAGTGAAAAGGGGCTGAATGTTTTGATCAAGAGGAATGAGTTGCTGAATCTCAAGGATGCTCATCTTGAAAATTGTGAGCATTGCTTGAAGGGTAAGCAAAACAGAGTCTCCTTCAGTAAGTCAAAAGTTGAACTGAAAAAGAATGTCCTTGAATTGGTCCATACAGATGTTTGCGTTCCTATGAAGATTAAATCCATAGGCGGTGCTTCCTATTTTGTAACCTTCATAGACGATGCATCTAGGAAGGTTTGGGCTTATGCTATAAAGTCCAAGGACGAGGTTGCAGCAAGGTTTGAGGTCTTTCACAAGCTGGTTGAAAGAGAGACAGGAAGAAAACTGATGAAGGTGCGGTCAGATAATGGGGGAGAGTACATAGGCTCATTTGATGATTATTGCAAAGAGCAGGGTACTCGACATGAACAGACTGTGCCCAAGACTCCACAACAAAATGGTGTGGCAGAGAGGATGAACAGAACAATGTTGGAACGGATGAGGAGTATGCTCTCCCATGCCAGATTGGCTAAGCATTTCTGGGCTGAAGCCATGAGCACTGCAGTGTATGTGATCAACCGTTCTCCCTCCAAGCCATTGAATAATAAGTGTGCAGAAAGCGTCTGGTCAGGTAAAGATGTTAATTATGACTATTTACGTGTTTTTAGTTGCAGAGCTTTTGTGCATGTTCCAAAAGATGAGAGGTCTAAGCTAGATGCAAAAACCAGACAATGCATATTTTTGGGGTATGGTAATGAAAAGTGGGGATACAGGTGTTATGACCCAGTTGATAAGAAGGTTTTGAGAAGCCGGGATGTGGTATTCCTTGAAGATCAGACTATTGAGAATTTTGAAGATGGTGAAAAGCTTGATGCATACATACGTGACCTTTCTGGTCTTGAGTTGTCTCATGATGTTGAGGAGACAAGGCCACATGTAGCTTCAGACTCAGATAGTGATGATGATGTTTCTCAGGATCAAGTTGTAGGCCATGGAAATGATACTAATACTGAAACTGATCTTGGTGATAATGTTGAGGTTGATTTTGAAGTTCAACAAGAAGATGGAAATCAACAGAATCAACAAACAGAGGTACTTCGGAGGTCTACTAGGGAGAAAAGATCAAGTTCTAAGTATCCTGCTACAGAGTATGTTCTTCTAACTGATTGTGGGGAGCTTATATGCTATAAGGAGGCTCTTGAGGATGCTAATAAGAAAGAATGGCTAGCTGCCATGGATGAAGAGATGAAGTCATTGCTGAAAAATGGCACATATGATCTAGTTGAAAGACCAGAGAACAGAAAAGTATTACAAAATAAATGGGTGTACAAGATCAAGCAAGAAGGTGGTGATAGCAAGACAAGATACAAGGCTAGGCTGGTTGTCAAAGGTTTTGGCCAGAGGCATGGAATCGATTATGATGAGTTTTTCTCACCGATAGTGAAGATGACTTCTATCCGGGTGGTGTTAAGTCTAGATGCTTGTATGGATCTTGAGGTTGAACAACTTGATGTCAAGACTGCATTTCTCCATGGTAATTTGGATGAAGATGTTTATATGGAGCAACCTAAAGGTTATAATAAGAAAGGTGAGGAAAGCAAGGTGTGCAAACTTGTCAAAAGTCTGTACGGTTTGAAGCAAGCACCAAGGCAGTGGTATCTTAAGTTTGAGTCGTTCATGACCATCCATGGGTACATGAAGACGTCCACAGATCATTGTGTCTTTGTGCAAAAGTTTGCTTCTAATGATTTTATTATACTTCTCCTATATGTTGATGACATGCTGATTGTTGGGAGAGACAAGCTCAAGATTGCCAAGTTGAAAAGGGATTTGGCTAAGTCTTCTGAGATGAAAGACTTGGGTCAAGCAAGACAAATTCTTGGAATGCAGGTCATTCGTGATCGGGTGAAGAAAAGGCTATGGTTATCTCAAGAGAGATATATTGAGAAGATTCTAAAACGATTCTGTATGGACAAGGCAAAGCCAGTTGCTTGTCCATTGGCTACACACTTGAAAATAAACAAGACAATGTCTCCCAAGGATGAAGAGGAAAGACAAGAAATGTGCAGTGTTCCATATGCTTCAGCAATAGGCAGTCTGATGTATGCAATGGTCTTTACAAGACCGGATATAGCTCATGCGGTTGGAGTACTTAGTTGTTTTATTTCAAATCCTAGTAAGACACACTGGGAAGCGGTTAAGTGGCTAATGAGATATCTTCGAGGGACCTCCAAATACGCTTTGTGTTATGGTACTGGAAAGTCACATGTTGAAGGGTTTTCTGATTCAGATATGAGTGGTGATATTGACACAATGAGATCAACTTCAGGGTATTTGTTTACTTTTGGAGGAGGAGCTGTATCATGGCAGTCTCGTCAACAGAAATGTGTTGCTTTGTCAACTACAGAAGCTGAATATATTGCCATTACTGAATGTTGTAAAGAAATGAGATGGATGAAAGAATTGTTGAAAGAAATTGGCATTGCACAAGACAAGTTTGTGGTGTTTAGTGACTCACAGAGTGCTATACATGTGAGCAAGAATCCAAGTTTCCATTCACGTTCAAAACACATCCAAAGAAGGTACCATTGGATCCGTGAAGTTCTCGAGAAGAAGGAGTTATACTTGGAGAAAGTGCACACAGATGAGAACGGGTCAGATATGATGACAAAGGGCTTGCCAAGAGGCAAGCATGAGATATGTTGTGCCAAAGCCAGAATGGTTCTGGCAGGAGCGTCACGATGTTGAATGTTTATAGCAACATTCTCCCATGGCTCGGAAGGGGGAGATTTGTTGAGGTATTCCTTACCATTGCGGGCGGGTTTTAAATTCCGGGTAAACGGGTCAAGGTTTTCTTTAAGAAAACGGGTTAGAGTATAAATACTTTTTTTGGGTATTTTTCTCATAACAGAGCAAATAGAGAGAGAGTGAATTACAGATCTAGGGTTTTCTAGTTTCCTTCTTCTTCTTGTTCTTTGGCTGATCCAGAGTGAGAGATTGGAGGAGCTTTTGATTGTGGAGTAGTCTAATCATTTCTAGTGTAATAACTTCTTTCATTTGAGAGCAGGGCATGTAAGTTTCTACTATTGACATTTGTTTGATTTAGTGAAATTTATCCCTCCCGTGGACGTAGGTCGATTTTGACCGAACCACGTATATTGTGTTGTCGTTTATTGCCTTGTGCTATTTCAGTTCTTGGTAATCTGTTTATCGTCATAGACGATTTGGAATCTGATTTGCTACAGGTTTTGATTTCTAAGAAGATCCATAGTTTTGCTGTTGCAAAATCCAACACATTCTGTCTCCACTTGGCTCTATGTTCAACTTTTGTTTGGGTTAGGACCTAGGATAGGTGAACACACTACCATCAAATTGATTAAATTAGTGCTCTTAGCTTGTGTATGTTAGATCACTCTTATCCGCGACCGTGTTGACTCCTCTTTGACCACCTAGGCACCTTATTTGATTTCACTTTTTTTTCTTGCCTAGTTGACTAAGTTTTAACTTTGTTGATCAGGTGAGTTGACTTACTTTTTTCTTTTCCTGCAAAATACACACAAAAATTAATACTAAATATTTTTTAATAATAATTATTTATTTGTTTTGGTTTTATTTGTCCAACATGTAATTAATTCAAGATTTGGTTGATATGAAACAATTTTTCAAACCAATTATTTATTTTAAATCTCGTGAAATTAGCCCTTATATGAATTTTGGAAAGCATTTTCATAGGATCTGATTTTTTTTAAATGACAAATTTGGATAAAAAAATCGAGTGTCTACGCAACCAAAGTAACATTGTTCACTCGTAATGTATCGTCTCTTATCATACAAGCATATTCATGTTGATATAATATACCCAAAAAATATGTTTCTCTAATTTAGAGATATATCTTAACTCGTGATGAAAAATGAAAGTGTCATCATCCATAATATAAAAAACTCCAATTCTTGTAACAGTGCATTACAGAATTGTGATGTTTGTTTATCAACTCTTTAATGACCAAAGAATTAGTTACTCTCCAAATAAGTCAAACTAAGAAGGTAAAGAAGAGAAATATAGAATAGATAGAAAAAAGACAAAAATATTAACCTTTTAACAATTTTATTCAATTTATTTTATAATATGTTTTCTAATATACATGTATCATCTAAAAAATATTTAACAAATTTACCTTTTTAACTTTATTTTTATTCTTATTCCATTTATAAAGTAAAAGTCATGTACATAATTCAAATTTTAAGAGTCAAAGTTGAATGTTATTATATATTGTCCATATTAGAACTCTAATTTATTACCTTTTCAAAGTCTTGAAATCATTATTTATTTGAATTCATATTGATTAACGCTCAAATTATATATTTAAGTAATTCTTAATGAGTGTTCACTACAAAAATTTGGGTGAAATGCGACACCCTTACTTGCCATTATTTTTCATCAAATTGAATATTATACAATTTGTTTAGCGATAAAAAACATTCTACCTTTATTATTTGCAACCTTGCAATAATGAAACGTTTTTCACCCTTGGTTAAATTTTCAATCACTTATGCGGCTTGTTTAGAATATTGTTTTTTGACTTGATTTTTAGAAATTATTTCTCCAACTTGTTTCTCAAAGTATGTTCTGCGTAGGTGACCCTTTTTTCCAATAATTATTTTTTTAACATACTGATCTCATAAAATATTTTGTTATCTATATAGAGCTATTACTTTAGGTAAAGTTTCAATAATTTATTTTGCTATTGAAGTTAAGTAGCCTTTAGTTTACTTATAATTTTAATATTTCATTTTTCCAAAAAAGAGAGAACTAGTCATTAATTTAGTTAAAGGTTTCGTATTTACATTTTCCATTCATGATAAGTAGTTGTTACTTTAGTTAAAATTTTCGTATTTCAAGTTGTAACGAAGATAAATAGCCATTACTTTAGCTAAAAGTTTAATATATGTTTTAGCCATGGTAGGAAAGTAGTCACTACTTTAGTTAAAAGTTTATTATTTCTTTTTGCTATTCAAGATAGTTAACCACTAATTTAGTTAAAAGTTTAATATTTTATTTTGCTATTGAAGAATGATAGCCATTAATTTCGTTAAATTCTTGACATTTCCTTTTGCTAAAAAAGAAAAGTACCCATTACTTTACTTAATAGTTTAGTATTTTTTTTTGTCATATAAGATAAGTTGCCATTACTTTAGTTAAAAATTTAACATGAAAGACATTGAAACACATGAAAGTGTACTAATCAGAAAAGATATATTACCCTAGTAAACCAAAACGCATCTACTCCTTATATTTGACTAATCCAGAACACATCTAAAACTAATATATTTAACGCCATCAAAACATGCATCCAAAAAACGTGCCCCTTGATTGTTTTATGTTCTTCCTAAATCAACTTACATAACACAATTAAACACATGTCACTTGTATTATGAATAAAAAGTTTAAAGGATGCATTTACTAACAAACATATTAGTGGACATTCCATAAAAAAATAATATATATATACAATTACCTTCATCATCAAATGTTGATTTCAATGAATTCCAAAACTATGTAACTTATGGTATTGAGATGTTTCAAATTATGTAACGAATTACTAATATAAAAATTTAAATTAGTTTGCTAATTAAGAGCATACACGAATGATTGCATAACTTTTGTGCTACTTTCCCTAGATAAGGGAAAACATATCGGACATGGGTACACCTGAGTTATCATATATCCTCATTAACATTGCAAATTGATCACTCATTGTATTTATTTTTTGGTCACGCTCTTTATTATCTTCTGTAAGACTTTCTTCATATTATATATACAGTGGACATTCCATAAAAATATATATATATACAATTACCTTCATCATCAAATGTTGATTTCAATGAATTCCAAAAGTATGTAACTTCTGGTATTGATATGTTTCAAATTATGTAACGAATTACTAATATAAAAATTTAAATTAGTTTTCTAATTAAGAGCATACCCGAATGATTGCATAACTTTTGTGCTACTTTCCCTAGGTAAGGGAAAACATACCGGACATGGGTACACCTGAGTTATCATATATCCTCATTAACATTGCCAATGGATAACTCATTGTATTTAATTTTTGGTCACGCTCTTTATTATCTTTTGTAAGACTTTCTTGTTTGACCTTCAAGTTCCCAGTCTCTTTGTCCTGAGTAGTTATCCCCGTTCCTTTTGAGCTTCAATCTCTTCCTTACGAGCCTTAATTTCATCTTCTTAATCAACAATTTTCACTTCTTGTGCTGCAATTAATGTTTTTTTCTCTTCATTCCATGTAATAAGATGGAAAACTTTCAAAGAAAGTTTTGTGTTTGATGGACTCGCGCCCCAACTTTTACTTTTCCCCACAAAACCAAGTCCAAACACTCTTCCATTTGTGGGGCCTCCAGCTGCTTCATTCTAAAGATCATAATAGATTTTTTGTTCTCCTTTTGGCAGTGATTCTCGAGTTTGTTTCACTTGCTCAAAATTTTCCTACATTTAGTAATTTTCAGAAAAAGTTATTAGTGATGTTATACTTTTATGCATTAGTAAATTAATTGACGTTTATTAATAAATTTGTGAAAAAAATTGTAAGTTCATAAACAATGAAATTTATCCCCCTATATAGAAATAAAAGGCTTAGTCACATCCTCATTCTCAGCGGCTTCAATAGCTAGAATAGGATGATCCTCGGTATTCGAAGGTGGTTGGAATAAATATGTGTCAATTTGTGAAATAAGCACCCTTGTAGCCACCTCTTTAATTTTGTTCTAGATAGATTTTACCATTCTTGCGTTGTCTCTACCCAGTTTGTTGGCCTTCTTATTACCATTGAGGTTAGACCCGTAGGCGCCAACATTATCGTTACAAGTGTAGGGGCCTTATAGCTAATTTGTGAAACCACCTTTGTCCTATTGTTCACTTTGTTAAAAGAAGGTTCTTTACTCAGTTGCTTCAATTGTGGTGTTGTTTCTATTTGCACTGGGGTATCCACATCCTTACTTGTAATCGGGGGTTGCCTTCTAACAACTCTGTACTTTAAAATCTGATTACTATCCTTTGGTGTTTTAGTTTTTTTTAAGATGTATATACATATATAACAACCTCATTTGTTTTGTCTGATGTACAAACTAATAGGGTATGATATTTAGAATGAAATCGGATTACTATCCTTTGGTGTTTTATTTTTTTTTAAAGATGTATATACATATATAACTACCTCATTTGTTTTGTCTGATGTACAAACTAATAGGGTATGATATTTAGAATGTGATGTGTTCTTTATAATAATAATGTGTATGTGTATATATAAAGGATTTGAATTTGCAAGATAACTAAAAAATGGTCGTATACACAGCAGCAAACGGATAGCTAGACGCATTTGCAATTGCAAACATCAGTGAAGACCAAGGTTGGATGTAACAAGAGACAATAACTAAATTCTTTGCGAGTGGTTGAAGGGTTTTACATACTATGGACTGCTAGAAGATATCATACAACTTCAATATTCGGGACCGTATATGGGTGTTCAATTATTTAAGTGCATGTAGTTTGACCCAACAAGTGGCACAAGAATTAATGAGAACTATAGATTTGTTGATGTCAACATGAAGCGAAAGTATCTTAGATACGATCCATTCATTCTAGCACAACAATTCATACAAGTGTACTATAGTCCATATCCAAGAAGAACATCGAGGCAATCCTCTTGGAGGTCCGTATGTATAACCAAGGTTAGAGGAAAAGTGGAGGAACATTGGACCGATGATAATGTGATGTATCAACTAGAGATGCCCATAACTAATATCCATACTGACTTGCCATTAAATATTTGGTCGTACAATGTAAGTGACATGTGTGACCCTAACAAATTTATATACATGGAGGTGGAAGGGGAAATGAGGATGATGATATTAGATTAGAAGACTTATAATATATCATAAATTTCCCTTGACTCATGTGGGAGTATAGATTCAAATGACTTAGAACAAGTTGAGGTTGAAGCAAATGAATTCATACACTAATGCTTTTCCAATCATCTAACATTTAAGATAATTCAAGCTTATATAATTCTGAGAAACTCTTACACTCAATCGGCTAATGTTTAAGATTAAATTTTTCTTAGGTTTTTGTTAAATAATATTTTTATAATATTAGGAAACTAGAACATTAAAATTAGCCACACTCAAACTCTATGTGATACTTCTGCCCACTCCTAAAGGTAATTTGGATGTAATTTAGGAATTAATACGAACTTCTACATTATCTTGACAAGATGAAATAATTCAGGCTTATTTAATTTGGACTTATATAATTCTGATGAACTTCTACTGTCAATCGGCTAACATTTAAGATTAGATAATTCTTAAATTTATGTTACATATGATTTTTATATTATTAGGAAACTAGAATATTAATATTATCCACCAAACACAAGCCCTATGAGATATAGTTTCCCACTCTCAAAGATAATTTGGATGTATTTTAGGAATTAATACGAACTTCTAAATTATCTTGACAAGATGAAATAATTCAGGCTTATTTAATTTGGACTTATATAATTCTGATGAACTTCTACTATCAATCGGCTAACATTCAAGATTAGATAATTCTTAAATTTATGTTACATATGATTTTTATATTATTAGGAAACTAGAATATTAATATTATCCACCAAACACAAGCCCTATGAGATATATTTTCCCACTCTCAAAGATAATTTGGATGTATTTTAGGAATTCATACGAACTTCTACATTATCTTGATAAATTAGAATAATTTAGACTTATATAATTCGGGCTTATATAATTCTGACGAACTTCTACTCTCAATCGACTAACATTCAAGATTAGATAATTCTTAGGTTTCTATTAAATATGATTTTCATAATATTAGGAAACTAGAACATTAAAATTATCCACACCCAAGCTATTTGTTTAGAAAACTAAAACTTTAAAATTAGCCACACCCAAGCCATTTGTGATACTTCAGCCCACTTCCAAAGGTAATTTGGATATATTTTAGGAGTTTATACGAACAAGCTGGAATAATTCAGGCTTATATAATTTGGACTTATATAATTTGGGCTTATATAATTCTGACGAACTCCTATTCCCAATCGGCTAACATTCAAAATTAGATAATTCTTAGGATTCTGTTAAATATGATTTTTATAATATTAGAAAACTAGATCATTAAAATTAGCCACACCCAAGCCCTATGTGATACTTCTGCCCATTCACAAAGGTAATTTGTATGTATTTTAGGAATTCCTAAAAGCTTCTACATTATCTTGACAAGATGGAATAATTTAGGCTAATATAATTTGGACTTATATAATTCTGACGAACTCCTACTCCTAATCGTTTAACATTAAAGATTATAAAGTTTTCATGTTTCTGTTAAATAGAATTTTTATAATATTAAGATTTTTATTTTAGATTTTGACTGTTATAAATATTTCATTAATTATTATTAGATGATATTAATTTTGTAGTTTATTTATATTAAATTATCTTACTCATTTGAATCACCACTAGTTTGTAACCCATAATTTTAATGAAAGTAGAACATTAGAATTAACCACACACAAGCCCTATACGATACATTTGCCCACTCCCAAAGGTAATTTGGATGTATTTTAGGAATTCATACGAATTTATACATTATCTTGACGAACTAAAATAATTCAGGCTTACTTAATTTGGGATTATTTAATTCTGACGAACTTCTACACTCAATCGGCTAAAATTCTTAGGTTTTTGTTAATGAACTAGAATATTAAGATTAGCCACGCTCATGCCCTATGAGATATGTATGCCCACTCCCTAGGTAAATTAGGATGTAATTTTGAAATTCACATGAACTACAACATTATGTTCAACCACATCATTCACTCCTGCAATTGTTAATGCATCATAAACTAAAATATAACCAAAAATATATTGTTAATGCATCATAAACTAAAATATAACCAAAAATATATTGTTAATGTATTACTGGATTAATCACTATGTACTTATAAGTCATTTAACTAAACTTATTTTGTGACATGAATTAAGCAGTCACATAATAATCAAACAAATATAATCTCAAGGTCACTAATCAAATAGTTTGAAAAGTTGTGATTGAATAGATAATGTTATAAATATTAATAGTCGTTGTGTTTATAGAAGACTTACTATTAAAATAAATTATTCAAAAAATGAGGATAAATATTATAAATTAAACTTAATAACGTATTTAACGACATTTTATATTCCTTATAGTGTAATCAATTTCAAATTGTAAATCTAATTTCAATATTTCCAACCATATTGTTTTCCAACACTGAACTTATTCTATCAAGTAAATTTATTCATTTTCATAATTTAATCAATAAAATTTATCACAAATTAGAATTTGTTTTAGTGGTTGAAAGAGATAGTTAGTACAATCATATAATTATATACTCCTAATAAATAATATTAAGATGAGGTAAGTTATTGAATCTTCTAGTTTTTTTTATTATATTTCTTTTTATAATATTTTTAATTAATTTGTGTCAGTTACAATCAGGAAAAAAATATGAGTAGTATTTATTTTATTATTTTTTTTCATGAAACTAGTATAACTAGAATTTAGCCCGTGCATTTGCACGATTAATAATATAAAAAACCGTGAAAAAAATTACAGATAACATTTTTAATTTTATTTTTAACCGTTTTAAGTTTATGAGTGGGTCAACCCACAATCCGACCCAAGTATCCATTTACTCAACATCATTATATATATATATATATTAGGTAGTTAAAAAGTTGAACTTATATTAATATTAAAACGTCCCGCGTTTATCAAATTTGGTGTTGAATTTAAAATATAAAGTTTTTGTAGCCTACTTGGTTAAAGAGTTTTACTTGTTTTGTTAGGTTGCAAGTTCAAAACATACCTCTAGCATTTTTAATTTTATTTTTAACCGTTTTAAATTTAAAGGCGGGTCAACCCACAATCCGACCCAAGTATCCAAATTAACCACAATTCTCGATCCGACAATCCGGACACTTTAAAAATTAAACATCATTATATATATATATATATACTCTACAAACATAAACACGACTTTCAATCTATTAAATATTCAAATCTTTATTCTATTGTGTGAAAAGCTACTTTATTGGGGTATATGAAAGGGTGTATAATATTTGGTTTGAATTGAATATAAGACCGAATTCAAATTTTATTTTCCGTTATCGCATCGAATCTTAAACTAATTGGAATTCATATAAGGTTTTTATTTTATTTTCGAGTTGGAATTTCAACTTGAAAATAAAATTGAAAACCGAATTTATTTTTTATTATTTATTTTAATTATATATATTTCAAATAACTTATGTAATTTTTTTATGTTATATTTTATTTTAGATGTATTTTATTTTTATGTTTTATTTAAATTTATTCGGATTCTATTAAGTTTCGGAATTGACTTTAAAAAAATTCTATGAATTTTAATAACTCGAAAATAGAAGCGATTAACACCCTTAGGTATAATGAAGTTATTATTTATATGAAAACTTATAACTCACTTAAGAAAATAATGCACTAATTTATAAAAGAAATTCTAAGATGCTTGTGGTCATTATGAACCCACGCAAGGTCGGCCCTGCGTAAACCCGGCAAGCCCATGGGCTATGGCAGGGAAACCCATTTATTAAAATTAATTAGATATTTAATTAAATTTATTCTAATTTTAAATATAAGTTGTTGTAGTAAAAACTTAAATTTTGTATTTGGTTATTGGTTAAAATCACACTAAAAACAATTTTTATTAGTTTTTTAAACTAGTTCTATGGGAAAAAATATCTATTTTTATTCTATCGAGGGCTGGGCAGCCCAAAACACATAGCCGACACTGAACCCACGTGAGTTGAGTGAGAAAATAAAAATATAATGTAGTAATATTTAGCTTTATAGGAAATAATTGAACATTATTTGAATTAAATTTGAGGTAACAAAAAGTTTTGTACTATAAACCAAGTAAAATGAGGAATATAAAAATTGATAGAATAAACATAATGAAAAAAAGTTTAGAAATCTATATGATGTAAAAGATAGGGTTAAATGAACATTACCCAAAGGTTGGGCCGACAAGGCCCATGCGCATACTAAAAGAAAACCCTAACTCAACGTATAAATACAACTAAGCTTCTCTAGCCGCACATCTATCAAGGTTTTACCTTCTCAGAAATAAGTCTCATTTGGCACCACCATACTAATTTGCATTTTCGATTGTTAAACTTGACACTGAGTTTCATTTTGTTCTTCATTTTCCGCCGTGAAGGATCTGAAAAATGTATATGTTGTAGATGTCGTGAATCTGATCTTCATTTTGGGTAACGTGTTAACATAGCTCTTTTGATTTATATTTCATTGGGTTCGTTCACTACTTATTTATTCTTCAATTTGTAGTCACAAGATTTTGCATGGATATCGTTAAAGTCATTGTAAGTTCGGTTCTTGATATGAGACGTGGTTTGTTAGTGAGCTCTTTAGTCACATATTTGTTTTTTGAGGTGCACATTTTCAAGAGTAAATCAAAGGATAGAGACTTCATGTACATGGACAACCCTAACCTTCAAAGCATAACCTGACATGCTTTGATGTTTACTCCCATATTCGTGAAGAAACATCTCAAAGTTTCCAAGAAGGAGATATTTTGAATGAAGAATGTCCAAATGCACATTCACGAGATTATCCCATTAAATCCTCAAAATGCAATGTTTTGAACATGTAATTAATTAGTTTGTATAGTTATAGGTGTGAAGCTACTCTATTTTTGTGGAAATCGATGACTTCAAAAATTACCTCTATATGTAATATTTTAGAAGAATATAAAAAATTATTACAATCACATGCCATTTTGAATTAGATGACATTTATTTTGTATGTTAAGTTGTAATAGTTGCGGTCAATATGTGCGCGGTGAGTATTTTGATTTTTTTGTTTGGTTAGATAAAATGATTTAGGTTCTCTTTTAAATATGAACCCGACCCTAAGTAGGTTGATTCTTTTAAATATGAACCCGACCCTAAGTTAACGGGTATGGATATTAAAAGATAAATATTTAAAAAATAATAAATTCATAACTATTTTTAAAACTTCGTTAAGAATATGACAAAAAAATAATTCTTATTTAATTGTTCATTATATTATTTTTTAATAAATAATTATATATATATATATATCAATAATTATATTTTATTAATTGTTTAATAATAAATTAATTATATATTCAATATATATATATATATAATTCACTATATTTAAAATTTAAATTAATGATATATTTAAAAAAAAAATTAATCAGATATAATTATTAGTCTCTTTTTTATATTAATATAAAATTAATTTAAAAATTAATTCGAAATAGATTTTAATAAAAATAAATTAATTTAATTATTTATCTTTTATTAAATTGATCTTTAAATATTTTTATTTAGAATAAAATATTTTTTTCATCTCTTCATATTTATTAGATATATCATTATTTTAACTATTTTTCTTCATTTCATTTTTAAAAATCTAATAATTTTTCTCACTAACTTTTTTTAATAAATAATTTTAAACATAAATCAATAATTCGATTTGTATTAATTATGTTATAATATACAATTATATATTAAATTTTAAATATATCTTCACTTACTCTCTAATTAATTTTTCAAATAGTTTATTAAAAATAATAAATTATATATATTTTTCTCTACATATCTATTATTTATATAGTTAATATATTTATTCACTCAATATTTTATTTTATTTATTAATATTGAATATATATATATATATATAATTATAAATTAAATTCAACAATTACAAATTAAATATATATTGTTTTTTTTAGAAAAACGACTTAGCGTCATTTCATTAAAAATTCTCATAAAGGGAAAAAACCTACGAGTTTTACGGGATCATTCTAAATAGGCCTAGAACGATTTTGATTTCGTAACAATTTCTGAATAAACTCTAAAAAGCTAAAAATATAAACATATTATCTCATTACAATGCATTCAATTCTAGTGATTTCTATAAAGGTAGATTCAATTTATGCATATATTACAGTTTTGCTCTGTGCTTGGATTCTCCTCCATGTTCCCACGAGGGCGCCACAATCCGAGACGATTTCTCTCCATAGCTCTTCAATGCTCTTATGGGTTCTTCCATAAACTCTTGTGTTTCGTTCCTGTCATATATTGTAGACCACTACTCTAAAACCAAATTTAAACACATTTGTTGCTAATCTGTTTCTTTTATATTTGAGTACTACTATCTCCTTGATTTCATTCCATTCTTTCGGGAAACTGATCAGCTCCAGACTCTTTGCAAAACGGTCACAAAGCTCCATAACAATACTACATCTTCCAAATAGGTGATCAGTAGTTTCATCGTTTCTATTACATAGTAGACATTTCACGTCCGGGATGCACATATACTCATCGATGCAGTCTCGAGTGTTGAGTCTTTCTCAGAAGGCGAGCCATATGGTGAACTAGTGTCGTGGAATGATCTTGGTTGACCATACAAGAGGAGCCCAATCTACTTTTGTGTTTTTTCCTAGGTTACCTCCCATATTCTCTTTAAAACCAGCTTCCCATTGTCTTTGGCTTTCCATACATGAATGTCGATATGTCGTGAAGTTGTATGTTGCTTATGTGATCTAGTATCTTCTGCACTTCTAGAAATCTTCTCAAGAGCAAGTCCAAATTCCCGTCTTTGATATCTCTGATTTTCGCCACTACACATTCTCTTTTGATGCGGGTATTCTTGAACTCCTCCATGTGAATGATAGGCTAGTTTTCGAACTAGTGGCCGTGCCATAATAAAGTGTCTTTCCCGTTCCCTAGCCGAATGTCATTAGAGATTTGTTAAGAATTTTCTTGAGTGACCAGCTCATACCTTCATTGATTCTGCAAGTCCAGATACTGGTTTTCTGTTTCATAAACCTCGTGTGTAACCATTTGATCCATAATAATTCATAGTTGCGTTCCAATGCTCACAGATGCTTGAAGGTTAAAGCTTTGTTCCACTCGACACAGTTCTTGAGTCTGATGCCTCCCTCCTCTTTCGGTTTGCAGAGAGCAATCCATTTGACTTTCTTTTCTCCTCTTCCGCTACTGCCCCAGATGAAATTTCGCATCAAAGTATCGAGTTCCTTCATTACCTTCTTTGGAATGACCATTTGTTGTGCCTAGTATCCAATTATTCCCATGACTAAACTCTTGATGAGCTCAATCCTCCATACATAAGAAAGTTTATTCATTGTCCAGCCAGAAATCGTATTTTTTACCTTTTCAATAAGTGGCTTGTAGTGTGAGATCTCAATCTGTTTTCTGTTAACGGAATCCCTAAGTACCTTACGGAAAAGATGCCTTCCGCAATGTCCATAATGTTGAAAATGTCCTGCTTTGTTTCGTCATTCACTCCTCCGTAAAATGCCATACTTTTTCTTTCGTTAATAGTAAGACATGTAATCTTACAAAAAAATGTTAGTGTAGCCTTAATAGTTTTAATAGAGTCAACGTCAGCGTCCGCAAGAATAAACAAATCTTCGACAAAGCATAAATGAGTTACCTCCTCTACCTCACAGAACGGGTGAAAGATGTATGGACGACTCTTTCGGAACATCGCGAAGATGCTCTCATATATCATTATGATAGCTATGAAACGGTAAGAAGAGAGGGGGTCCCCTTGCCTTACTCTATTTTCACCTTTGAAGTAGTGTTTGTGAACTCCATTGACGCTAACAACAAAATAGGATGAAGAAACACATTGCATAATCCAATCAATAAAAATCATAAAAAAAGCAGAAACAACAAGAAAGCCTCGAATGGCTTCCTATTTAACAGAGTCGAAAGCTTTCTTGATGTCTATTTTGAAAGCCACTCTTAGGGATATTTTATTTTTCCCATAGAGAAGGCTCTATATGAGAAAAATATTATGAGAAATTGTTCTAACGGGGATGAATGAAGACTAATTAAGATTTATAATTTTTCCTATGACTTTTTTTAAATGTTTAGAAATGATTTTATCAACCACATTGCAACAGGAAATTGGTCTAAAATCTTGTACTTTTTCGGGCACCGTAGTTTTGGGGATCAAGGTTAGGATAGCCGTGTTCCATTGTTTCAGCATATTCCTATTCTTGAAAAACTCTAGAACCCCATATGTAACATCATTACCCACAATCCTTGAAGAACTGTGTGTTGAACCCATCTAGACCCGAACTCTTATTCCCATCAATACTAAACATAGCCTCTTTAAACTCAATTCTCGTGACCACCCTTAGTAACTCGCGAGTATTTTCAGCTGAGATTTTCCTATCGATGATCTGATACAATCGATGATCTGATACAGAGTATTCAGGTGACTTTGATGTTATTTTCTAGTACCCATTAGCTTCTTATAGAACTCAATAGCCAGATCTTGCACACCCTTTTGGCCCTAAACATATCCGTCTTCGTCGTTCTTCAGCCTATACACATTGCCTATACACATTGTTTATCATATTTCTGGCCTTGTCAAATGGACCAATAGTTAAATGATTAACATGATCAAACTCGATATCAGAGTTCGATCTTTGATAGAGTATATGAATTCAAATTCAAGGAATCGAGGGAATGGTGGTTGTTTTGTCCTTAAAACTTTTGTGCTTACATTGATGTTAATAATGCATTTTTGAAAGATACGATAAGATTGAATATCTAAATTTGAATTAGAAGTACAAAAAAAAATGGCAGTTCAATGCTGTTAATGGTGGAATTCTATGAAATAGTGGTGGTTTGTAATGTCATCTTTGAAGGAAACTATATATTTGGTATTGTAAAAGTTCTCATAAGCATGATTCTTCTTTCCTAAATAAGTATATTTTATCATCATTTAATGACATTTTAGGACTATTTTACTATTAATTTGACAAATGTGTAGGAGAATTTTAAATGATTTTAAAGATAAATATTTTTTTGAATTAAAGAAAACTAGTGTAACACCCTATAGTCATGGCCCCCGCTTCCATTCAAAACACTTGCAGTTGAAATTAAACTCGTGACTTTTTAATATTTTTAACACGGATTTTATATTGAAAAGTTATGATTACTCCTACTCTTTTTTCTTTTTTTTTTATTGAATATCATAGTTTTAAATGGGTCTTGAATGCTTCTGTACAAGATAGCATGTAATCAAGTGCACCATTATAAGTTAGCATGTAATGTGATATACTATATCTGTTTAAAAAGTAAGAATGTGGATTGTGTTTTAATTGTTTACAAAGTTAGAAGATGTTGTCATCTCTTTTTCTTTAAGAAGTCAGGCGAAATGATATAGCCTTATTGACGAATGTTTCATAAATTTGAAAATATATTAGTCAATCGAAATGTATCTATTTGAATTTGTAAATGTATTTATGGAGTAACAAACTTAATTTAATATAAAGAATAAATATTGTTTGTTGCACGAGATTCTTTTCTTTTAGTATTTACATAGACAATGCATGTCTATGCAAATTATTTTATATTACTAACTTATAAAGTGTCTGCACTTCAACCAATATTTGAGGTCATATTTGAACAGGTCTGTTTCATTATTTTGATCATCAAATTAATGTTACATATAATTGAGTATTATAAATTTTCAGATTTATTATGTTTTTAGTTCGATAATATTAATTTGTTTTTGTTAAGGTACTGTTACCTATTGATAAATTATATTATTATATAAGAATTTTTATCTTCACAATAAATATTTTAATTATTTGTATTAAAAAAAGATTTAAATGATTTAATATATCTCCTAATATTTTATTATTATTATTTTGTACTTGAATTAGATAACAACAATGCTTTTTCAATTTTTTTTGGTAGTACTGGATTGGATTGAGAATCTTAAAGTTCTTTTCAATTACATTATTATAACACTCACACTTCTAATGTTGCTCCACATTTTAGAAATGTTTTATGTTTGAGGCGTAATAATTTATGTAACGAATACACTATAAATTTATAATTGGATAATTTTGATCAAAAGAACATATTGAGAAAGTCGTAAATCATTCACCTACGAGATAATTTATTTTATCTTCCCTTTTCTAGTGTCCTTTTTATGAGGCATGGCAAGGATACACGCTTTTTTATGTGACATTAGATATCTTTTACACAAAAAAAATGTCGCAACAACAAATATTGGAAAAATGTAGAACAATATGTTAATAGTTGTTAACACGTTATTTTGCGAACAAATGGTCTATTCGTCTTTGAGGATGTTTTGATAATTCTTTTATTTTATACTTTTTGAACAAAGACAATTAGTTTATTAGTAAGCCTACTAACTTCTTTTCTTTCAATTTTTTTTAGAAGAATTAGGTTAGTTAGAATAGTTAACTTAAATCAAATTTTCAACTAACAAATATGTATTTTTAGTGTGCCTTAACATCAGTTTATGGATATATTAAAACTTCCCTTATCAAGTTCATCTATAGAATGTCATTCATTCAAACTTCTTGTTATGAATTTACTTGAATAAACTGTTTGAGACATTAATGATTAAAAAACCGTGAAAAAAATATTACGGTAAAATTTTATGGGCGGGTCAACCCATAATCCGACCCAAGTATCCATTTACTCTCACATATATCAAAATTAACCACAGCTTTCGACCCGGAAATCCGACACTTTAAAAATTAAGCATCATTATATATATAGATTAGTTAGTTAAAAAGTTAAACTTATATTGTTAAAATGTCATGCGTTTATCAAATTTTGGGTTGAATTTAAATTATAAAGTATTATTAGCCTAGTTGGTTAAAATGTTGTATTTGTTTTGTTCGGTTGCAAGTTCGAACCAAACTTATAGCATTTTTAAATTTATTTTAAACCATTTTAAGTTTATGGGCGGGTCAACCCATAATCCGACCCAAGTATCAATTTACTCTCACATATATCCAAATTAACCACAGCTCTCGGCCCGACAATCCGGACACTTTAAAAATTAAGCATTATATATATATAGTGAATGATAATTAATAAATATGATATTACTTTCATTTGTTTTTGTTTTTCTTTTTGTTTTCTTTACCCAATATAATATGTTCTACTAATATGAATACTAAAAATAAGTAATTAATGAGAATTAAATTTGTGTAATTTACTAAGATTTAGAGAAAATTAAAGAAACAAAAAATATGTAAATAAAAAGTTAAACAAATATAAAAAAATTCTACAAAGAGATAAAAGTTGATAAAAGAAAAACAAAATAATAAATTTTGTTTTAAAACGTTGAGTTTCACCTCTCCCTCTCCCTCTCCCTCTCCCTCTCCCTCTCCCTCTCATTTAGATGCGACTAATCCATATGGGTTAAGATGCAACTAATCCATATGAGTTAAGGATATAGCCCGTAAATACATTTAAACAATACAATTAATGAACTTACCATATGAGTATTGTGAGGTCAAAAAAATCGTTTTAATTAATATTTATTATTTCAAAACGTATGGGTATTAAAAATATATATAAATTTTTTAATAATTTTTATAGTAATTAATTATTAATATTTACATAATTTTATTATAAAAAGTGTGAGATATAATACTTGTGACAAATTTAAAAGAATATATATATTTTGTAAGTTTTAGTTCAACCTTATTAATATATTTGTGATTTATAAAATTAAATACATAATTTGAATTATTTTATTTTTATCAAAAAATGAATTTATATTTTAACTCTTTACATTAATTAATTAATTGATCATATTTAATATTTTTTTAAAAGAATAATTGTTTTAATATAGTATTTATTTTCAAAATAAATATTTATAATATTTTAATTTGCAACCATGTTTTTTTAGTTTAATTAACAAACCTTCAATTTTAAATTATTAACTGGACTTTTTAAAACTTTTATTTATTCTCATGGGAAGACAAAAATAAACAAAACTAAAGTACTTTTTGATATATATATATATATATATATATATATATATATATATATATATTTATATAATATTGATTCTTTTAAATCTTATAGAGATTTTAAAATTAAAAAAAAAAAGTCAAATGACCCGTGTGAAGTTTTAATTTAATTTTTTTTATCTTGAATATTATTTAGCTTTAATGTTTTAACGTTTTCTTTAACAAATTTAAAATTTTGATGTAGGAAATTTCGGAGTACTAAATCATAGTTTTGCATGCTTTCTATATTAAAAATAATAATTTTATTTTTTAGATTAAATTAAAATGAATTAGAATATTATCTTCATGTTTCCTTCATCTTTATAGTTTAGATCTGAATTAATGTGTTAAATTTAAAAACGTTTAAACACAGCATGTAATCAACCTTTCAACATTACATTAATAATCATAAATTAATTACTTTTAAAAAGATAAAAATAAATTAAACAGACAATATATTTATAATCTCTATATTAAACTAAATATTATATAAAATTAATTAATATAGTAAAATTGTTTAACCATGTATTTTAATATTAAAAAAATTTAAAAGTTGATTTTTTGTAAATTTTTTATTTGGTTAAAATTAGAACCAATAAAAGTTCATCAAAACATAAATTTAATTGATCTAAAATTGAATGGAAAAATACATTTTTTTCATCGATTTTTGACTTTAAAATATTTTATCTAATTTAATAATATTTTTTATATTAAATGAAACAAACACTTTTTATTTTAATTTCAAAAGTGATTGTGAGATAATGAGAAAATATTAATTTTAAATAAATGATATTATGTAATGTGTTTGAATAAATGTCATACTTGTAATCTCATATTTTAAGTGTAAACCCTTTTCTCGGGTTTATACTTTGTACGCCTTCCTTTTTCTTAATGATTTTATTTTAGTTAGATAGATTTCAAATATCTTGATTAACATATTGAAAAGATAAAAACGACAATAATATCCTTAATTATTGTTATTAGATTTTCTGTTCTAAATAAAATTAATTTTATTGAATGAAAACCATATTTTAAATCGAGATTGATAGATAATTGGGTCTAAGTTGCTGGTGAATTGTTATCATTTTCAATAAGAATAAGGAGTAAAATAATTCTCTAAATAAAAAATGAAAAATTATATAGTGTTATCCAAAGAAAAATCGAGTTTACTAGAAAAATCTAAAAAAATTTGTTTGAACATTTGTTTATTTATTTTTATTTTGTTTTATTTTATTTTATTTTATTTTATTTTGTATGAATTTGATTTGGATGTATATAATTGTGGTAGAATGACTCTATTTTTAGGTAATCAATTAATTATAAATCACTAATAATTTATTTACTAATGATTAAGAGATTAATTATATATAATCGGTAATAAAAAATAAAAAAACAAATGTGTGTTCGAGTCAAGTCACCGTGCTCAGCTCAAGTTATTATTGAATTGTTTTTCTGTTAACATTTTTTTTTTTAGATTTTATTTTATATTATTTAAAATTAATAATATAAAACTTCATCTATTTTAATGAATTCAACTTAAATTTAAATAATTATTCATAAGTAAAAAACCAATGCGAACTCATCCAAATGGCACGCAATTTAATATTTTTTATATTCTTCAAAAAGATTACATACAAGATTACATAAACTTATCTTATTATCCTATTACATGCTGGATGGAGAAATCAACAAAGACCGAATTATCAAACTTGTAATGTTTGATGGGTATTTGAGTCTCTATCCTTTGGTTTAGTCTCGGATACGTTTTTTTACGTTTCAATGGATTCTAAAAAAAAAAAAAGATATGTCTAAATAGCTCGTTAACAAGCCACATCTCATATCAAGGACTGAAACGACAATGAATTTAACGGTATCCATGCGAAATCTCGTGACTACAAGTTAAAAAATAAATAAGTGGTGATCGAACAAAATTAAATATAAATAAAAAAAATCTCAAATGCAAGTGAAACTCGCTAACCAAAATAAAAAATAACGACAAACAATGATAACTCAGTTTCGCGTCTCGAAATCGAAAATGCAATTTAACAAGGTTTTGGAAAACAAGGCTTCTTTCAAGGAGGTAACATCTTGAGAGGGTTGCGGCTAGAGAAGCTTAGTAGTTGTATTTATACATAGAGTTAGGGTTTCCTTCTAGTATGAGGATGGGCCTTGTCGGCCCAATCTTTGGGGCAAGGTCCTTTTAACCCTATTCACTTGTGTTTTACTTCATATAGTTTTTAATATTATTTTTTATTAGGTTTATTCATCGATATTTTATATCACTCATTTTACCGTACTAAAGTATGGTACATAGTTATCTCGAACTTGATAGATAACTCCCATTTAATTAGTTTTCTATGAGCTTTGTATGACCTACACTTATGTTAGAAAATGTCATTTTACTATTTAACGCACAATTTTTTCAATATTGTATAAGTTTACATATAAAAGATCGTACCCTTAACCTATATTATATCTTATCGCGTGAGTGAGTTCACTGTGATAGTCATAAATATATCGAATTAAGTTACCATAAATAATAATAAAAAAAAGTTAATTTCTCATTTATTTTTATTCTATAATTACACCCTATTATAAAGAAAGAAAGAAATCTTAATTTTTATTTTCACTTCAAAAAGAGAACATAAAATATTATAAGAATCCAATAAGTTAAATAATCTCAAAATTATAAATTATGAAGCTATGATTCTAGGCGTGAAAAAATAAATTATCTCTTCAACACTTATTCACAACATTTGGATATTTAATTTGTGTGTTCATCAATATAAATTTAAATAAATAATGATTTCTAAATTTGTTATAAGGCTAGAAAATACAATGTTCTAATAGGAAATAGAACATAATAATTAACATGGGTGTTAGTATTGGTTAGGATCTAGATCGCCGATAGTGGACTGGGGTCCGGTTAAAGGATAATCTCTGACAACACTCAACGGTTGGCGCTAATCCGGTTAAGAACTAACACCGATTTCAATACTACACAAGTTGTCCCAAACCCTTGAACCGAGTTCAAATGCGGAAGTGGTTTGTTTCAGATTGAAGCAACACATACACAAGATGGATAGAGATGAGATTTGGAGAATGTAGGTTTGAATATTAGTAAGGCGGTTAGAATGATATGAGTCAGTTAGGATATAGAACCGGTAGGAAATAAAGCACGAGATAGGTTTTTATGGATGTTCAGAGATAAAACTCCTACGTCACCCCTTGTTCTCAAACAACGAGAAGGATATTCACTAAGGAATACTCAAACACAATACACGATCGAGTTTTATTTACTGCTCGATAATCACTCGTACAATTCTCATAGAGATTGTAATACACTTCATAAATACACACTTAAGCTTTGAATCTTTTAAAGAGATAAGGGTTTTTGATCACTTTGTCTATGTATATGTTTGTTTATCTCAATTGTTGTTTTCTCTGTGCATGTGTATCTTGTTGTTCGCTCATAACACTCTTGCTTATTTGTGTATGTTTACTTACTTCTTCAGCTTCTCCTTTTATAGGTGAAATGTGTCAACTGTCACATTTCTTCAACGGATACCTTTAGGGAAATCCTTAATCTGATTGGTTGAGCAGAGGATCAGCATAGTCTTAAATGCAATGTTGTCTCTTCCAAGCTTTTGTCTTGATTTACCTTTATTCATAGACAATAGAAAATCTGGTCCCCATTTTTCTTTGGGTCCGTGGCTTATTAATCCCTTAGTAATCCATACTTTGATTATTTTGATGGACTTCATGTTGTGTGTATGTATAGTATATCTATCTGCTGATGATTTAACTTTACAAGATAATTTTCGGTAAACATCTCTTGACTTTCGGTCAAGTTTTTCTTTGTCATACAAACTGGCTATCCTTCTCTCAGGTTTCAGCCAACTGTTTCAGCCAGCTTGAAGTTGGCTTTACATAAATCATCTCATCCTTTGAAGTTATATCATTACAGCTTGTAATTTCTTCCTTGAGCTTCTCATTCTTAGATGAGATCTCACTTATTGAAACATCAACCTCTTTGATTTTAGATGAACAACTTGAACTATTAGACTTGCTTTTTAAAATAGTTTCATTAAGAGATTTTGACAGTTTTATGTACTTAATGAACATGTCATTGAGTGCAGCAATTAGATCATCTCGGGTAAAATCATCAAAGGAGAGATCAAATACCTTAGATTCTTTCTTAACCGTGAAGCAGGTTTCAACTTTATCATCACTGTCGTAGGATGATGAGTCGTGCGAATCACTATCGACCCATTTTCCCTTGCTTTCAGCAGCCATTAGAGCCTTCTGCTCTTTCTAGTTCTCCTTTATTTGGTCACTACCTTCAAACAGTTGGATCAACTTTTCCCATACTTCTTTTACAGTTTTGCATTCTCTGACTTTACTGAAAGTGTTTCTGTCCAGAGATTTGAAGATGTGACTTCTGCAGTGATTATTCAGATTGTTTCTCCTTTTATCACCAGCTGTCCATTCCTTTCTATCCTTCTCAATCTTTATCGGACCATCAGACAGAATGAACATCATTTCATCATCCATAGTGTCCAGATGCAAGTGCATGCATATTTTCTAGTTAGCGAAATCGTCTCCTTCTAGCATTGGAGGCTTCTCGCTGAAAGTCATGCTTGATTGCTCTATATTTCTTGAGTATTGAAACTAACTGCTCTGATACCAATTGTTAGGATCTAGATCGCCGAAAGTGAACCGGGGTCCGGCTAAAAGATAATCTCTGACAACACTCAACGGTTGGCGCTAATCCGGTTAAGAATTAACACCGGTTTCAATACTACACAAGCTGTCACAAATCCTTGAACCGAGTTCAAGTGCGGAAGTGGTTTGTTTCAGATTGAAGCAACATACAAACAAGATGGATAAAGATGAGATTTGGAGAATGTCGGTTTGAATATTAGTAAGGCGGTTAGAATGATATGAGTCGGTTAGAATATAGAACCGGTAGGAAATAAAGCACGAGACAGGTTTTTATGGATGTTCGGAGATAAAACTCCCACGTCATACTTTCTTCTCAAACAACGAGAAGGATATTCACTAAGGAATACTCAAACACAATACACGATCGAGTCTTATTTACTGATCGATAATCACTCGTACAATTCTCACAGAGATTGTAATACACTTCACAAATACACACTTATGCTTTGAATCTTTTAGAGAGATAAGGGCTTTTGATCACTTTGTCTATGTGTATGTTTGTCTATCTCAATTGTTGTTTTCTCTGTGCATGTGTATCTTGTTGTTCGCTCATAACACTCTTGCTTATCTATGTATGTTTACTTGCTTCTTAAGCTTCTCCTTTTATAGGTGAAATGTGCCAACAGTCACATTTCTTCAACGGATACCTTCAGGGAAATCCTTGAATTTGATTGGTTGAGTAGAGTATCACCACAGTCTTAAATGCAATGTTGTCTCTTCCAAGCTTTTGTCTTGATTTACCTTCATTCATAGACAATAGAAAATTATTTCCCCATTTTTCTTTGGGTCCGTAGCTTATTAATCCCTTAGAAATCCATACTTTGATTATTTTGATGGACTTCCTGTTGTGTGTATGTATAATATATCTATCTGCTGATGATTTAACTTTAAAGGATGATTTTCGATAAACATCTCTTGACTTTCGGTCAAGTTTTTCTTTGTCATACAAACTACCTGTCCTTCTCTCAGGTTTCAGCCAGCTTGAAGTTAGCTTTACATAAATCATCTCATCCTTTGAAGTTATATCATTATAGCTTGTAATTTTTTCCTTGAGATTCTCATTCTTAGATGAGATCTCACTTATTAAAACATCAACCTCTTTGATTTGAGATGAACAACTTGAACTATTAGACTTTCTTTTTGAAATAGTTTGATTAAGAGATTTTGACTGTTTTATGTACTTAATGACCATGTCATTGAGTGCAGCAATTAGAGCATCTCGGGTAAAATCATCAAAGGAGAGATCAAATACCTCAAATATTTTCTTAGCCGTGAAGCAGGTTTCAACTTTTTCATCACTGTCGTTGGATGATGAGTCGTCTGAATCACTATCGGCCATTTTCCCTTGCTTTCAGCAGCCCTTAGAGCCTTCTGCTCTTTCTGGTTCTCCTTTATTTGGTCACTACCTTCAAACAGTTGGATCAACTTTCCCCACACTTCTTTTTGAAGTTTTGTATTTTCTGACTTTACTGAAAGTGTTTTTGTCCATAGATTTGAAGATGTGACATCTGTAGTGATTATCCAGATTGTTTCTCCTATTATCATCAACTGTCCATTCCTTTCTATTCTTCTCAATCTTTATCGGACCATCAGACAGAATGAACATCATTTCATCATCCATAGTGTCCAGATGCAAGTGCATGCATATTTTCCAGTTAGCGAAATCGTCTCCTTCTAGCATTGGAGGCTTCTCGGTGAAAGTAACGATTGATTGCTCCGTGTTGCTTGAGTATTGAAACTAACTGCTCTGATACTAATTGTTAGGATCTAGATCGTCGATAGTGGACCGGGGTTCGGCTAAAGGATAATCTTTGACAACACTCAACGGTTGGCGCTAATCCGGTTAAGAATTAACACCGGTTTCAATATTACACAAGTTGTCACAAACCCTTGAACCGAGTTCAAGTGCAGAAGTGGTTTATTTCAGATTGAAACAATACACACACAAGATGGATAGAGATGAGATTTGGAGAATGTCGGTTTGAAGATTAGTAAGGCGGTTAGAATGATATGAGTCGGTTTGGATATAGAACAGGTAGGAAATAAAGCACGAGACAAGTTTTTATGGATGTTCGGAGAAAAAACTCATACGTCACCCTTCTTCTCAAACAACGAGAAGGATATTCACTTAGGAATACTCAAACACAATACACGATCGAGTCTTATTTACTGCTCGATAATCACTCATACAATTCTCACAGAGATTGTAATACACTTCATAAATACACACTTAAGCTTTGAATCTTTTAGAGAGATAAGGCTTTTGATCACTTTGTCTATGTATATGTTTGTCTATCTCAATTGTTGTTTTCTCTGTGCATGTGTATCTTGTTGTTCGCTCATAACACTATTACTTATCTGTGTATGTTTACTTGCTTCTTCGTCTTCTACTTTTATAGGTGAAATGTGCCAACGGTCACATTTCTTCAACGGATACCTTTAGGTCAATCCTTGAATCTGATTGGTTGAGCAGATGATCAACATAGTCTTAAATGCGGTTTAGGCTTCCAAGGCATGGAGCAGACTGGCTTGATTTGTCTTTGCTTGATTATAGCAACTGTCGGTTGGACAGTTGCCTGTACCTGGGAGGTTACTCTTTTGACTTATACCAAAATGGTAACTTTTCTTCCGATAATTTTCTGCAGCCTGCAGCGTATCATCAGACTTGTAATGATATGGAAATTTCACAGTCTGAGGCTTTGATGTCATCTTCTGCATACACCCAAAGTATTTGTTTGCACCAATTTGTAAATTGTTTTTTATTTGATATCCTTGACTTCTTTCTCTAAATAGTCTTCTCGTTGGATTTGGATTAAATACTTCATTCCAATTGATCATGTTAACAGGTTGTTCAGTTCAACCGGATAGCTTTAGGTTTTGAATTTGTCATTTGCTTCTTCTGACCGGTTTGAGATCTTTGCCGGTTTAAAATCTTTGTCGTTCCTGCTTTCTGAAGATTGCTTCTGGATTTGGACAAGCATTCCTGACAACTACCTGTCGTTCATTTAATAACCGGAGCTTGACAACATTTAATCAACCGGAGCATTTAATAAATCAGAACTCATTTATGACCAGTCATGCTTCATTAAGTGTCGGTTGACCGATCCGGTTTGACCGGAGCCTTCTTTCATTAAATGCCTGTTTGACCGACAGGCAAAAGTGTTTACCACTACACTACAACAACTTCTTGTTATATTTAAACCAATTAATATACTTGATATGACTTAGCGGTTTAACATATTTATTTGAACTTAATTTATCTATTCATTAAACTTTTCATAAGTTCTAACAATTATTTTATTTTAATAACTTTGGTGGAGAATAAAAATAATGTTAATTACTCCTTCACAAAATTGACTAATAAAAAAGTTTGTGAAAATTAATCATATTAAGTTTATTTTAAGTTTAGAGAGATTCCACATACCGTCATGGTTGATTACTTCTCTAATCTCTATGGTTGGAGGATCTCAGGAGGGAATTACACAGTTTGGTTCAACAAAAGATAAAGAATTACCCTTTTTAGTTGAAAGTCACTTGTTACTTCAAAAATAAATCGTTTTTTCGTCCTCAATTTTTCAATTGTCTTTATTTTATTGTGACCTCTAAGGATACTTTGTCAATACCATGAAAAATTATATCTCCTTTGTGTCTTCCAATATTAACTTTTAAGAAAGTAAACTTTAAAGAACATTACACCACAAATTATTTGAATTATTGATAAGTCTCCAAGCCTGTTTGTGTGAGAACAACTGAGTTCTAGAATTTCAGATTATGAAAACTCAACCCTCTATTTTTTTTGGCCAATGTTAAATTATTCATTTGGCACCATGAGTACTTTTAGAATTCATATTTAGTTTCCACTAGAAATTGGATATTAGTGTGTGTTTTTTTTATGAATTAAATTTGTTAGTTGAAAATTGACTTATACTTATAAAATCTCGGGATGCAATAAAAATATTTTATCTAAATTAACTAAAAGTAACTTGTTTCCAGCTAGTCAATTAGAAGAGTTCCTTTAAGATAATCCTCTAAATTGATTGAGAATAATGCAAATTCATTTTAAATAATTATGTCCATGTCCTATCTTTTGTAGTTATAAAGAACCTCATTTATTATTGTCCATGCCCTTTAGTGCTTTCCACTGGATCAATGAGACACTACTTGAGTGCTATAATACCCTCATATTGTGCACAATCTCCTAGGCCAATAAACTTTTTTTTTAGTGATATTTCTTTCGTGCACAAAATATTTCAACTTCTTGAAATACTAGACCATTTTGAGCGGGTTAGGTACCAAAATGACCACAAAGTCATGAGGATCATTTTATAACTGACCCGTTTCACACCCTAGGAATCTCAATTTTGCCCTCAATAGTTTCAAGGTAAAGGGGGAAAACAAGAATGGAAGAAAATGTGAGGTACTCCTTTTTTAAACAAACCCATTAATAATAAGAATTATGCTTCTATCTTAAACATGTATATGATTTGGATAATCATGTAAAAATCATATTCTTATAAATGACTAATGGTTAGTAATAGAGACAAAATTGTATTAGATAGTAATGACCTCATAAATATTTTTATTGTGGACTATTTGTTATGGAATATATATAATTTTTAATTGTATGAATGGTTGATAATAATTTGATGTTATAAAGGAATTTTGAGTTAATTATTTTAATTATCATAATTGAACATTAGATTGTCTATTTTTTTTAAAAAAAATTCATGTACTTTCATAATTTTTCAATTGTATTTGTTATATGTATAAGCAACCACACATTTTATATATATAATTCTTATTTTATCCATTTTTTTAAAATTATCCATGCAATTTATATTATCAAATGGATAGTCGTTTAAACATAACGATAAGCGCATTATATTTGTGAAGATAAATTATACAAATATTACAAAATCAAAGTGTGCGGAGATCTTGTAAGTTTGTAGGCTTACTATTTATAGTGTTTTATGGTTGAATATTGATCTTAGTATCATTTAGAAACTATCTAGATATGATAAAACCGATCAATCGATCTATAAAAAATATAAATTTGAATTTTTAAAATACAAAATTTGGGTTTGTTGTTCTTGGGTTAATTTTGTTGAATCACGACCCATAAAGCATTCCAACATGATTACAATAATGTTGGGAAGCTATTTGAATCATGTTAAGTTCTTGAATTGTTCCAAACAAGTAGACAATTTCTTGTTTTCGTACCGATCAAGTATATGTAGTATATGGAAGCTATTGGATAACTCCTTTGTTGGGATCGGTGTTACCAATAGAGATAGGGTCTTACTATTGTGAACAACTTACGATAAACGATTCAATAATAATCCGGTGAGAGATTAATATTTGTTTCTATTCTTCGCAAATCTTCCAAACTCTTGAAATGGATTCAAGTGCGGAACTGTTTATTGGATTTAAAGATTTAAACAATTGAATGCAAATGACAAAAAGTAAAGAATATAAGGAGTTTTATGGATGTTCGGAGATAAAAGTCCTATGTCACCCTTCTTCCACAACCGGAAGGATATCCACTAAAGACTTTGAATCAGATACAACTCACTGAGCTATCTAACTCTTTGTTGAACAGAACATCCTTTGTTTAACTTATAACACTGAGAATTCTCACAAAGAAGACATAATGCAATTGCAGTATGATTACAGCTAGACAAACAGACAGTAAGAGATTTCGTGTGTGTTAAGAAGCTGTTCATTTTTGTTCAATAGTGTGAATTTGGATTAGTTGTTCGACCATTGTCCATGAGCTTCTATTTATGGTTGAAGTACACCAGTGGTCGAATATTCTTTGTGGACATGTGGAATGTGTTCGTTGGACATCCTCCTATAGTACGAGAGTATATTATACTTTGAGTATTTGAATCGTGGCTGTACTGAACAGGTAGTGTGCCGAATATCCTCTAATCTTGTCTTGTACTGGGAATATATATTTGAGAGATATCAGAGTACGTGGTATTTATTTATTTGATGGAATTAGCTGGCTTGACAAACTTCTTAGAAGAAAGTGGAGCAGAAAAATGAGAGATCGTTGTTAGACGGATGCTTCCTTCAAACAGCTGTTAAAGCGAGGCATCAGACTTTCTTCTTTAGACCGCGTCTAAAGAAGTTAGACGTCCTTGTATAACTACGCTTCCCTTTAGACAACGTATAAAGGAGTTAGACAACCTTGTTTAATTACGCATACCTTTAGACAACGTCTGAAGGAGTTAGATGTCCTCGTCTAACTACGCTTCCCTTTAGACAGCGTCTAAAGGAGTTAGACGTCCTCGTCTAAAGGAGTTAGACGTCCTCGTCTAACTAAGCTTCCCTTTAGACATCGTCTAAAGGAGTTAAACGTCCTCGTCTAACTACGCTTCCCTTTAGATAGCGTCTAAAGGAGTTAGACATCCTTGTCTAACTACGCTTCCCTTTAGACAACGTCTAAAGGAGTTAGATGAGCTCGTCTAACTTCGTTTCCCTTTAGATAGCGTCTAAAGGAGTTAGACGACCTCGTCTAACTACGTATTCCTTTAGGCAGCATCTAAAGGAGTTAGACAACCTCGTCTAACTACGTAAGACGTTTAAGATAGCCTGCTTTAAACCGCGTTTAAAGTAGCAAAGTCTTTTTAGATTTGAACCTGCACAAAACAAATAGACAGCTTAGCTTGATCATAATAACATCATCCAAATTTTGTTCCAAAACATAAAAATCTTTTATATTATTCTAAAGTTAATTAAACTATTTCTTTCTTAATTAACATTCTTTCTTCTTTGTCTTAATTTTTCCCAAAATAAAAACTTGAATTTTATCACAAGCTGTTTTGAAGAAATTGATCATCATCCAAGTCGATTGATACCTTAGATGAGGATCAACATGTTCCTTAGAGCGTTGTGAAGCTACAATCAAAGAATAAGAGCTAAAAAACGAATTTAAAAACATGCATTTTTTGTTCATAAGGATCGAGGCTTGTTAGCCTAGGACCGAGAGATCCGACGAAGCATCCTCGATCCGAACCGAAACCTAAAACCGAGAAATTTTAACCTAGGACCGAGAATTTCAACAGGACCGAGCGGTCTGACCCATGTTCTTGAGATAAGATCGACATTTCTGATTGAATTTCTTGAGCTGGAACTGAGAGGTTCGACCTAAGACTTAGAAATCCAACCTTGGAATCGAGATTCCCAAACTTAAGACCGAGAGATCTAAGCCCGGGACCGAGACTCCCAAACCTCAGGATCTAGAGATCTAAGTTCGGGACCAAGATTCCCGACCGATAAAAACGAACCCTAGGCTTAGGACCCTAGTCCTAAGGCATGTTTAGTTCCATTTTTCAAAATCCGAAATTATTTTTGTAATTTAGGACCCCAAACCATTTCTAAAAATCCTAAAAAATTAGAAAATGATTTCAAAATATTTTTTAGATATTTCCCACAAAAAATATTTTCACGAAGGCATGTTTGTTGTTTATTTCTAAACCTTGACACCTTTAAAATGACTTATGTTCTTCAGATATAATCATCCCTAGTTATCATTAGAAATATGTACCATCATTTAAATATTGTTGTTTCAATATTTTAAATAACACTAAACCTAGAAGTATGACTAGTATTAGAAAATAATTGGTTAAAACTCAAACGTTATACAACCGATTTTCAAAAGCCAACTTTATAAGAAGAGTCCATTTTTAAAGAGGGTACAAAGGACATAGCGCGAAAGCCCTTTCTAGAGCGTCACCAAACTACGAATTAAAAAAAAAACTATGATCAATACGTTTGTATACGTATGTCAACTTATATTGATTTTTTAAAATCAATTGGTGACTCTATTTCAAAATGAACAATATATTAAATTAATTATATTTAATTAATTTAAAACTAAATGATTTATAAATAAATCAAATTGTGATTTGGTACCCTGAATTATTTAAAATTGAACCCCGAATTTAATTATTTTAATTAATTTCTAAATCGGTAAGGAATCCATGATTTTTTTTAAAAATAATGTTTAATTTTAAAATAAAATTCATGACACGTGAACATAGGTTGAAATTCTCGAACCTCAAGATTTTCACGGAAACCAACGCAAGGTGTTTTTCTCGGGGTTACAAATTTTTGACGACTCTATTGGGGATAAAATGTTTAACTCAAAAGCATAAACTTGTCTTTTGAAACATTTATATCACATTTTCTAGTTAATAGGCTTGTCTTAAAAGGTACAACACCTTAAACGACTAATAGGTTGTATCATATTTAAAGTCTTTATGTGTAAATGGTACATCACTCTCTTCTTATTTTCAAATAATTACACGACCGGGATCGGTACCTAAACTTATGAGCAAAGATTTTCAATGAGGATTGATAACTTCGTCTAACTACGCTTCCCTTTAGACAACGTCTAAAGGAGTTAGACTACCTCGTCTAACTACGCATCCCTTTAGACAACGTCTAAAGGAGTTAGACGTCCTCGTCTAACAACGCATCACTTTAGACAGCGTCTAAACGAGTTAGACGACCTCGTCTAACTACGTTTCCCTTTAGACAACATCTAAAGGAGTTAGACGACCTCGTCAAACTACGTATTCTTTTAGACAGCATCTAAAAGAGTTAGATAACCTCGTCTTACTACGTAAGATGTCGAAGATAGCCTGCTTCAGACTGTGTCTAAAGTAGAAAAGTCTTTTTAGATTTGAACCTGCACAAAACAAATTAGACAACTTAGCTTGATCATAATAACATCATCAAAATTTTGTTCCAAAACATAAAAATCTTTTATACTATTTTAAAGTTAATTAAACTATTTATTTCTTAATTAATTTTCTTTCTTCTTTGTCTTAATTTTACCAAAATAAAAACCTGAATTTTATCACAAACTGTTTTGAAGAAATTGATCATCATCCAAGTCGATTGATACCTTGAGATAAGGATCAACATGTTCCTTAGAGATTTGTGAAGATACAATCAAAGAATTAGATATAAAAAACGAATTTAAAAACCTTCACTTTTTTGTTCTTAAAGATCGAGGCTTGTTATCCTAGGACCGAGAGATCCGACGAAGGATCCTCGATCCGGACCGAAACCTAGAACCGAGAAATTTTAACCTAGGACTGAGAATTTCAACAGGACCGAGAGGTATGACCGATGTTCTTGAGCTAGGATCGACATTTCTGATTGATGTTCTTGAGCTAGGACTAAGAGGTCCGAACTGAGAAATCCAACATTGGAATCAAGATTCCCAAACTTAAGGCCGAGTGATCTAAGTCCGGGACCGAGACTACCAAACCTCAAGATCGAGAGATCTAAGTCCGGGACCAAGATTCCCAACCGATAAAAACAAACCCTAGGCCTATGACCCCAGTCCTAAGGCATATTTAGTTCCATTTTTCAAAATCCAAAATTATTTTTTTTAATTTAGTACCCTAAACCATTTCTAAAAATCCTGAAAAATTAGAAAATGATTTCAAAATATTTTTTGGATATTTCCCACAAAAAATATTTTCACGAAGGCATGTTTGTTATTTATTTATAAACCCTAACACCCTTAAAATGACTTATATTCTTCAGATATAATCATCCCTAGTTATCATCAACAATATGTACCATCATTTAAATATTATTGTTTTAATATTTTAAATAACGCTAAAACCTAGAAGTATGACTAGTATTAGAAAAATAATTGGTTAAACCTCAAACGTTATACAACTGATTTTCAAAAGCCAACTTTATAAGAAGAGTCCATTTTTAAAGAGGGTACAAAGGACATAGCGCGAAAGCCCTTTGCCGAGCATCACCAAACTATGAATTAAAAAAACTATGGTCAATACGTTTGTATATGTATGTCAACTTATATTGATTTTTTAAAATCAATTGGTACTCTATTTCAAAATGAACAATATTTTAAATTAATTATATTTAATTAATTTAAAACTAAAAGATTTCTAAATAAATCAAATTGTGATTTGTTACCGTGAATTATTTAAATTGAACCCCGTAATTAATTATTTTAATTAATTTCAAAATCTGTAAGGAATCCATGTAATTTTTTAAAAATAATGTTTAATTTTAAAATAAAATTCATGACACGTGAACATAGATTGACATTCTCGAACCTCAAGATTTTCACGGAAACCAACGCAAATGGTTTTTCCCGGGGTTACAAATTTCTGAAGACTCTATTGGAGATTAAATGTTTAACTCAAAAACATAAACTTGTCTTTTGAAACGTTTGTATCACATTTTCTAGTTAATAGGCTTGTCTTAAAAGGTACAACACCTTAAACGACGCATATGTTGTATCATATTTAAAGTCTTTATGTGTAAATGGTACATCACTCTCTTCTTACTTGCAAAGAAGTACACGACCGGGATTGGTACATACACTTATGTGCAAAGATTTTCAATGAGGATTGACAACTTGTTACAAACCGAGTGATGCTTTAGGATGAATAACTAGAATGCACGGGATCGACCCACCCTTTGGCAATGAGTCATTCGATAGGACACATGCATTGTGGAGGATGGGGTAAATTCCAAATTGAGTAGATATTTCCGGATTTATGGCGACGGTTTTACCCTCTCCTCTATCGATGAATGAAACTCTTTTATGATTTCAACAAAAAAAACCTAGATATTCTTACCTAGCCGGTTATTTATCGTGTCTAGACTAACAAAACCTCATCACTATAACTCCTCATGTGAATACTATATATGTATTTATGTGTATACATGTATAGTCTAAGTGAGCATCTCAAGAATTTTCATTCCATTTGAAAACAAACGCATGTTTGTAAGTGTTTTGAATTTCCAATAATAGTCGATGTCCATGTGGACGTATGTCGCGCTGGTTCCATGGGTTGATAAATTTCACGTAAAAAGTGGAACTATCGGTCCTATAGCCTCATTCCCATCATGAGATACATAAATTTCGAAATCAACTCCACGTTCATGATGGAAATGCATCGAAAGTGGAACCCTGTAAAACGGGTTTACTTCCTAGGTGAAAGGCATATGTTCCCAACTATAAAGGAGTTTCAAGCTATCCTCATGATGGACAACAGGAACGTTCTACATATAAAGCAATTTGTAGAATTAATATCCCTAAGGAAGCTCTTACAAGATGAGTAGGGATACTCCAAAATAACGTCTAATGTTATCCTTGCAAAGACATACATCAACTTCCACACGTGGACCAAAATGGAAATAAGGAATGGAGAAATTCCTTTGACTTTGGGATCGTCCATGATAACAATGACAATTCTACTAGCTCACTACTTCCTAATACCATCCAATGGTAAATCCTCCTCAAGAATCCTAGAAGGGGCAAAAAAGTAGTATACTATATGCGAAGGGGCAATAAAGATCCCTCTAGTGTTATTCTAACAAAAATGCTAATGTATTTGAATAACTCATGCCTATCCTCCACTATGAGTAAAAGGGGCTCACCCTTAATCTTCTACATCTGACTACTTGACAAGCTCAAATGCTTACCGGCAGAAATGCTTACCGCCAGTTCTGCTTGAAAGAATTTGGTCCCCATCTCTTCAGTATTGGAGAATGAAGGAAGCTCTATAAGTACCTCTTGTACAGAGCAATAATTAGATCTGGGAGATACTCTCATGGTATCCCATTAAGAAATGACTTTCATGATGGATGACAAACCCATGATTATACTTTTGTGTTTGGAATGGGTTCCTTGTTATTACACCCATAGCCTATTAAATCAATTCAGCTACAGCTACATAAAAGATGACTTCGGTGTTGACAAGTTGATTGATCGCATGGCTTATGCAGGATATCTAGAGAAATGGCACAACGCATTACAGATGAATATCCTATAAAAACGAAGGAAGTATATGAATCTCATTCTCTAACAATATAAGAAGGTCCAGGAAAATGAAGAGGAAGAAGTTGCTAGTGTAGAAATAGGCTATAGTTGAACCTAAAACCTGTGACCTCCGTCAACACTTTTTTCCTTTTAGACTCTCTTTGTAAAATATCAACAAGAGAGTCATGTATGTAACAAACTAAGTGAGTATGAATACAATAACTCTATGTTTTTTTACCGAATCACAAAAAGAGATGCTCATTCTCTAAGATTCATTTTATATGCATATGCATTGCATTATACTGTGTTACAATCTACAAACCCTCGTCTCTTTATTTTTGCAACAGTCCATGACTACGACAAGCCGACACGACTTATATAAAGAGATATAAAAAACCGGACGTTTTATACGCCACTAGATGGTCGAAATACCTTTGTACCTGAAATGGTCTCAGCGACCAAGTTTAGCGAAATGAAGGCCGCTTTGCAGCATGTAACAACACAACTCGCGTTGATCATAGCTTATTTAGATAATCAACAAATTATCACTATTGAAAAACGGTTCTTTACCAATAGAATTTACCGAGAAGTTTATAAAACTCTCGTTAAAGGTCACGACAAGAAGAAATCTTTCGTTATTCAAAATAAATTCCGAGAGGTGTGTAAAATCTTCAGGAATATGAGTTTTCACCAAAAGTTTTTCAAGAAACCTTCGATTTAGGCTCTCCCAAAAAAACAAAAATAATTCTAAGTGTTGGGATGAGGGTAATTGCGAAAGTTTTTTAATAAACTCTCGGTTTTGGCTCTTCTCAAAATAACAGAAAATAATAATAAGTGTTGGGATGAGGGTATTTGAGAAGATTTTTTAATATATCATCGACTTTGGCTCTTCTCAAAAAACACAAAATAATTCTAAGTGTTGGGATGAGGGTATTTGCGAAAGTTTTTCAATAAACCTTCAGTTATGGCTCTCCTCAAAAAATAGAAAATAATTATAAGTGTTGGGATGAGGGTATTTTTCAAAGGTTTTTCAATTAATTCTCGGTTTTCGCACTCCTCAAAAAAACAGAAAATAATTCTAAGAGTTGGGATGAGGGTATTTGCGAAAAATTTTCAATAAACCCTCAGTTTTGGCTCTCTTAAAAAAAAGAAAATAATTCTAAAGTGTTGGGATGAGAGTATTTGCGAAGGTTTTTCAATAAACCCTAGGTTTTGGCCCTCCTCAAAAAAATAGAAAATATTTATAAGTCTTGGGATGAAGATATTTGCGAAGGTTTTCAAAAAACCCTCGGTTTTGCTCTCCTTAAAAAAATAGAAAATTATTCGAAGTGTTGGGATGAGGGTATTTGCGAAGGTTTTCAATAAACCCTCGGTTTTGGCTCTTCTAAAAAAAACAAAAAATAATTCTAAGTGTTGGGATGATGGTATTTTTAAAGGTTATTCAATAAATCCTCGGTTTTGGGTCTCCTCAAAACATAGAAAATAATTCTAAGTGTTGGGAAGAGGGTATTTGTGAAGTATTTTCAATAAACTATCGGTTTTGGATATTCTAGAAAAAACAAAAAATAATTATGTGTGTTGGGATGAGGGTATTTGTTGTGACAAATTATTTTGACTAAGTGTCAAAGTAGTTTGACTATTGAAATTTTGATGATTTGATGTGTATAAAACTCAATCTAAGACGTCTAATTGTTTTTGGTGCAGGTGTATCGAAAACAGGTTATATTAGACTAAGTCTTAATGAGGTTCATTAGACTGATTGGGCATTAGATGCATAGAGTTAGACGTGCAGCCTAACAGACGTAGTTAGACGTGTAGTCTAACGGATACATAGTTAGACGTGCAGTCTAACAGGCGTAGTTAGACATGCAGTATAATAGATACATAGTTAGACGTGTAGTTTAACAAGCGTATTTAGACGTGCAATCTAACAGATACGTAGTTAGACGTGCAGTCTAACAGACGTAGTTAGACGTGTAGTCTAACGGATACGTAGTTAGATGTTCGGTCTAACAGTCGTAGTTAGACGTGCAGTCTAACAGACATAGTTAGACATGCAGTCTAACAGGCGTAGTTAGATGTGTAGTCTAACGGATACGTAGTTAGACGTGCAGTCTAACAGGCTTAGTTAGACGTGCAGTCTAACAGATACGTAGTTAGACGTGCAGTCTAACAGATACATAGTTAGACGTGCAGTCTAACAGATACATAGTTAGACGTGCAGTCTAATAGGCGTAGTTAGACGTGCAGTCTAAAGGCATAGTTAGATGTGCAGTCTAACGGATGTATAGTTAGATGTGCATTCTAACTAATGAGAGTTAGACGTGTAGTCTAACTCCTTTAGATTAGTTTGAAGGGATATATAGTTAGACGTGCAATCTAACTAATGAGACTTAGACGTGTAGTCTAACTCCTTCAGATTAGTGTGAAGGGAACCGTAATTAGATGTGTCGTCTAATCCCGTTAGACTAGATGGTCTAATGGATCCTGCTATTATACATGGACATCTAATTTCATTAAACGAGGTCGTCTAAGTAAAATACGTCTAATGCCAAGCTTAAAGCAGTTGCTTGAAGCTAGCACACGTCTACCCACGATCAACTAGCTCTACGCTAGTCCTGCTCCACTTTCCAGTGAAGATTAGTATGACAGCCAGTTGCAACCAATTGATTAATGCCACGTAAGCAAATATTCTTCCCACTACTTGTTTTTGCAGGAATATCCTTGAAGAATATTTGGCACACTACCAGATTGGTACGGCCACGATCCTGGTGCTCAGAGTCTGTTGTGTACTATGGAGGCGTTCTAATGGAAGCTTTCCACGTTTCATTATGGAAGATTCGACCGTTGGTACCTGCTCCTTATTTAAAGATCCTCAAGGACCACAGATGAATGATCGATCCAGTGATACACAGATTATTCAATCTATGCATACTGATTTCTTGCTTTACTGTGTGTTTATCAAAAGAGAGTCAAAATCAAAGCATTATTTTAGCTGAGTGATATTCTTCTATATTCTATAAGTTGAACAGAGTCTGTTCTGTTCAACTGTAAGCTAATCGTGTGACTGTATTTGATTCTAAGAAAGTTATAGTGAATCCTTCTGGTGGTTGGAAGAAGGGGTGACGTAGGAGAGTTTGCTCCGAACATCCATAAACAAATTGCTGTGTGTTTTTCATTCTGCCATCTTCTCATTCTTGGTTCTTGGCTTCAAACCTAAGCAAACATTCACGCACTTGAATCGTTCAAAAGTTTGCAAGGGTTTGTGCAGAATAGAAAGTGATTTAAATCCTTAACAAGATTTCTATCAAACTGTTTTTCTTAAGCCGGCATCAATAGCCAGACCCCCGTCTCTATTGCTGTTGTCGATCCTATAAGTATTTGCGAAGGTTTTTCAATAAACCCTCGGTTTTGACCTCACTCCGAAAAAATATCTGAAAAATATAAGTATAGGAAGAGGGTATTTCCGACATATATTCACATATCTCTCGGTTTTGGCTCTTCCCTAAACAATCTGTTATGGTTAGTACCGATAGATATAAGAAAATCTCTTAGTTTTGAATTTAGGTACCGAAAGTTAATTGATTTGCTTTCGGTATTGACCCTCTCTTTGAATTGATATTTTACTTTCTTAGTTTGTCTAAACATCTAAGCACATCAAGTGTGTGCTAATTTTTAAGAATAAGGATTGCGTTTAATTTTATAAGTGTATATGATTGTGTTTGATTGTATAAAGAAGTATATATTTTTCTATTTGATGATAATAAGGATGTGTGTAAAGTTTGATTATAAGAATGTGTTGGGATTGTATAATATTTTAAGAATATGAAATGTGTTAAATTAATGTTGTTCAAGGTTCTTAGAAAGTGAAACACCAATCAAATTAACAATTTTTTAAGTCGTAATACCGAGAGTTATACCATTAACTTTCGGTATTGGCTTCTATACCGAAACATGTTTAGAAAGCTTTCGGTATTACCGCTTCATAATTTATTAATTTGATTTGTGTTTCACATTCTAATCTAAACTCCTAACTAAACTAAATAAGTGTGTATTATTTTTTAAGTAGAGGGATTGTGTTTAATTTTATAAGTTTATATATATGACTGTGTTTGATTATATAAAGAATTGTATATATATGTATGTTTGTTTGTTTGTGTTTGATGATAATTAGAATGTGTTTAAAGTTTGATTATAAGGATGTGTTTGATGATAATTATGATGTTTAAAACTAGATTAAGGTGTTAGTAGTTAAAAAAATCTAAAGTTAAAACCAAGAGATTTAAGTATATCTTTCGGTAACAGTCTTTAAACCCAAGAGATATACACAAATCTCTTTTTAAAATTTTGAATAATCTGTCAAAACCGAGAGATTTAGACATATCTCTCGAAATTTAGGAAAAGATCAAAACCGAGAGATATGTCTAAATCTCTCGGTTTTTCTCTTTTAAAAATTGTGTATATCTCTCGAATTTAAGGAAGTGATCAAAAACTGAGAGATTTAGTCATATCTCTTGGAATTAGGAAAGATCAAAACCGAGAGATTTAGACATATCTCTCGGTAATATCTTTCATTTGTTACTAAGAGTTTTTTTATTATCTCTCGGTAATAACCTATTTAAATAGATAAAAAACTTTCTTTCATCCCGATTACTTTCATCGCCTCTCCCTTTTCTCTCCTCTCTCTCCCCGTTAGATTTACGTAGACCAAAGATGACGCCGCAGACCGAAGATAACGCCACCGATTGAAGATGCCGCCACCACCGGATTGACGACGACGCCACCACCACCAATTGAAGACCGATTGATTTATGTTAGATTAGGTTTGATTTATGTTAGAGTAGGTTTGATTTATGTTACATTTAGTTTGATTTAAGTTAAATTTGGTATGATTTATGTTAGAATAGGTTTGATCTAGGTTAGAATTATGTAATTAATATGTTAGACAATTGTTATATATTTGGTTTGATTTATGTTAGATTTAGTTAGATTTAGGTTAGAATTATGCAAGAGAAATGTAAGCCTAATTTATATAATGTTAAATAAACAATAATGCGGGTTGTTTGCCATCTTCTTTGAAAGATGGTATTACCCTATAAAACTTGAATGATTTACGTCCAAATCATCCAAATTACAACGAAGGGTGTTAGGATCGGTGACAATAATAGAAGGGGGGTTGAATATCGTTGTACTATTTTTGACATTCAATGCGATTTTAATCCTGTTAAGGATTTAAAATCTATTTCTATTCTTCATCAAATCATAGCAAGCTCTTGAACGAATTCAAGTGCAGAAAATGCTTGTGAGATTTGAAGCAACATATATAAACTGTAAGAAGTAGTAAGGAAATAACACAAGGTTTTATGGATGTTCGGAGATAAAACTCATATGTCACCCCATCTTCTGTTTTCAGAAGGATTCTAATAGAATATTTTGATTTGTATAGCCTCTACACAAACCAAGTCAAAACACAGGACATACCAATTGTTTGTTCTGAACTCATAACTATCATACTCTATTGAATAGACAACATATTGTTCAACTTAAAACATTGAATATACTCTTAGGTAGTACAGTAAATTATCGCTCAGTTTAACGTAGTGATTCTCAGAATAAACTAGAGAGAGAGTAATCAAAGAGCTAAGCAATTCATAGATCGTGCATAAATTCACTAAGAGTTGAAGAGATTTCTCGTTATACTCTAATGCCTTTTTATATTTGAAGTGGTATAACAGTCGAATCTAATTCTTGGATACGTGTCAGCTTTTCGTTTGTTGTACGCTAGGTGTACGGGATAGTATGCAAGAATAATATTTATTGGATCATGGCATACGGGATTCTAGTGCACAGAATATTCGTTAGAATGTGGTGTACTAGATAGTACTGCGTAGGCTAGTGGAATAATTGTGTACGTGGCAGTTGTAAATTTTAGCGTATTAAGCTGATGTGGTAGACTGCTGATAGCAAACACAACTGTTGGCGCAACTCTGTTGTTCGCTACTTGATTGTGCTGATAGAGCAAGGCTATTGTTTGCTACTCGGTTGTTAGCGCAACATAATTGTTGGTGGAACACTACTGTGTGTTACTCTGTTGTGCTGAAGAAGCAAGACTGCTGTCAGCGCTTCCTCATATTGCTGCTAGCGCAAGGCTGCTATTAGCGCTTCTTTAAATTACTGTTGAGGAAAGGCTACTACTAGTACTTCTTCAAACTGCTGTTGAGGCAAGGCTGCTACTAACGCTTATTCAGATTGCTGCTAAGATAAGGCTGTTGCTAGCGCTTCTTTAGACTGCTGCTGAAACAAGGCTGCTCCTAGCGCTGCTTCACCACAACTGATGGGGCAAGACTGTTGCTAGCGTGCTGAAGACAACTCTTTTATTGGTAACCCTACTACCAACGCCTTTTCAGCTTAACTACGCATTAAACATTTACAAAACTTAGTTTATTCACTTATTAACGCATCATCAAAACTATGTCGTATTGATTTTTTTTAGTTTAAGTTTATTTTAATCAATTAAAGTGTTTTTTTTAATTCAACTTAATTAATGATTTCCTTTTTAATCTTAATTCTCTCTTTTTCTTTTTTAACTTAATTTAACAATTTCCCCCTTTTGATGATGTTAAAACTATGTCATAAGAGTTTGGGATTAAAGATAAATTATATATTTATATGAACATAAATACACAAAATATTTAAAGTTAGATATCCCCCCTTTTAAATTCTTCATGGCTTTCCCGAGTCCGCCCCCAGTTGACTCGCTACCTTCCTCCTCATCCAGGCTTGCTCGAGTCTGCCCCCAGTTGACTCGCTACCTTCCTCCTCGTCCAGGCTTCCCCTACCTTCTCTTCCCCCTCGACCTCTTTCCCCCTTTTTAACAGTATCAACATCTTCTATACGATTGTCTACTGCATTTTTGAGGAAGTTTGTTACTTCGGCAATCTACATACCGATTGTGTCGATCTTTGCGGAGAGATCCCTATTTTGGTCAGTTACGGTGTTGTTCAGGATTGTCTTCAGCCTCGTCATAGATTCCTTAATGATCGTTACCTCAATAGAACTCCTTGAAACCTAGCTAAGGATTTATCCTGCACTGAGGCTGTCGAGGCCTTTGCTTTTGAGGAGGCAGCCGACTGCTCCTTAAGGAATTCCAGTTCAACAAAGATGGTCGCATTACTCTTTTGCAGGGGCAAATTGGTTTCCTGGATGAGACTTCAAAGATCCAGCGTTCCTCGAGATGACTCCTCTTGAGAGTGAGGAGCCGATTGTTCTAGATGGGAACCGGCCGAAAGAATCTAAAGAGGAGAAATATGAGTACTTTCCTAGATATCAGACGGCGCTGGATCGTTTGAGGATGATGAGGCTCGAGGGGGGAGACACATGAATCATTGCTTGAGATCCGTAGTCGACTTCCCGAATCTCTGTACATGTTTCTTTTATAATTCCAGTTGCCTCTTCACAGTGACTAGATGAAGTTGTAAGAAGTTTCTACTTAGACGGGAGAGATTGCTTCTCGGATGTCGGGCTAAGTTACGGCTCAGAGTCCGAAGATATCTATTGCATAGCAGCTTGAGAAAGCTCTTTCTCGTAAGTAGAGAGGGAACATTATTTAACATCTTCTGTGATCTCCTTCTCGAAAGCAGGGAAGGAGTGATGCTCAGCAGCCTAATATAACTGCTACTCTCACTAGTAAAAATATGTTATTATGGAGGGCAGAATCTCTCGGCGAAAGGCTGAAAGCCTTCAGTGAAGTAGCTCACCGAGAGCGATAAACGCCCTCGGCGCGTCTCGGTGAAATAGCTGTCGGAGAAAAAAAAAGCGCATTTACGAGGGCAGAGGAAGTCCTCGGAGATAAATTATAGCCGAGGGCATGAAAATTTGTTGGAAATAAAGCAGATTTTAATTCCGAGAGCAGATCAAACGCTCTCGGAAATTTCTTTTATTTATTAATAAAAGAATTTTAAATAAACCTGAATTACCACCTTGGATTGAACTGGGTATCCATTTAATATTATTTTCACCCAAAGTTTCCAAGCCCATATATTGTAAATGAATTATAATCCATTATATACATAACAATATCTTATTAATATAGCGATGTGGGAAAACACATAGTTTTACATAAAAAAAAGTAGGTTGGAACTAACTAAGTCAAAGTTCATACAGAACTGAAAAGAATCCCTAGCAAGCTTGCATGGATTATAATTCACCAGTTTATCCATGTCAATCCTCTGGTGACCATTCTCAGACAATGTAAATATCCATGCCAATCCACTAGTGACCATTCTCAGACAATGTATCTCCACTAAGTCCTGAACCACAACCTACAACAATACAAGAACATTCTAACTGTTATTCCAATTTGCAAAAGCATTATCTAAATGTTAATAATATTTAAAGTTTATATCAATCTTCAGCACAAATTTATAAGGAGGCATGATTCAGATACATCTGGATGGAGATAGGGATAATGCATTCTCACCGAAATCAAACAGCAAACTAGAAATAATAAAGACAAATTAGCATGTGATGATTGTTAATTCTAATCTACACTATTGCATTTATAATTCTTATAGGGCTCAAAAGATCTAAAGGCATGACAAAAAGACATAAAATTCTGAGGCATACAAGGAATGAACACGATATAGAATCCACAAGCAAATAAAAATGTTCTAGAAATGTAACATTTCAATAATTTCAATAAGTTGAAAGGATAACATTGAAATATAAACCTGACACAAGATTTCTGCAAGAAGATACTTCCCGTTCTCCTGTAGAAGGTTGATCTCTGTAGTGATTTCTGCACAAACTCTCTTCCGTAGTTGCTTGAATGAAGAAGTAGAACCTTAACAATAATCAGAACATCAGATCAATAATAAAAAAAATATAGAACAGCTGATTACTAAAAAAATATATGATTACAAATATTTTCACATGATCTAAAAAAATATATAATTGTGTATATCCTATCATAAATCAGACATCTAACCATGAAAGTTCTAAATCAAAACTAACACCAAACAGTGAAAAATATAAGCTTGAACATCATAACAGAAACTATTTAATGAATCAAAACAAAAAACAGATTCTCTATATAAACCAATTCGACTACTTTATAAATATGTAGATCATTCTCAACACACAAGCATTCTCAACACATAGTTAGAATAAAATAACCTAACACAAAGACAAATCTTACATTAGACAATCTAAAGTCTAAGTCTCCAACACTAAATGATACTACAATATTCCAACTTATTATGCAAACAATTTGACTTCATTGACCTACACAACCAATTATTCTCTTAAAGATTTAGAAAAAGTAATATAACACAATAGAAATCAGACTGTAAAATGACCTAGAATAAGTATTATGTCCCATTTCAATACTAAGTAGTGTCATAACACTAGTATAGGGTCAAGGAAACATTTGGAAGTATAGCTCATTGAGTTTATTTATTAATAAAGAAACCCATGGTATAGTGGTATGAAAAGTGGATGCCCGTTGATTCAAATCCAAACATCATAGCACATGAAATCCAAACATCAAAATAAAATAAATCTTAGCACATACAATCCAAACATCATCATTAGTATAAGGAAAACCGCACCAAACTCAACATGTTGTAACACAAGTTCAAAGGAAAACCTACACCAAACTGAGTTCTAAGGAACATTTCAAAACAGGTTTTTTCATTATCAGTCTATATTGTCTATCTAGAACAAACCAGCTTCACATCATAACAAGTTCAAAACCAACTAGATCTTCTGAAATTTATATTTGGTTGTGTAGACTAATTACTAAGTAGTGTGATACCACTATAAACAGATTGAGACTAACAAAACAATAAAAATTCAGAACTCAGTCTGTAAATCGACGTTCTATGTATAGGCCAAATACTCACTCTTCTATAGATCAATGATACGTGAGAGTCGAAATGGTACCTTCAAGCTGGACGACGACTGGACCTCAGAAATCAGTCTGTAAATCGACGTTCTATGTATAATAGCGCCCAAATCCTCAATCCTCTATAGATCAATGATACGTGAGAGTCGAAATGGTACCTTCAAGCTTGACGACGGCTGGACCTCAGAAATCAGTGTATAAATCGAAGAAAAAAAGAGGGATTGCGTGGAAGGTCAAAATTTAAAACTATCTACGAGAGCATTAACTAACAGCTCTGGGTAAAAATACTTAACTCCGAGAGAAATTAAATGCCCTCGCCTATTATTTTATTATAAACGAAAGTTATTGAACGCCCTCAGTAATTTAAATATTTCCGAGAGCCCAATTAAGCTCTTAGTATGTTCTCTCGGTAATTGCATTATTTACACTAATGTCTGCAGCAATTGAGAGTTGCTATTGCTTAGTAGTTTGGATGGGTTGCTGCTGCTCATCAATTTGGAGAGGCATATGCTCAGTAGTGGGGATGGATTGCTACACTTCAATTAAGGGGAGTTGCTGCTCAACAGTAGGGAATAACAAATTTTCAACATAGAAAAGTTGATCTTTGGCATCTGGACGGTTCAGCACTGCCATAGGCTTTCCCCTTTGTTGCTCAGAATCACTGGAAGACTTAGTACCATGTATGAACGACATGGAAGTTGAGTTGAAGGAGTCCATGATTTGTTGAAGTCTGACATTGACCCTAGCATTCAGCCATGCGGTCTTCTCAAGAGGATCGTAGTTGGTCTGCCTTTGGATAAGGATGGGGTGCAGGACACCTACTTTAGCGTTGGTCGTGACCAATTCTCTCCTCTTGAGAGCTTCTTGGATATTCTTAGTGTAGGACCAAGTCATGATTGATTTCTCTATACATATCAGCGCCTTAAACTTCAAATTTAGATCGGCACCAAACAAGAATTGATTGAATCTCTGATGAAGCCTTATATTTCTCTATTTGTCAAACACTTTCAGCCTTTCCGTCGCCGTCTTCTCAACCTCCTCCATAATCAGATCGATTGATTGTTTCATAGGGGAGAGAGGTTAGGGTACAAAGGCCACAATGTCTTTTCCCTTTCCTGCAACTTCGGCAGGCTGTTCAGCATAGGGACAGGTTCCCTAAACTCAATGCTTCTAGTATCATGAAACCCTCTTTTAATTGTTGCTAAAGAGATGGATGATATAGGGATAGCTATATTTGGGGTTGTTGCTTTTGGGTGTGTTGCAGTAAGGCAACCAGCTGTCTAGACAGATGGAGTTTTAGAAACATGGCCAGTAGACATGATAGTAGTAATACCAGTTGACACAACAGCTAGTGTTTCAATAAGGCCTACAGTAGATGCTTCGGTTGGCACTTTGGCCAGAGCAGTTTCAGAGGCTACCTTAGGAGTTACCTCTACAGTAAAAGATTTCTCCAATCTTGCCTTCTTTGACTTGAAGGCAGTCTCAGTAGTCTCTTTAATAGACTCAAGATTTTGGTTGTTAGAGCTCGCATCCGACTCTTCAATCCTCAACTTCCTTTTCTTCACCGGGGTTGGACGCCAACATATGGAAGAACGCTTGGACATAGTTGTGGACTGTCCGCTCAACTGCTGAGCGGAAGATTCAAGGTTGGTGTCCTTTATTTCTCTCATCTTGATACAGTAGTTACTGACCATTCTGCTAATCATAGTCCTATTCGGATGAATGTTTGCTCCCTTGTCAAGATTCACATGGAGACGCTCCAACAACCTATTGATCTGTACAGAGAAACCAATGCTCTACTTCTTCGGCAGCAACACCATAGTCACTAGAGTAGAAAACAAAGCAGATGGCCAGTTGATGGCCATTCTCTTGGTTATTGCCACCATTATTTCAAATATGTCTTGAGTGTAGGCATCGAATGACCCTATCTTCGCCCGGAGAGATTTAGAAATGATGTCGTTGAGAAGGCAAAACTCCGACTTCAATAGTTTTTTCATGCCGTGAGTCTCAATAGGAAATACTTCATTTGAGAATACCGTTTGCATTTATGTGATTGATTCGGCCAGAACCAGGTCGAACGCCGTAAGCCCTTCCGTCGGAAGCCCCAAATATTGGGCGAACAACTCTTCAAAAATAGAAACCTCTTCACCTTTCATCGTTTCCTAAACAGTGTCTCCGACTATCCTCGTAGAAGTAAAGAACTCGCGAACCTCCAGTTCGTAAATTGTGAACGGACCCTGAGAAACTTCCTCAGACTGAAAGCTTCCAGGGTTCGGAACATTTCCACCATCTTTGGCAACCCTAGGGTTTAGACGGATTCAAAATCCACCTACATCGTATTTTGAGCAAACGAAGCCATTTCAGATTTCAACTTTAAGAAGATGAAGAAGAAGAGATCTGGGATATTAAAGAGATTTAGGATTTTAAATCGCAGATAATAGTAAGAGATTTTAAGAGAGAGAAATGTGAATTGGTTATGCATATGCGTGTGGAGTTGCATATGCGTGTTGGTCACATTTATAGAGCATGACAAACACGTGTCTTCATGTTATTCATTTTTAAAATAAATATTTATTAAAAATATTTAATTCAAAAATGTGATTGTTCACTGTCCAAAGGGGAGTGAAACGACAGTGTATTGATAGGATTAAAATAGATGTTCCACTCGGCTTAAGACTAATCATCTGATTTACACTAGGACAACCGACTGACAACGCTATCTGCATGCCTTGCATTTTAGCTTAATGACACAACTGTGTTGAAGGCGTGTTGTTGACTCACAACAAGTAGGCAATAGTCGTCTTTTCCTAACAGCTTAGTGTCATTACTAAGTTGAAAATACAAGTTGCTTAAGCACAATCTCGTTAGATATAAAGTGTCATCAACCGCCTGTTCTTTCAGCACGATTGGATACGTCCGTTGCAACACATCTAACTTATCATCTAATCAACAAATTTCCCCTAAGTTTATGCATCATTAATTAATTTATATCTAGAAGACCTAAAATATTTCTAAATTAAGAAACTTAATCACGGGGAGTGGCTTCATGAAGATGTCGGACACTTGTTGATCGTTTGGCACGTATTTCAACTGAATATGCTTCTGAGTAACATGATCCCGGATGTAGTGATGACAGATATCGATATGCTTCGTCCTTGATTGCAACATCGGATTATACGTGATCGCGATAGCGATGGTGTTGTCACGAAAGATTGAGACTCGACTACTTGAATTCTAAAGTCTCTCAACTGCTATTGAATCCATAGCAATTGAGCACAGAAGCTGCTTACTGTAAGATATTCTTCTTCTGTTGTAGACGTGGAAATGGATGTCTACTTCTTGCTAAACCAAGAGATCAAACGATCACCAAGGAACTCACACGTTCTATTCGTGCTCTTCTGATCAATCTTACAACCTGCATAGTCTACATCAGAGTAACTAATTAAGTTAAACTTGAATCCTTCGGATACCATAGTCCAACACATTGAGTTTCCTTAAGATATTTCAAAATACATTTAGTAGCTATGTAATGATATTATTTAGGATTAGCCTGAAATCTTACACACACGCCGACAACAAACAAGATGTCTAGTTGGTTGGCTGTTAGATAGAGTAGAGAGCCGATTATTCATCTATAAGTTGTGATGTCGACATCCTGGTAACCTTCATCTTTATCCAGCTTTCTTGATGAGTTCATGAGTGTTGAGGCAGCTGAACAGTTCTCCATGCTGAATTTCTTTAGCAATTTCTTGGTATACTTTGCTTGATTAATGAAAATGTCAGCTTCAAGTTGTCGAACTTGAAGACCAAGGAAGAACGTCAGCTCACCCATCATGCTCATCTCAAACTTGTCATGCATCAGCTTAGAAACTTTTCACATAATTTGGGGTTTGTTAACCCAAATATGATGTCATCCACATAAATCTATACAAGTAATATATGTGAATAATAAAATCATGCTCAAATAAGAATTTAAAAAGTGTTTTATCTACTTGCCAATAATAAAATAATGCTCAAATAAGAATTTAGTCAATGTGTCATACCAAGCTCTAGGAGCTTGCTTAAGACCATATACAACGTTGTCTAATTTGAAAACATGATTAGACAGAGAATGATTTTGAAAACCAGGAGGTTGTTCAACATAAACATCCTCATTAAGTATAGCGTTTAGAAAAACACTTTCAACATACATTTGATATAATTTAATGTTTTTGAAAGCAGCGTAAGCTAGGAAAATTCTAATAGCTTCAAGTCTAGCTACAGGGGCGAATGACTCCTCAAAGTCAATTCCCTTTTTTTGTCAGTATCCTTGAGCTACTAGTCTAGCTTTGTTTCTCATAACTAAACCATCCTTATTATGTTTGATTCTAAAAACTCATCTAGTTCCAATAATAGATTCATCGTCTAATCTTGGAATTAGATGCCAAACTTTGTTTCTTTCAAATTGATTTAGTTCTTCTAGAATAGCATTGATCCAATTTGGATCAAGCAATGATTCATCAATTTTCTTAGGTTCAATTTGAGAAATAAAAGCATAGTTTGCAAATTCATTCATTAGTTGATTCCTGGTTCTAAGAGGTGCAGTAGGGTTACCCATAATTAAATCAGGTGGATAGTTTATGTTCCAATTGAAGTTCGGTCCTAGAGGATTAGTTGTCTAATCAGTTGTTTCAGCAACATCTAGACTGTCAGCCGCCTGCTGACTTTCAGTCTGGTTGTTTGGTTGAATATCAACCGGGTCTGCTGACTGATCACACGGGTTATTTCTGTTGATCTGAACTTCATCATCACTATCAGATTGAAGATTAGTAACTTTCAATCTGTTAGAGACTTCAATGATTTCATTAGAATTATTTTCAATAAATTTATCAAATACAACATGAGTATATTCTTCAACAATTAGAGTTTGTTTATTAAAAACTTTATATGTTTTGCTAACTGAATAATAACCTAACATTATGTCAACATATGCTTTGGCAACAAAAGCAGTCAAATGAGTTTTGCCATTGTTATGAATAAAATACTTATAGACAAATATCCTAAAATATGAAATTTTATGAACTTTTCCATATAAAATTTTGTATGGTGTTTTATTAAAATATTTATTAATAATTGATTTGTTTTGAGTATAGCATGCTGTATTAATGTCTTCTGTCCAAAGTTTTTGTGATACACCGAAATCATCTAGCATTGACCTAGTTGCTTCTTTCAGTGTTTTGTTCCTCAGTGTTCTGTTCCTCAAATTAGTTAGTTAAAATGTTGAACTTATATATTTAAAAATGTCTCACGTTCATCAAATTTGACGTTAAATTTAAAATTTAAAGTCTTATTAGCTTAGTTGGTTAAATGCTTGTATTTGTTTTGTTATGTTGTAAGTTCGAAATATACATATAGAATTTTTAATTTTTAATTTTATTTTTAACCATTTTAAATTTATGGGCTGGTTAATCTATAATCCAATCCAAATATATAGTTAAGAGAAAATTTAAAATAATTAATTAAGAAATATAAAGTGTTAGATGAATATGGATGGAGTGTGTATTACAATTCCAAAATCTTTAATAAGAGTTATTTATATTTTATATGTATATAATATTCTGATTTAATATTTTTTTTAATCTAATGGCAACCGGAATTGGATATCCTATTAAGCTTTTATTTATATATAAATATAATAAGATAAAAAATATGTATATAAAATGAATGATGTTAGTGATTATTTTTTACTTTTATCATATTTTTTTCTTAATTAATTCTTTTTTCTATTATATTATAATATAGTATTTAATTCAATATACTCATATCATTAGTGAATATATATATATATATATATATATATATATATATATATATATATATATATTTAAAATATTTAATTTTAAAATAAATTAAAATATATATAATTTTTTATTTTATTATAAAAATATTTGTGAGATAATATGAATAAAAATTGTATTTATATAAAATTAGAGATATAATAATAATAATAATAATAATAATAATAATAATAATAAAAGAGAATAAAAAAGAAAATAATTATTAGAGATAGAAAATTATATAATATATATATATATATATATGAGAAAAAGTAAAATTAATTAATTAATTAGAAAATAGAGATTTTGATTGAGAAAAATTAAAATAATTAATTAAGAAAGAGAATATGAATATAGTGTACGTATTACACCTTCAAAAATATTTAATTAAGAGCTATTTATATATTTATATATATATATATATTTTTGTAGACACTTCATTTGTACACTCAAATAATTAAAATAAATATATCCGATCTAAAATGATGATTATACTTAATTGATAAAACGAATTAATTAGTGAATCAGCAATTTTTGACCCATTCTAAGTTGATTCAAACGCTCACTTTTCAAAAATACTCAGAATTTTAATATTTTGACACTTTCACGACCACCAACTTGAAAAAGTGTAATTTTGAGTAAAATATTTTTATTAGACATTTTTAACAAAAATGCCTAAATGCTACTTTTTATTTTTTTTTAAATACGAAATCCGTGAAAACTAATACATGTATGATGTTCGGAATGTCAAATAAACACAAAATTGACTATAATATCGTTTGTTTCCAGCAAAGAAAACGCTCTTGGATTAAAAAAATAAAATAAAAAATTTTAAATTCAAATTTTGGCGTCGTTAAATTCAAATCTTGGATTTCCAGCCACAGGCCACGTTATTGTCATCGTCGTTCATCAGAGTCGCCGCGCTCAGCCGCCGGAATCTGGGTTCATTTGAAGGTGGGAAGAAAATGTTCTTTATTGGGATTATTTGAAAACGTTCAAACGTCAATAAAAAAGGGCAAAAGTTTAGCCTTCACTAAAAACGCTTCCTAGGTTCAATTCTTAACATTTTCAGTGATTCTTATTAAGTTGGAAAGATATAAGAATCCTCTATCACTCTGTTAAAACAGATCAACAATCCAAATTTTAGATATTCAAGACATTTGAAATTAGTGATAAGTGTTCATCATGGAGTCTAATCTTTAACATCTATTCATATAAACACTCCTGAATGCTCAATTCTTAACATTTATTGATGATTCCAGTTGAGTTGAACAAGTAGGAGGACCCTCTGCAATTCTCATTTAGACTAAAGTTCCATTGGATTCCCCAAGATCATGACATTCTAAAAAAAGGCAGTGCATGAACACATCACAACTCGAGAAGTTAATATTTGATAGGGTCTACTTCACACGGACATAACTTTGTCTTCACTCATCCATTTTGAGTGTATGATCTACCACTGGAAAGTTTAGTGTCTTAGATCTCTTTTGACTCCAAGTAGGACTCTCAATTCGGCCCACATCCCAAGTGGGGTCGCGCCTATCGAAATGTGTCGAAATGGGCAACGTGAACTCAATTAAAGATTGAAGGAACTAAAGCCCACTTCTATCAACAGTTTTGCTACCAAAATTATTGTCAAAAGACACACATTTCCAACGCATCCAAGCTCATAATAATAGTCTGAGTCGAAAGTTATAGCCCTTCAAGTCTCGGTTGGAACAATATTCTTGAAATTGAAAGTCAAAAGAAGACAAACTTTGAAAATTCATAACCTGGTCTACACTCCATCATTTGAGCTTATTTAAATTAGAGAATGAAGATAGACAGGTTACCTACAAAAATAACTCAGCTATAACTCAGTAAAAGACAAAAAAAAAAAAATAAGTTGGTTCAACTCACTGAGTCAGCTGTCGGTCAGAAAGCTAAAATTTCATAATTGTTGATGGTTTGGGATATTTAAGCACATTTCCTTCACAAATGAAGGAAGATAATTGAACTTGGGATCATTTGCTAAAAATAAATGGTACACTTAGAGAGAGAACTTGATTGGAGAAAAAAAAAATTGACGTCTAAATCGATCTATGAACTCTTCTTCTACCCAATTGTGGCATCAAACTTCCAATTTCAATTATTTTGAATTCCTTACAAAAATTTTAATTTTCATTTTCTAAATGACTTTTTACAATTGATTTTTCCTCACCTCTTTATGCAAACAATATTCTTATCAAGCAAATTTGAACATTTCACTTTTCGTTTGAACTCTCATTTTTTGTTCGGAAAAGGTGTTCGCAACTCTTTTATTTTAACTTTCTCTAATCCTAAAGAAATTTTAGACTCACTTCTAAGGAAAAAAAATAAGACTAGCCTTTTTAGACAAATGTTAAGACAAGTATAATAATCCTTCACAATATCAAATTGTCAAATACTTAGGAGTAGATATTGTCCTTAAGGAAAAACGTATAAAACATAGCGTCATAGAACATTTCCTAATATGTAACCAATCATCGAACCCTTAAAAATTAATCTCTATTTTTTTCCTAGTTTTTTTAAGAAGTAAACTAAGATGGTGACTCTCGAAGTCAATTAGTTTATTACGTCTTTGTACGTACTAATCTAAAACCTGTACGGGCCAAATGACAAATGTTTATGTTTTTTTTAATTAAAGGAGAACTAGCATGACACCCCACAACTATGGCTCCCCACTTAAACTCAAAGCGCTTTCAGATGAAATTGAACGTGATATTTTAGTCTTTTAAGTCGACTCTTACCGCAGAGTTACCTTCGTGGGGTAAAATAAATATGTTATAGAACTATAATTCGGTTCTTCATCTCAAAAGATAGGACAATATCCTATATGGATAGTCTTTTTATCTACTTTTTACGAGATTCAAGAGAAGGTAAGTCAATGGGTTGTATAACATAACTTCCATAGAAAAGTTTTTCCTAATAGGAGGACCACACGAAAGGATACGTAAGGCATGAGACCTACGAATTTCGAATCGCACAAACCGTCTTTAAAGACAGGGCATTCAAATATGAAAACTGTATAGGAAAGATCATTTCAGATAAAGAAAAACCATTTCTTAAAAATAGGAATAAGGGCGAAAAAAAATGCGTTAACTTCAGAAAGTATAGAATTGTAGTTTTGAAAAATAATAATGTTTAAGTTTATTTATTTTTGAAATGTGGATTAAAAAAACACTGAGTGACGACTAAAAAGAATGTGATAAAATTATATTCAAAAACATGAGATGAAAAATAGGTTATATGAACCAGAATTCTTAATGAATGCATAATTTCATTTGCAGCTTTAATGGATTTAAAAGTTTGTTAAGGAGTTCAACCATAAAAATGGTTCTTATCTGAACGGATACTTTAGAATGATGAATGCACAAACATATTGACTTAGATATAAGAAAACTTCTAAAACAATGTCAAAATATACAAACAATGGCCCATAAAATAGATAAATGGACAAAAAGTTATTTAGTTTTATACACTAATTTTTGACCCACTAAATGTCGTAAATAAATTAATTAATTTGACATAATAATAATAATAATAAAAACAAATAAGGCAATGTGCCAAAAAAATATATAAAATAGAGTGTTATTAAATAAATAATAATAATAATAATGGAATGTTAGAATATTAAAGAAAATAAATAAAAATATATATTGATTGTGATTTAATATTTGTGTTTGATTTCTTGCATAAATAAATTTAAAAAAATGGAGTCATAAAAGATGAAGGAATTACAAGAAAAACAAACAAAAAAACTTGGTTTTATTTATTAGTAATTTAGTGTGGCAGGAAAAATGAGGATAGGGTCATCCATTGGTTGTCAGATTGCCAAGATCCGATAGAATGTTTTCTAGAGTATCTATGAAACATTCTGCATTATCTGAAAGCAATAATTCGTTCTTCAATATTTTTCTATCTCAATATTGGTACACGATCTTAAGACGATATAAAAACTATCTAATGAATTAAAAGCAAACAAATCAACCTAACGAAGATTTTCTCGAAGTAAACAATGTAGTAACTCTTAAAAAAGAGCCAAATGTATGTCTAACTATTACTAAGTTCTATTTCGGTTCCTCGTCTCAACTTAAGACGAGACGACTCCTTAGAGAGTCGATCTCTCTCATTTAGTTTTACGATATTCGAGAGGAAGGTAAGTCACGGGACTTATCAAAATAATCGACTAAAATAAATTTTCTAAAAAAAAGTGTACTGGTCGAGCTTACCATAAAATCCCTCATCTCCTATGGCGGGAGCAAGTGTGAAAAGTAAGGCATAGGCCCGAGCAATTACGATTGAACAAACACACTTAAAACAGGGTTTTAGAATGTTTTACCATCACCTAGTTTTCATCCCATCTAATTTTTATCACCTACTTTTTTCAATAGTTACTTTTGAGCCATGTCAATTCACATTTCAAAAACAAAAAATAACTTAAAATTTAGTATTCCTCAAATCTACTTTTTTCCGAAGTTAAATAGATTATATTGTATCAAAATAATTAGAAAAAACAAGTCATAATTCTCATTAGTCTAAATCACATCTGTGTGCAAATCGGTTAGAATCTCAAAAGTCTCAGCACATAGAAATACTTTAACTATCCAGAGAGATAATAGTTAGGGTTAGATCGGTTAGACATCTTGAGTTGTTTTTTTTTTTTTTTTTAATAAAGTGTTTTAGAACTAATCTTTAATCTAGAGCCATTTTTACCAGTATCCTCTAATAATTTATTCAAAATGCCCTTATTTTGACCAAATTTATTGCATCAGTTATCACAAATTTAATTGTTGCTTTGAATATTTTTTTTTATAGAGATCACTTTATTAATCTTTGGATTCACCTCAAAAAATTATGTGATTGTTAGATGATTTTTATTATAATTTTAATATTTACCAATTAAAATTTTATTTAGTTCATTTAAAATTAAATATTAATTTTTTTATTTACAAATTAATATTTTATTTGTAATTTTTATTTTATTTTATTTAAAAAAATTAATTATTTATAGCCCGATCATACCTATTTAATATATTAATATGTAGAAAGTATATTACAATATATTATCTAAAATATCATTTTATTTAATTTTTAGAGAATATGATTGAACAACCATATAACATAACCCTCCATAATATAGAAATACACCAAATATTACTTCTGTTTCTTTTTATTTTTAAAAAACCCTCGGTTTTGACCTCACTCCGAAAAAATATCTAAAAAACAGAAGTATAGGAAGAGGGTATTTTCAAGAGATATTCACATATCTCTCAGTTATCAGTCCAGATCTTCTGCTACCGATTTCCGTGTTCCCCTGTGGCGGACCAATCAGATTGCAGCATTATTATTTTAATAATAAAACAATCTGGGTAGGAGACGGAGGGAGGGAGAATCCGGAATCCGGGTTTCATCCCGCGTTCATACACGACGCCGTTAACGGCAGAGCCTGTTAACGCCAGGAAATAATATAATATTCATATAGCACCCAGATAAGATATCTTCGCTACGCGCACCGTGTCAGAAGGAATGGTGAGATGCGATTGGAGCGAAGATTTCCACGCCCGTTGCCCTGACCCTCATGTAAACCCCCCATACCCAGCCATGAGAAGACCGCTTGCCTTTCATTAAAATACACTTACACGTCTATGTAAAGACCAAATTGACATGTATTTTATATTTCCGTTTATTAAATATTAATTTAATTTATTGAAAATCACATGCAGCGATATAATATTCGCTACAATTAATTCATTCAAATTTTTTTTGTTTTTTTTATTTAATTTTTTTGGCCTTTAGACCCTAAGGAGCGAAGATATATTTGCTTCAATTAATTTTAATAAAAACATCATGTAAACCCCCCAACCCACCAATGAGAAGACCGCCTGCCTACCATGGAAAGACACTTACCCGTGTATGTAAAGACCAAAATTACATGGATTTTATATTTCCGTTTATTAAATATTAATCTAATTTATTGAAAATCACATGCAGCGATATAATATTCGCTTCAATTAATTCATTCAGATTTTTTTTGTTTTTTTTATTTAATTTTTTTGGCCTGGAGACCCTTAGGAGCGAAGATACATTTGCTTCAATTAATTTTAATAATAACCTCATGTAAACCCCCCAACCCACCCATGAGAAGACCGTTTGCCTGCCATGTGAATACACTTACCCGTGTATGTAAAGACCAAAATTACATGGATTTTATATTTCCGTTTATTAAATATTAATTTAATTTATTAAAGATGACATGAAGCAACCGAACAAATCTTCGCTTCAAGTACTATACTAATTAATTTATTTTTTTTTTGTTTATATCCGTTTATTAAATATTAATTCAATTACTTTAAAATGACATGCATGAAACAAACAAATATTCGCTTTAATTATTGAACTCTCATTTTTTTATTTTTTTTTCGAGGAGACGATTGAAAGCGAATATTACTTCTTTTCATATATTTTTAGCCTGACGTTCATGTAAAACCCCCTCCCCTCCCATGAGAGCACCGCTTCAATTAATTGATTTCCATATCGAATACCCATTCGCCCAGATTCAATGGAATGAATAGACACTTTGTGAGAGAATATTTGTTCGCCTAGACAATGTTCCATGTAAAATGGATTGAATAGTCGCTTCTCGAGAGAACACTTATTCGCTCCTGGTCCATGTGTCATGTGAAATGGAATAAATAGTCGCTTTTCGAAAGAAGACATGTTCGCCCAGGTTACATGAATATATATACCCCCTAATATGATTATTTTATAATCATTTCCGCACGATTCATCTATCTCTCTCTTCCTGCCTCCTTTCACGGCGATTCGCAACCGGCTCCCCGTCGACCAAACCAGAAGCAACATCTTCACGTCTCCACAATGGTACGTATTCCTGAATAGTAACTTTTCATATTTAGGATTATGGAACTACTAAACTAGATTATGTTATGTGATGTCGTTGTCTAGTTAATCTTTATGAAACCCTACTCTGAAAATGTCACCTTCAATGAAAATCTATCGTATTTTAGGAAAACTTACTTAGTGTTAGGGTTTAGGATATTATTTCCCCGAAACCCTAGTGAAAACTAACAAAGACCGTTTTTTTCCATGCATCTGCAGGCAACCGCCACAGCATCCGTCCACAACTTTGGCAAAGACTAGATTTTATGCCCAAATCAATTAACAACTGAAGAGATAGTCCAATTCTTGACATATCTCCCTTTTTTCCATATTGTTTAAGTTTTCATCCTGTGTATCTGAAATATTTATGATTGTTCTTAAACAGCACTTGATGCAACAATATGCTAACACATGTGGTGCCACGGTGACAATGAGGTGGCGAGACGATGTGACCCACGTCATAGCATCCACCGATGCTAATGGTGGATGCGGTCGCACTATTAAAGTATTGAAGGCAATATTGAACGGGAGTTGGGTCCTTACCATTGATTGTGAGACTCTGTTATTCTTAACCCTTTACTGTTAACTCAATATTCATTTTTAAATATATGAAACTAAAAACACCTATTGCTTTTGTACAGGGATAAAATCATCAATCAGATTTAACTGTTACGTGGACGAGGAACCGTACGAGGTGCAGCGAGATAATCATGGGACTGTGGGCGGTCCAAGAGCTGGCAGAATGCGGTATTTGAACAATGTAAGTTTTGTCTTATTCCTACTCCTCCTCCATATGATATTCAATTCTCCATGATCACTAAAAATGTTATGTATTTTCTTTATATTTGCAGGTGAATTCATCCCGGCTTACAAACTGGATCTTACGGGGTTTGTAATTGCTGGAGGAGGTACGACTAAAGAAATGGAGAATCCATTTGTCGAGCCCGAGGACGACAAAACTATAGTTGTATACGAAAAGTCTCGGCACGATGTTAATGAACTTATTTGGGTATTTGAGGCAGAGAATCCTTTGAAGACATATTTGGATGTGTTTGGTGTTCATCACACAAGCTTGCTAGAATCCATTGTTGCTTGTGATTTGTAGCCTTTGTTGTTGTAATAGACATGTTTTGGTTGAATTTGTTTTTGAATATTTGAATATTTTGCATTCTTGAATTTGTTACTGTTATATTTGATTTCAGATTTATCTTTTTTGTTCTTCGAATTGTGTTTTTTTAAAACACCAGCATTATATTAAACTAAATCTTGAAACATGAAGAAATAATGTATAACTTGAAGTATAAATTTTAATTCATTTATTAATACATAGCAATCTATGTAACTTAATCGCCCCTAATGTGATAAATAATTAATATGTTTTAAAACAACTGTCAAAATAATATTTCTAAAACAATTGTCAAAATAATAATGTGAAGCAATCTTCGCTTACTGATTGATTGATTTATTTATTAATATTAATTCATAATAATTTTAGTCATTTAATTATTAAAATCAAATATTTTTTTTATCAAGTCACCTCACCGCCACCTAACACCTGCCACCTTTTCATTAAATGTTGCATGCAGCAAGCCATGCTGCTAAGCTAGACAAAGTTTTTACTGTTCTCTCTCTCACATGTACGACCATTTCTTCGCCGGAGTTATACTCCATTGTCTGCCATCGACCTCTCCTTCGCCGGAGACTTCATTATAATATCAATCCATCTTCCTAAATTAAAATGGTATGTTTTTGAATGTCATCTATACCTTCTTTACTTTTCGTCCCAACCTTTTTTATGTTTTTTGAATACTCGACATGAAATGTTCTGTTCAGGTTGATTATCAGGAAGGAACACATATGAGCGAGAATGATATGAACAAGAATGATATTAATGATTTAAGGTATATTGTTTAACTTCTCTAATTTATTTCGTTCATATGTAAGCGAAGATCTCTTCACTAATATGATTTTTGATAATAGCTTATAAAGCGAAACTCTCTTCGCCTAATATTACAATGTTATTAATGTTGAAGTGAAGCGCTCTTCGCTTATAATGTCTTAATTTTACAATAATCTACAAGTTTTGGTTAGTTTAAGCTTTATTTTCCACGTGTTCAAATTGAACAGCGAATCTGCTAGTTGTCGTCGTCAATTGAATTTCGATGGAAACGGCCAACCTTTGGAGGACATCGAAGCCAACTTAATTCCACATTTAGGTAGGGAATTTGAGAGTGAAGAAGAAGGCTACGTATTCTACTTAGCATACGCTAAACTAATAGGATTTGGTATAAGGCGCAATTCAAAACATGTAGACAACGAGGGTAAAATATTGGATAGAGTTTTTTATTGTAGTGCACAGGGTGAACGGGGAAAAGACAAACGTGATGTCTATGTGAGACGTAGACGTTCTGTCACGAGGTTCTGTTGTGAAGCGAAATTGAGGATAAAGAGGGCAGACAATGGAAAGTTCCAAGTGGTAAATTTTATTAGTGATCATAGTCATCCTCTTGCAAGTCCAAAGAAAAAACTCACCTGTATAGATGCCATAGGAATATTTCTGCAGTTGCAGGCTTACATATCGAGATGGCCTTAACGTGGGAATTCCTCCTAAGTCATCACATGCTCTAATGTCTAAATAGATCGGTGGAAGGGAGAATCTAGGTTTTCTTCCTGAGGATTACAAAAATTACCTGCGAACGAAAAGAACGAGAGAGTGTAATTTTGGGGAAATAGGGGGTGTATTAGAGTATTTGCAGAAAAAACAATCCAATGATCCTGGTTTTTATAATGCTTTTCAACTTGATGCGGACGATTTGATAACGAATATTTTTTGGTGTGATTCCAACATGCGGTCCGATTATTCATACTTCGGAGACGTTGTCAGTTTTGACACCACCTACAAGAAGAATAAGGAAGGTCGTCCAGTTGCGCTTTTTGTAGGTGTCAATCATCACAAACAATCAATTATTTTTGATGCAGCTCTATTATACGATGAAACTGCGATGACTTTTGAATGGTTGTTTGAGACTTTCACCAAAGCTATGCATGGGAAAAAACCAAAAACCATTCTTACAGATCAAGACGCGGCCATGGCTAAGGCCTTGTCGTCTACATGGCCCGAAACAAATCATCTCTCTGTATTTGGCACATATTTCAAAATGCAGCCATACATCTTAACTCCATGTTCCATAATTTCAGAGAATTTTCTAAGGATTTTTCTTCGTGTATATATGATTTTGAAGAAGAGATAGAGTTTGTTGAAGCTTGGAATCAAATGTTGACAAACTACGGGCTTGAAAACAACGACTGGTTGAAACGCATGTTTAGCATTAGGCGAAAGTGGGCATTAGTCTATGGACGACAACACAGAGAAGTGAGAGTATGAACAGTTTGTTGAAAAGGTACTGCTCCTACAAACACAAGTTTTTAGAATTTTTCAAACACTTTGAAAGACTAATCGATGAAAGAAGATATGATGTGTTGAAGGCTGATTTCAAATCAATTACCAGCCAACCAAGTCTTAACTATCCAGTTTTGATCTTAAAGGATGCCTGCAAAGTTTACACCCCAGAGGTCTTTAAGTGCTTTGAACAACAATGGTTTATGTCGCATGATTGTGGTGTAGAAATGTTAGAGGATGTCGACACACACAGAAAATATAAGGTAACACCCCACACTAGGAGATGCTCTCATATAGTTACAGTTCATAAGAATGATGATAAGAATATCGAGTGTAGCTGCTGTAAATTTGAATTTGGAGGGATTTTGTGTGCTCACATCCTAAAGATTTTCACAACGATTGACGTGTTGAAGATTCCTCCGGCGTTGATATTGAAGAGGTGGACAAGAACAGCCAAAGATGGAATATTTGGAACTGATCCAATCGTGGACAGTAGTAATGTTGATCCGAGTGAGCTTCATAACATAAGATACAGAGATTTGTGTGGCTTGTCCATGCATTTATTTACCAAGGCAGCCGAAAGAGATGACACTTACAAGCATGTCAAAGAAATTATGCTTAGCCAGTGTACGTTTGTGGATAAAAAATTACAGGAGAGTATAAATATGCAAACTCCACCAACCGGTGTATCACGTTCTGCCGAGGGTGCCCATGTTCAAGCGAAAGGAATGAAAACTAAGAAGCCAACAAGGTTTGGTAAGAGAAGGAAAGGTGGACTAGAGAAGAACTCAAGAAAAAGAAAATCAACAAGAATAACTATCGAATCACAGATTCTGGTATGAATTTGCTGACTTAACTTCTTTACTAATAATTCGGTTATTATTATTCATTTATTAACATACTTTTAAATAATTTGATATACCTTTCCAGCCATCAAATGTAATGCCAACGACCACTCCCCAGTTCTCAACTCCTTAACAATGGGACGAAAGTTTCAGCATGGACGCCAATACTCCGTTCACTGTTCTTTTGTCATCTCAACTATCGAATTCCAGTTTCATGTGTAATCTGATATGTATTGTATGTATATTGGATTTGAAACCAAGAAGAAGGTCGAATGTATGCATGCGATGTTTTATGTAATACCAAATGAATGACAACACTAATTCATTTCTAAAAAAATAAAAACACCTAAATCAATCGAATATTTATTCGCCCCCAATCGACTCCTATTAAGTATCCTTTTAGTTACAAATTGAGAATATGAAACCTAAAACTGAAGCGAATATGTATTCGCTTCAAAGAAAACAAGTATTTGAGGCGAATATTTATTCTCTTCATATTTCTTTCATGAAATTGATATTTTTGTGGAATTTGGTATTTACATGTCAGGGTAAGTGTAATGACATGACAATTAATCCGGCTTCTCATTGGTGGGGTGAGGGTTTTACATCAATTCGAGTCTTCACATATAAATTTTATAAAAATTTATTAAATAAAGAAAAAGTGTTTGAAGCGAATATTTATGCGCCTCATGTTTCTTTCACTTAATTTTTTCATTTAACACGTAAATGAACAAGTATTTGGAAATCAAATTTCATAAAAAAACAATCTGCATGTATACATGTTCATTATTGTCAAGAACATGTTCATTATGTTCATTTTGAAAATTTAAATTACACAACATATTCATTATTCTAGCAATGTTTGAAGCGAATATTTATGCGCCTCATGTTTCTTTCACTTCATTTATTCATTTAACACATAAATGAACAAGTATTTGAAAATCAAATTTCATAAAAAATAATCTGCATGTAATACATGTTCATTATTGTCAAGAACATGTTCATTATGTTCATTTTGAAAATTTAAATTACACAACATATTCATTATTGTAGCAATGTTTGAAGCGAATATTTATGCGCCTCATGTTTCTTTCACTTGATTTATTCATTTAATACATAAATGAACAAGTATTTGAAAATCAAATTTCATAAAAAACAATCTGCATGTATACATGTTCATTATTGTCAAGATGTGAAGTAACATTTTTTGAAAATTTAAATTACACAACATATTCATTATTGTAGCAATGTTTGAAGCGAATATTTATGCGCATCATGTTTCTTTCCCTTAATTTATTCATTTAACACATAAATGAACAAGTATTTGAAAATCAAATTTCATAAAAAACAATCTGCATGTATACATGTTCATTATTGTCAAGATGTGAAGTAACATTTTTTGAAAATTTAAATTACACAACATATTCATTATTATACCAATGTAAATTAAAATTATATGAATAGTTTAATTACCCAATCTGTATGCATCTTCATTATTGTATTAATGTCAACTAAAATTATTGGTAAACTTTAATTACACAATCTGTATACATTTCCTAATTCATTGACTTATCCATTTACTGCAGGAATTGTAGACCTTGCTCCTGGCTTTGTTGAGCTCCGAGCCAATGACATGCCAACAATATTCCATCCTCAAGGTCATTATTTGGTTCCGTACATTTTTTTAACGCCAAAGCCAGTTTTCCAACCCTTCACCTCACCTTCATACGTCTCCATGTGTCTCATGCAAAAAATGCCGCAGTTAGTGTAATTCTTGGAATCCTGCCATGACAATTTCAAACATATCTTTTCCAAACCGCCATACTTTTAAGCAAGAACGGGGTCTACGTCGTTCATATATTATTGAATGTAGTCATCCTGATACATCATTACAAACAACATGATGTAATGTATTTTAGTGCTACTAGAATTCCAAAATTGAACTAGTTGAAAATTTAATTGTAGTGTCATACCAAGATTTGTGCATTCTTATATCTTCTTTCGAAGGGCGATTGCATAGGTGACTGTCTGTTGTCAATTACTTGAAATTTCCTTTGTATGAAGTTATAGCAAACCAAGTAGAAATGTCTGTCATCAATGATTGGGAAAAAAAACTGTGGATAGAATTAAAACAAATTAGATTTCAACTGAGTTGTACATGCTATTATAAGGTACCACAGCGAGAGATGTACTTACGAGGTCCACATCCAAGAGGTCCCTTTTTGAAATTTCGAAAGCCCGACCTTCACGACATAACCTTTCATTGAATTGGTCTCGGGTAGTTATCCCACCTTCACGAAAAATCTGTTTACAGCAGTCTTTAGTCTCACAATAATAACATCATTGATAAATAACAGTGCTAGTACAACTTACGGTGAGCACAGTTGTGTAGAAAATCTTATTGTAACGACGTTTTACATTTTTCCTACAAAGGTTGTGCAACATGTATGACCAAATGTCAATAATCATACTGTCTACCCAGGTTTGATCAGCCATTGTAAGCATGTCCCCGCGCGTCACGTGTAGACATAGGTTCTCCCCAATAAATAAAATTTCACTGCATGAAACCAGAAAAACATGTTTCAGAATGGGGTACAAATTATATTTTTTATGAATAAGTAAGTATGTCCAGGAAACATTACCTTGGATCAAGTCCTGTAGCAAATATGAAACCCACAAAAATCTTCTGAATGTTTGTCATTTGTTTTACATCCCTAAACATTTTATTGAAATATGGGGTTTTCAAAGCTGGAGGCAATTCCAATGCTTTAACCCATTCTTTCAATTGCATTTGTGGACGAGAAGAGGCAGTTTGAAGTGGCGGTGGTAGACTGGAGATGCATTCTTCCGGTTCATTCTGTACTATCGCCAAAGAAGAGGGAGTTTGAAGTGGCGGTGGTAGACTACAGATGCATTCTTCCGGTTTATTTTTTACTATCGCCAAAGAAGGGGAGTTGTTGTTGGTTTCAGTGTTGATGACATCGGTTAACCAATCCATTTTCAAATTTCGGGGGACTTTTCTGCATACATTTAAGGCCTTTGACGGTCCTGCTTCCTCTTTTTTTGGGATAATTTGGGTAGGAGGCAAGGCTGGGGTGGTTGGAGTGCTGGTGTTCGTGTTGGTTTCTATTTTGGGAGTAATGTGGTTGGCTTTGGGTTTGGCTTGTGCCATTGGAGGAGTTGGGGTTGTTGTTAGAGGAATGGGGTTGGCTTTGGGTTTGGCTTGTGCCATTGGAGGGGTTGGGGTTGTGGTTATAGGAATGGGGTTGGCTTTGGGTTTGGCTTGTGCAATTGGAGGGGTTGGGATTGGAGTTGGAGGAATGGGGTTGGGTTGGGATTGTGCCATTGGAGGGGTTGGGGTTGGGGTTGGGGTTAGAGGAATGGGGTTGGGTTTGGCTTTTTCCATTGGAGGGGTTTGGGTTGGGGTTTTGGTTTTGGTTTCTGTTTAGAGTGGAATGGGGTTCTTGTGGGATTGGGTCGTTGGTGTGAGGGTAGTTTGTGTGTTGTCTTGGGTGTTTAGAGGAAGGGTGTTGCCTTTGGCTTGGGTATTGGCTTTGGTGTTTTTTACGGTGTTGGAAGAAAGGGTGCTCTTGTTGGCTAGGGTTGTTGGAGTGGTGTTGGCTTTGGTGTTTTTTTGGGTGTTGGGAGAAAGGCTGCTCTTGTTGGTTTGGGCTGTTGGAGTGGTGTTGGCTTTTGTGTTTGTTTCGGTGGTGGGGGTTAATGTGTTCTTGTTGGCTGGGGCCGTTGGAGTGGGGTTGGGTTTTGTGTGTGGTTCTGTAGTGGGGGTTAATGTACGAGATCTTCTCGATAAGGATCTCCTCACCGTTGGCCAATACCAGAGAACTCTTATCCGGGTCAAAACATTGAATTACGTGTCTGGAAAAATGCGTCGGGCACTTGGAGACACCCATTGTAAGAAGAGAACCAAACCCGATTTGCTTCACGGCTTCCCTCTGTTCTACGCTCAATTTAGGAATCAGTTGAGCGAGGCCATGAGGTGATGATCTTGTTAGAAATGTCAGTTTACCTTTCTTGATGGTATTGGTTTTTTGGGGAGATGCTGGTAACTCTTCATCGAATGGTGTAGTACACGGAGAAATATTATTGGTTTCTGGGGGTGGTTCTGGTAACTCTTCATCGACTGTTGGAGTGGAAGTAGGAATAACATTGGTTTTTTTTTTAGGGGGAAAAGGTGTTAGTAAATTCTCATCAAAATGGGTAGTACCTGCAGCAACATCATTAGCTTCGACAGCAACTGTGGAAACTGATTCAGCAGTCGATGACGACTTCATATTCGTCTTTGTATTTCTCTTCCTCTTCCTTTCATATGTATCCAAGTTATTAAAACTCGAAGTAATTATTTTTGGTGGGATAGCATAAATCAGTATTCAACTAAATAAATGGAATAAACATGTGTAAAATTAGTATAAAATATATAAACACAATAAGATTAACCTACCTCTCTGGTTTACTGCGGGGATTGACGTTGGATGCAGGAGTGGGAGCAGTTTCGTTTTCGTTTATGCTCCTACAGACTTGCAAGACGACCTCTCGGGAGTCGATGGTATCCACTTCCATGTTGTTGCCTTGGTTCTCTGACATCTTTAGAAGAAATCCTTGTAGAATAAAAGAAATATCTAGGGTTTCGACGTTGAGTGTTTGGATGATCGCCGGGAGATAGAAAGAGAAGAATATGAACAATTGCTTATGAAAATGAAAAGGATGGAGAGTGGAATTGTAGCGGGAAATTGAAATTATATCAACAAGTAATGGAAGCGAATAAATATTCGTTCGATATCGTAACTTCTTAAAAAAATTCATAAAATAAATTGAAAATAAAAACTATTATTCGAAGCGAAGATTTATTCGCGGGATGTAAATGCAAGGGTAAGTGAATTTACATGACAGGCAAGTGGTCTTCTTATGGGAGTGGAGGGGGTTTTACATGAACGTTAGGCTAAAAATAATTGAAAAGAAGAAATCTTCGCTTTCAATCGTCTCCTCGAAAAAAAAATTATAAAAGTAGAGTGAACTAATTAAAGCGAATATTTAGTCGTTTCCTGCATGTCATTTTAAATTAATTGAATTAACATTTATTAATAAACGGAAATATAAAATTAATAAAAAAAAATAGTGAAGTGATTGAAGCGAAGATTTGTTCGGTTGCTGCATGTCATCTTTAATTAATTGAATTAATATTTAATAAACGGAAATATAAAATCCATGTAATTTTGGTCTTTACATACATGGGTAAGTGTCTTTCCATGATAGACAGGCGGTCTTCTCATTGGTGGGTTGGGGGGTTTACATGATGTTTTTATTAAAATTAATTTAAGCGAATACATCTTCGCTCATGAGGGTCTCCAGCCCAAAAAAATTAAATAAAAAAAACAAAAAAAATATGAATGAATTAATTGAAGCGAATATTTGTTCGGTTGCTGCATGTGATTTTTAATAAATTGAATTAATATTTAAAGAATGAAAATATAAAAATAATGTCAATTTTGGTCTTTACATAGACGGGTAAGTGTAATTACATGACATACAAGCGGTCTTCTCATGGATGAGTTGGGGGGTTTACATGTGTTTTTATTAAAATTAATTGAAGCAAATATATCTTCGCTCCTGAGGGTCTCAAGGCCAAAAAAATTAAATAAAAAAAACAAAAAAAATCTGAATGAATTAATTGTAGCGAATATTAGATCGATTCATGTCATTTTTAATTCATTGAATTAATATTTAATAAACGGAAATATAAAATTCCTGTAATTTTGGTCTTTACATAGACGTGTAAGTGTATTTTCATGAAAGGAAAGCGGTCTTCTCATGGCTGGGTATAGGGGGTTTACATGAGGGTCAGGGCAACGGGGCGTGGAGATCTTCGCTCCCATCGTATCTCACCCTTCCCTCTAACATGGTGCCCAGAGCGAAGATATCTTATCGGGTACTATATGAATATTATATTATTTCCTGACGTTAACAGGCGCTGCCGTTAACGGCGTCGTGTATGAACCCGGGATGAAACCCGGATTCCGGATTCTCCCTCCCTCCGTCTCCTACCCAGATTGTTTTATTATTAAAATAATAATGCTGCAATCTGATTGGTCCGCCATAGGGGAACACGGCAATCGGTAGCAGAAGATCTGGGATGCTCAGTTATTGACTTACTCCCAAAACAATTCGTTATGGTCAGTACCAAGAGATATAAGAAAATCTCTCGGTTTTGAATGTAGGTACCGAAAGTTAATTTATTTGCTTTCGGTATTAACCCTCTCTTTGAATGGATTTTTCACTTTCTTAGTTTGCCTAAACATCTAAGCACATCAAGTGTGTATTATTTTTTTAAGAAAAATGATTGTGTTTAATTTTATAAGTGTATATGATTATGTTTGATTATATAAAGAAGTGTATATGTTTGTGTTTGATGATAATAAGGATGTGTGGAAAGTTTGATTATAAGGATGTGTTGGGATTGTGTAATGTTTTAAGGATATGAAATGTGTTAAATTAATGTTGTTCAAGATTATTAGAAAGTGAAACACCAATCAAATTAATAATTTTTGAAGTAGTAATATCGAACTTCTATGTGAGTTTTCAGTATTGTAAGTTGACAGAATATGTTTCTGTTTAACAGAGTGTAGTGTCTAAGTCCTGATTGTCCAACTGGGTTTGTCTAAGCATTGTACTCAAACCAAATCTTCTAGTGAATATCATTCTCAAGGTTGGGAAGAATGGGTGACGTAAGAGAGTTTGCTCCAAACATTCATAAACAAACTTTGTGTCTTGTGTTTGTTACTTTCCGAATCTTCCAATTTTTTATTTGTCGCTTCAAGTCTAAACAAACATTTTCGCACTTGACACCGTTCAAAAGTTTGTGAAAACTTGTGAAGAATAGAAACATATATTAACTTTTAATAGAGTAATTATCAAAACGAAGGTTTTTGCGGTTAACAATACTTGGTCAACCCCTGCTATTGTTGACTCATTTCCTAACAGTTAATATGTTAGATATTTGGTTTGATTTATCTTAAACTAGGTTTGATTTATGTTTATTTGGTTTGATTTATTTTAAATTTGATATGATTTATGTTAGAATAGGTTTGATTTAGATTAGAATTATGTAATTAATATGTTAGATATTTAGTTTGATTTACAAAAGTAATATTCATTTTCAGATGATGGATCAACATTTAAATAAGTAAAACAAATCAATTAAAAAATCCAAAAATTTAATAATATATTTGTATAAGAAGTCTACATACAAGTTTCTGTATTTGAATTTGTAAAGAATCAAATAATCCATGCATCATTGAATAAAAAATATCTCAAACAGCTTCTTCATCTTCCTTGGGGGCTTCAGTTGTTGCTTTACTTGGAAAGTTCAAGCGAGCTTGCTTGATATGATTTGCAGGAACTGCAGAGAATATAAAGCAAACATGTTACATGAATGTGTTTCTTTTCTTCTTTAGAAATATTAGACAACCAAAACTACCTAATTTTCCTTGTACTCATGTTCCATGCGCTTGTGCTTCCTATAACATAAAGCCTGCAACAACCATTACATCAATGATTAACCGATGGCTCAAGTATCAAAAATCGTACTTAAGAGACCAAATATCACATGTTCTAATTGTTAGAAATCTTGTCTTGAAAAATAACAGAAATATATATATATAAACGATGTTACAAACAAATTAAATAAATACAATGTTACAAAGAACGAAATCACCAGATAAAATGTTGATTCGAGGCATGTGTTAGACACATTTCCCTTAAAACAGTTCCACCGTCTCCCCGTGTGCTAGAGCTTGTCACAGATGGCTGTCTCCCAGGGTACAACGAATCTAGTAGTGATTCAGCACCGGAATCACTACACAACGAGCTTGACAAAGTACCTGAACTATCACCGGGTTTCAACAGAAAATATCGAGCGAAGAACTCGAAGAAACACTCACAAGACAAGAAGAAGGCCTTTTGGAATTCTAGAGTGAGAAAGACGAAGGATGAAGTATTGATGTGGTTTTTTTTGTCCATCGAATGGTGTGGGATAGAATGCCTATTTAGATTGTTGAAATAATAAACTGTTAATTAAATCATCAATTGATCCAACGGTTGGCATTGCTTGCCTTTTCATTTGCCTTAATATTTCTTCTTAATGAAGGTAATTGTTTGCCAAAATTAATGAAGACATTTATTTTGCAATACTCACGTTACATGATTTTTTAATCTGTTAATAATAATATTAAATTATCATAACAATTAATAATAATAACAAACTCATGTAAGTCACGCTACAAATTAACAACATTTTGTTAATTGGTCATCAAGGCATTTTAAATCAATTAATTTAAATTAATTGATTTAAATTATACATTTAGATCAAATTTCACCCTTTAATTCACGTTTGAATTTCATGTGAATTTGATTTGATTTTATTACCCATATTCTAATTTCCATTCATTAATGGAATTTATAGAATTAGTTTAAAAATTCCAACAATCCCCCACATTAATGGAAATTAAAAGATTAACCCGGTGAAAGGTTCAACAGTTGAATTCTACATAGGATAGGTAAGTGTAACCCTTTGAACCTTCCCTTGTGAAAGCATATAACTTTACTAGCTGATTAGTAGACTCGATGTCCTTGAACTATTCTGTCTTTTGTGTAAATGATTACACACTTTCACATAGAATTCTCCCTAATACATGTCAAGCTCTCATGGTTGTGTCCATTTTGGCCATGGAACACGCGCCTGGTTCTGTGAGAGGGTCTAGAATTGAGCCGTGCAATTCTTTCGAAGCGGCCCCACTTCTCCCTCACATAGGTGATCTCTTTGCTCACAAAGAATCATTAAAAGCGATATACTTATCCTCGTCAAAATATTATTGTTTTGTTATAGAATTAAATCCTCAACAATAACTTTCCAAGTCAGTACAATTAGGTTGTCCCATTGAACCTAGTTCTTGGGATCTCCAGTTTGCATAGGTTGGGTTTTCCTTCATACCAACTTATAGTAGGCTAATGTCTCAAAAGACTTCAAATTATCTCTCTATTCAATAATCTGATTAGTGGATCCACAATGTTATCTTTGACTTACATAGTCAAATTTGATAACTCCATTAGAGAGTATAGTCTAATGACATTATGTCTAAGACGTGTATGTCTAGACTTGTCACTGACTCTAAGCTTGTCCAATTTTTAATTACTATCACAATAATTAGAAATTTATGTTGGTACATTCTTAGTTAACCTTGGAACATCTTCTAATAAGAAGCATAGTCATCCGTACATGCTTATCATTTAATTTTTTTATGAAAATATTGTTTACTAGGCTAACTAGTAGACAAAATGTCTTTGAACTATTCTGCCTTCGTGTAAACGATTATATATTTTACATAAAAATATTTTATTTTTCGACATAAGTCAAAATTATAGATTATAACGTTTAATCTATCCATCATAAGTTTCTTAGAAGATTTCCATACGTAGATTGCACTTCTAAGTGTAAACATATTCACTTTTAGACGTAAACTCTTTCATTTAATAATATCAACATATCATTTGATAACAACATGATATTTCGTTTAGTGCAATTCATATCCTTAATGAATTTTATCATTTTTATCGTAATTTTCAATGATAAAATATCGTACAAAAGACACGTAATGAAATCATTTTCATTGTCTTCATGATATATATAATTGTCACATCCACTTTTTAATAAAAGTATGATCAAATTTTCATATCATTATTATAAAATTTATCAACACTTTATAAACTTTCCTTTTCATTTATTTCATAAAATCTTTTTGAAGACATTGATTCTTCAAATTTTTTATGAAAGTAATGTCAAAATATGACACGTTTCTTGATTTCAAAATCCTCAAATTTTAAATATCGATTTGAGCACCAACTCAGCAAATATAAACAAGACATTTTCTTGTTATTTTTTTTTCCTTTTTGTAAAGTTGCGCAACTTTATCTTTTATAGAGAACATATTTCTCTAACAATGAATTATCTTTTCATTTATCATAATATACACAATTATTTTTGTATTATAATCAATAAAAATATTTTCCCCCACATTCGTGTTGGTATCCTTTAAATCACACACATTTGTATGATTTAAATCAATGATTTTCTAATCAAGAAATTATCACACAATTCTTTTACAAATTTCTTTTGTTATACTTATCATACATTGAATAAGATAACTATATTATAAATATTTAATTGAATAAATCATAATTTCTATACAAGAGATTAGAATGTTTATTCATTTATAAATCATTCTTCACATAATCTCTACATAAGAAATTAAAAATATTTAATCAATTAAAATATTTATTTCAACACTTAATTTCTATAAAAGAAATTAGAATATTTAATCAAATAAATATTCACTATATCACATGATTTCTACAAAAGAAATCATAATGTTTTAAGCATCTTTGACCGAAGTCGCTTAAACATTTATTTCCGGTTGCACGTTTGCATCCCGTAATATCGGCACGTTTGCCACATTATTCTCAAATCAAAGAAGACTTTACTTGTAATTATTTGATTTCAAAATTATCAAATTAAGTAAGTCTTAATGATGCAACTGGACAATGTATATCAAGTATCTTATATTAAACCAAAATTAATATATCTATATATATATATGATATTATATATTATTGCTTTTTTTATTTTAGTCACCACGATGACAAAACAACTATAATATATATAGTCAATAACATAGAAACGTAATCAGATAAATAATATGTCATATATATTATTAAACAAATATATATATACAACTTTATTTATCATTAAAAATATCGTTTAAAAAATATATGATAATTAATTAGAATGTTGATCATTTATCTTTAATCGAATATAAAACTAACTAATTATAAAAATAAATATTCATGTCATCAATTATTCGTTTCTTAATTAATTAGATGACCTTTAACATTCTATAAGAAATCTTTGTCAATCAAAGAACACATGATTTGTGACAAATTTCAAAATTATCTATTAAAATAAAAATAGATAGAAAACAAATCTTAATTTATATATATATATAAATTTCTAGATAATCATACTTATTATGAATAACATGAATCATCTTTATATTAGCTAATATGCATGATTTACATTAATAATCAATTAGCACATAATTAAATTAAATATAACTACAAATATATTTCATATCTTAATCGAAGCACTTACATTGCCATGTTTTGAACAATAATCGACGTTAAACGACTATGCATGATTATAATAAGTTCTAAAATAAATAACTTATTTAATCTCATTATACATATGACCTTCATTTTCTGTCATTATGAATCACATAATTTCTATAAAAGAAATTATTAGGATACCTAATTCATTTCATAATTTCTACATAAGAAATTATAATGATTTCAACCTTCATGATTAATGTAATTTAGACAAATCATATTATATATTTATATATATATTTTATAAAAATCATTATGAACCCATTAATCTCATAATTTTTACACAAGAAAATTATAATGATTTTTACATCAAGTCTCATGTCTGATTTCTACCAAGAAATCATTGACTACCCATTCATCTCATAATTTCTACACAAGAAATTAGAATGGTTTCAACATCAATGACTTTAACAAGTCTGATTTCTACCAAGAAATCATTGACAATCTCATTCATCTCATAATTTCTACACAAGAAATTGGAATGGTTTTTAACATCAATGACCATAGTCATTTTAGTAGATCTGATTTCTATAAAAAGAAACCAAATCATCTCATTCTCATAATTTCTACACAAGAAATTGGAATGGTTTTTAACATCAATGACCATAGTCATTTTAGTAAATTTGATTTCTACAAAAAGAAATCAAATCATCTCATCAGTTGGATGACCTCCCTTCCGTCACGCACCATTGTGTCTGAACTTTAAACCACTGCACCAATGCGCCATTTCATTGTTGTACCGCTTATATGACCTTTTGTCTTCTTTCTAGAGACAACTTATACTTCATATTTGACTAGACTCTGTCAATCAATAAATATACACATTTAAAACGATAACTTATTACCATAATAAAATGTAATATATAAAACAATGTATATAAATAAAGATATCATCTCTCTTTATTTATTAAATCATCCTACCATATTCTTATTAATTATATTGCTTAATTAAAAAAAAGGTATATATCATAATTAATTTTTTCAAACTGAAACCATATGTTTCAATTATAATTAATTTTAACACCATAAATTTTATAAAAATTGAAAGCTAACATATTAGTTACTTTCTTATTTTTATTCATTATTATTAATAATTTTAATAACCAACAAACATTTATTTAAAAATAAAATAAATTATTGTTTTCTAATTTATTTTCTAGAAAACTTTTGTATAATAAATATACATCATTTTTCTTTAGAATATTAGCTTATAAAGGTAAGCTTTCATACAAATAATATTAATAATAATTAACATTATATATATATATATACAATAAAAACTTATCTTTGTAGATTTTTCTATTCCTTTAGATTAACAACTTTATCTTGTCGAAATAATCGATCATCTGGTTTATAACATCATAACTCATATTCCTGAAACATCAAAGACAAAAATTTCGATGGCACAAGCTACTAAATAACTTAGCACATGAAACTGTTTTAAGATTGTTAGAAATCTTGTCTTGAAAAATAACAGAAATATATATATATAAACGATGTTACAAACAAATTAAATAAATACAATGTTACAAAGAACGAAATCACCAGATAAAATGTTGATTCGAGGCATGTGTTAGACACATTTCCCTTAAAACAGTTCCACCGTCTCCCCGTGTGCTAGAGCTTGTCACAGATGGCTGTCTCCCAGGGTACAACGAATCTAGTAGTGATTCAGCACCGGAATCACTACACAACGAGCTTGACAAAGTACCTGAACTATCACCGGGTTTCAACAGAAAATATCGAGCGAAGAACTCGAAGAAACACTCACAAGACAAGAAGAAGGCCTTTTGGAATTCTAGAGTGAGAAAGACGAAGGATGAAGTATTGATGTGGTTTTTTTTGTCCATCGAATGGTGTGGGATAGAATGCCTATTTAGATTGTTGAAATAATAAACTGTTAATTAAATCATCAATTGATCCAACGGTTGGCATTGCTTGCCTTTTCATTTGCCTTAATATTTCTTCTTAATGAAGGTAATTGTTTGCCAAAATTAATGAAGACATTTATTTTGCAATACTCACGTTACATGATTTTTTAATCTGTTAATAATAATATTAAATTATCATAACAATTAATAATAATAACAAACTCATGTAAGTCACGCTACAAATTAACAACATTTTGTTAATTGGTCATCAAGGCATTTTAAATCAATTAATTTAAATTAATTGATTTAAATTATACATTTAGATCAAATTTCACCCTTTAATTCACGTTTGAATTTCATGTGAATTTGATTTGATTTTATTACCCATATTCTAATTTCCATTCATTAATGGAATTTATAGAATTAGTTTAAAAATTCCAACACTAATAACCCTTTAAGTTAAAGTTAGAAGAGAAGATTGTGGTACTTCTTAAATTAAAAATAAAATCATTGCATCTATTAAATGTTAAGTTATGCATTTTATTCATAACCACTGTATCAAATGAATAAAAAATCACACTAATTTAAATCAATTCCAATGGAATCATTACTTTTGCACATTGAGTTTTCATAATGTAGTTCTTAATCATTTGACAAGATTTTTTTTTTTTTTATTTTGAGAACGCTGGGTTCCGCTACTCCTATGGAGTGCGACTAATCCCCGCGGGTTAAGTACATAGCCCGCAAACATACTTAACCAATTAACCAGGCGCAGAACTTGTCGCCTGACGGGCTCGAACCCAAGACCTCATGGAGGCCTAGGGGATATCCACCTCTTATTGCCACTAGGCTAGAAGAGGGGGTTTATCTTATGGTTCATGGTTTCATTAGAATTTGGGGATGGATGAGAAGAAGTTGAAATGTTATCAAGATCCATATTCTTAATTTTTGACAGTGCTAAAAGAAGAAAACTGGTAAGGCAAATGATGTTCCTAACCTCTTCTTCTTCATCAGATGAAAAACCACCATCCTCAAGTTTTCTTTTTTCTGGTAATGCATCTGCAACAAAGATAATTGTAAATGGCACCATAATATAGAAATAGAAGAAATACACCAAATATTACCTCTATTTCCTTTCATTTCTCTTGGGTCCTTTTCTTTTGATACACCAAATATATCATAACAAAGATCCTTCATTGAGTTAGCTACCTGAAATTTGAATCCTCATAATCAACATTGTTTCAAGTAAACAATACATTTGAAAATATTTCATAGAACATTCTTCAAACTTACATTAGAAAACTCTGATTCAGATGTGCCACAAAGCTGAATTAACTTAATCTTGTCTACCTTGAGCTGTAAACAAGAAAGAATCAAAATAAGATGCATTTGCAATGAAGGGTATGAGTAAATTCTTCTTTAACCTTTTGCTTCTTGGCACATAAGAAGAACGCAACAGCAGTAAATACAGGTCGAGTGAAATCAGAACTTGCTCGACGCGAAAGTGGCAATGATGCAATGAAACGTTCTTTGTACCTAGAAATCAAATTAGATATACAATTGAGTGTTTTCTGGTACCTTCAAAGAAAGAAGAACAAATAGGCAAGTGATATGCATATCTTACTGGTATAAACCTCTAAGAACAATTGGAATTAGCCTGATACATCCAAACTGAATAGCTAATTCTCTGATATCAACCTTGTTCCTGTGATTTCAGCAATTCAATTCCATTTTTAATCGAAATGTCACAACTCACAAGAACAAATATAACAAGGTATGAATATGGAGTGAAAACTAACTTGACACCAAGACCATTCTGCATAATATTAAAGGACCTAGTGTATGCCTTATCAGACATTCCACTCAACTTAGTAGCTCTTCGACGATCAAATATAACGTCAAATCTGAGATTACATATAAGACAGTTAAGATTACTGCATTCTATGGTTGAAGATCTTATAGTTCTTGTAAATACCTTGAGGCAGCCATCTCTAAGCAAATAATTGCCTTGCAAATCTCGCCCTGTAAACAGTGGAGAACATAGATCAAATTCAGAACAGTTCGAGTAGAATTAACTTATGGGTATTGAAACCCACCACTCCGATGGAGGAAGAATTGAAGTGTAGATCACAAAGACGACGTAATTCAGTAGCTTTTCGTATCACATCCTTCGAATCCGCGAGACCAAGCTTTTTACTAATATCTGCTATGTCCATATCTTAGATAGATAGATAGATGAAATTAAGAAAGATAGTTAGAGAGAGACAGAGCATTCTTTGATCTTCTTGCATTAAGGAACACAAATGGCGGAAGTTGCCGTCGCCGGATAATTTAGCCGGGAATATTTGACGGCAAAAGTTTTATCTCTCTAGTTGTTACACCAAATTATTTTATTTTTTCACTAAAAAAATATTATATCAAGATTTTAACAATAATATAATTATGTTTTGGGTTGTAACATTAAAATTAAAAATGTTAAACTCATTTTAAATAATATAAGAATATGGAATCAACAAACAATTTAAACAATTTAAGTGGTTTATAGTGTTTCAAAATACAAATAAAGAAATTTATCTAAACAAAATTTTTATTATTTTAATTTAAGTAAATTACAAGATTAATATTATAAATTATTGTAATATTATACTAATATGACTTTAAAAAATATTATCACAATCATTATCTCAATCAAGTTGTGAGAATCTTTTACAATATTCTAAAATAAACTTAATATATTTGGGAAATTTGACAAAATGACCCCAAAGATGGTCAAATTTGACCTGATGTTCGCCCATAAATTTAATTGCGTTCGTGGTTTTTTAATTTTTTTTGACGAAATTGCCCTTTTCGCGAAACGATAAGGGACTTAGCGTTTCGCGAAGTGGGAATGTGTAAATGTCTAGATTACCCTTACTATTTAATATAATCTCCCCTATTTTTTTCATTTCTTTTCTTCTCATTCTCTCTCTTCCCGCTCTTCTCCTCTTTCTCTCTAAACTCCGACAGCGATCGATCGGCGACGACGGGACGAAATCCACGACAATAGGCTCCACGACGAGCACGAGCACTATTCCACTTGGTACGTTTATTTTATCCTATGATACTTAAAGTTTATTGATGTTTGGTTTCTTCAAATCACTGTTGTTGAGGGTTACTTCCCGTTTCGTTAATTCCTTCCCGTTTCGCTAAGTGCCTAGCGATTTGCGAAGGCCTTCCCGTTTCGCTAAGGCTTCCTGCGAAGTATTAATTATCCATTTCCTGTTTATAAATCAAATCATGTTTTTTATTGCAATTGAAGTTTCGTTTTCTATAATGGAGAGTGGAAATTTGATGCTGATGAAATACTGTATTTTATGCCTCTTCAATCAAAACATTTGATTTATCCCAAAGTACTCGTTATGCTGAATTAGTTGATAAACTCTACGCTAGACTTAACGTATAGAAATTTACATACGATTTAGTGCTGCAAGTCAAGTATGATATTCCGAATATCAAAAATTCAAAACCTGTTTTTATTGATGAAGATGGGGATTTGAACATATATTTATCACGCTTGATTTTGGGTCGAACCGTGTCACCATTGTGTGTCTCTGTAGTAGAGAAGTCAACATTTACTAAAGAAAAGATACCACTACTTACATACCCAACTCAAGAAAGTATACTATCACCACAACTTACTCAAAAAATTGTACCACAAGTTGTACCCTCGGAATTCATTGTTGAAAGTCAAAATGAAGCCGAAGAAAACTATTTGCCTCACATCCCACTTACTCAGGACTTGCATGTTAATACTGGTGCAAAGGCATCAATACCTATACTAACTAGTGCAAGAAGATCATCAATGGGTACACCAACTAGTGCAAGAAGAGCATCAATGGGTACATCATCTAGTGCAAGAATATCATCAATGGGTACACCATCTAGTGCAAGAAAATCATCAATGTGTACACCATCGACAGACCCGACAGACACATCACTGCCAGATCCCTCATTTGCGATGGCATTAACTAGTGAAATCGTATTTGAAGTCAGTGCGTTGTTTCAACTTAGTCTATATAAATATGCGATGACCAATCATTTTGAATTCAAAGTGGAGAAGTTAAGAAAACATCTTTGGTGTGTGAAATGTTTGGATGAGACATGTAAGTGGAGCTTGCGTGCTGTGAAAGGTACGTTTTCTAAGATGTTTGAGATCCGGAAATTCGAGCAACAACACTCATGCTCAGTTTTGTCGAGGCAAAGAAAAAAATGTAAACACCAGCATGGGTTATTGGGCAGTGCGTGAAGAGCAAGTACATGGACCATCACCATAACTACTTGCATAAGAAAATAATTGAAGACATGCAGACAACTTATGGGATATTTTTGACTTATAATAAGGCATGGAGGGCAAGGGAAAATGCTTTAATAGCGGTGCGAGGAACGGTAGAGGATTCCTATGGAATATTGTCATCATACCTTTACATGTTGGAGAAGTATAATCCTGGTACCATAACTGACATCCAGACAGACGAGCTCAGCCTCTTCAAATATATGTTCATGTCCCTAGGCCTCTCAATTAGGGGTTTCAAAGCCTTTTTCCGTTTTGTATTGTGCGTTGATGCTATTTTTCTTAAGCACAAGGTGAGTGATCAATTATTGGTGGCTATTGCATTGGATGCGAATGAGCAACTATATCTTGTCGCATTTGGCGTTGTTGATTCAGAGAATAATAACTCCTAGACTTATTTTATGCAAAAACTGAGAGACGCAATTTGATTAGTTGATGATCTCGTCTTCGTATCTGACAGACACCCAAGCATCTCCAATACCTTGTGTTCTGTTTTTCCAAAAGCAGACCACGGTGCGTGCACATATCACATAAAGATGAATATTATGACCAAATTCAAAAGTGATAAGTGTCATGCGGAGTTTAATTCCGCTTCTAGAGCGTACACTATCCACGAATTTAATCAGTTTTTTGAGAAGATCAAGGCTAAAGATCATAGGATTGTTGCCTATTTGGAAGAAATTGGGTTCCAAAGATAGAGCATTTTTTCCTAGTAAACGATACAATCAACTCACAAGCAATTATGCTGAGAGTTTCAATAGTCAGAGCAGGGAAGCGAGAAAGTATCCCATTTCAGAAATGGTTGAGTATTTAAGATTCACAATACAACATTGGTTTAACGATAGAAGAGAAAAATCGTCCAATCACGAAAAAGTTTTATCTCCAAATTATGAGAAGTTATTACATGACGGATTCGAGAAGGCCAGATTCTATATAGTCCAATCGCTTAACCGATTCGAGTTTTATGTGCATGACAATCAGTCCCATTTCAAATTCAATTTGAAAGACATGAACTGCACTTGTAGAGTATTTGAAGTTTCGGATCTTCCTTGTACGCATGCAATGGATGCTGCCCGTAGCCGAAATTTGGTTTCTTATGACTTCTGTTCAAGGTATTATTCAGCTCACATGTTCAATTTGTTTAACCAATTGATAAATCGTTATATTTTCCATGCACACATGTATTATACAACTGAATGTTGGATAAATGCATATGCGGAGACATGTTATCCTCCTAGTGATGAAGAAAATTTGGATGTTCCTGAACATATCAAGCAACGCTCGTGTCTTAAACCAAATGTCAAGGTTAAGAAAGGTCGACCACAAACAAAGCGTAGGTCATCCCAATGTGAGGTCTGTAAGCTCCCGAGATGATGCAGCTCATGTGCTGGACTAGGACATAATAGGGTAACATGCAAATCAGTGATGCCTCCACCATCTACTGCAAGAGCATCATCATCTAAGCATCATTAGTCATCAACTCAACAGTATGAACCTTTAGCTTGAAAGATTATTATGGTGATAAGTTGTAATATATGTTGTTAATTGAATTGAATTATGGTGGTACTGGTCAGATATAAGTTGTAGTATATGTTGTTAATTCAAGTGGTTTGGGATAAGTTGTAGTATATGTTGTTAATTCAGGTGGTTTGGGAAGCACTTAGTGAATCGCTAGGTCCTTATCGAATCGCTAAGCACTTAGCGAAACGCTAAGCACTTAGAGAAACGGTAAGTACTTAGCAAAACGCGAGGTACTTAGCGAATGGTTAAGTTCAAAATTCAAAATCTTACCTCTGTCTTCTCCTTCTTCTTGTCTAAAATTCAAGTCTGAAGTGCAAAATTCAATATATGAATATACATTTTACAATTCAACTTCAAATATTTTAACAATACATTTTCATTACTTCAAGTTGTCTCCAAAACAAAGGTTCGATAATTTACATTACATCAAATCAAATAATTTATCCAATTTACAATACTAAGGTTTGATAATTTGATGGAATAACCGGACCGCCATCTTCTGCCTCCAAAACTCCATATTTTCTGAGGTCATATTCTGCACGCCTTGGTTAGCAGTCAAGTATTCCATATACATGAGCGTGAATACACCACAGTCCCCACTCTCGGTTGCTCTTGGGACTTCCCTTACCTTAGTTGCTGCGGTTTTGACTTTCAGGTGTGGAAACCGTTTGTATGTCATAGGTTGGATGGGGTCTTTGAAGTTGAAGTCAGGATACATTTTCATCTCACATGTAGTGACTGTCTTTGCAAATACATATGGAATCATCTCACACAACGGTTTATAAGAAGGATCCAGATTCTTATAAATATAAGCATCGCAGTCATACACGTCAATGCGATTCTTTTGAAGACGTGCTACACACAAAATCCAATTCTTCTGGCTTATGTTCACGGGCACGTATATATCGTCGATTGTTGACCATTCAGGCATATATCTATGCTCTAAACCCATGTAATAGTCTTTAAATTCTTCGACTAAATATTTTGCACAATCTTTACTAAAAGTCTTGTGCTCTCGCCTTATTCTATTTGCCAATACGCAATCCCCAATACGCTAAACTTTAGAATATTAAAAGTCTTTTTATTTCTTTAGCTTAATTACTAACGAAATCAAAGTCAAACCATCTTCTCTTATCTGGAGCTCAATGATGGGTTCTTAAATGTTCTTTTCTGAAAAATCTAAATGTTTCCATTAATGTAAAAAGATAAAGTTTGTTTTGCTAACACAACTTCTCTTCAAAACCATGAGTGATGTAGATACCTTGTCAAATGAAGTTCATGATTAACTATAAATAACAAAAAATCTTGACACTTAACGAAATGCGAAGCACTTGGAGAAACAGTAAGAACTTAGCGAAACGGTAAGCACTTAGCGAAACGGTAAACACTTAGCGAAACGGTAAGCACGTAGCGAAACGGTAAGTCCTTAGCGAATCTTCCCTGAAATGAACCAAATAACAAATATGAACCAATATGAACCAAATAAGAATAGGTTAAATCGAAGGTTTGAAATGAAGATAATGGAAACATAAATATAACTCGAATTAGGTTAAAGGTTTGAAATGAACATCTTCTTCGACCTTCAAATCCTTAGAATCCTTCACCTGCATGCAAAATAGGTTTAGGGTTAGGGTTTATGAAGATCGTGTAAATAAAAACATAAATCGATTTAGGTTAGGGTTTGAAATAAAGATCATGTAAATTTGTATGAAGTGGACCGCAGCCCCGCCTCCGTCGCCGTCGCCGCCGTCAAAGAGAGAACAAGAGAAGAGAGATAAAGGAAATGAAGAAAATGGAAAAAGTAAAGTATTTACACTAAACCCTAATCCACTTTGCGAAACGCTAAGTCCCTTAGTATTTCGCGAAAAAAACAATTTTGTCAAAAAAAAATAAAAGACCACGAAAGCAATTAAATTTATGGGCGACCATCAGGTCAAATAACCCATCCTTTAGGGTCATTTCGACAAATTTCCCATAAATTTAATCAACATTTATGTCTCATTCTTCCTTGCATAAATTTTCATAAATAAACAATGAAAAATGTATTATTTAACCCTATATAAGATGACTTATATGTGAATATTAATTAATTTTTTATTCTAACTTTTTAATTTATAACCACTAAATTTATTTATAAATTAAATATTAAGATTTTAACAAAAAATTTGATATACTTGCAAAGAGACTTCATTATATATGTGTATACTAACTTTTTAAAACATTTTATTAAAATATTTTTAAAACATTTTATTAAAATATGAAGAAAAAAATCACATTTAAATTTTTTAATTTTTCAACAATTTTACTATCTAAATTCATATTCATACCTTAATCGTTCTGGAAAACATTCTACTCGATTATGTTCATTTCATGTTCCTCCATCTCCCTATTCTCTAAGAACATACATGAAGTGTCATTCCTTCCTCTTTTTAGACGACGACATCAAAGAAGGCCGTAGATTTGTTTCTCAAACAAAAATTATGGTTTTTGTTCAAATATATGTTTTTTGGTTACTCTCTACATCAGAAGGTACCCTATAGTTTCTAGGGCATCAATTTTGTATATTCATTCATGATAAAAACTAACAACTATTGACTCACACATATGAGAAAAAGATTCAATTAAGAAAATTATAAATTTCCGACATCTCTATAATGCATTCAATTCTTGAGCGGAGATAAAGATGCTCAAACAATCGAGCTATTTAAACATAATTATTATTAGAATATTCTTAAAGGTTGTGATAATATATATATATAACATATAATATCTTCAAACACATTATGAAAGAGAAATTGACAATTTAAAGTTGAAGATGAGATTTTAAGATGTTGATATATAATTTTCAAGCTACACTCCTCTTAGTGTTGTTGTCCATTCAAAATAAGAAACCATGATAAGGAAGGGTTGTGGTTATTATGTCCCACTTGAAAAATATATGCAACAAAGATAAATAACAAAAATTTGACGGTGATAGATAATTGATATCTATTCAAAATTTTCTATCATCATTTTTTATAAAGGATTGGAATACAGAAGGACTATGGCATAGTATCCAATGAGAAGGATGTTGAGTTATGGAGTTTACAATTATAATAGCTTTAGGTAAGTTAATTAGAGTTTATTAGTTTTGAGTTGGGTCTGACCAAAAGTTATTTAAATTTTATTACCTAAATATTACTTTATAAATATTTTATTATTAAAGATTTACACATGTAAACAGAATTTTAAAGAGATAATGTTTGAGCAAAAAAATTTGTATTCCTTCTTCTTCATAGTGAAATCACGTGGATGCTGAAATTGGACGTAGCTCTTTTGAGTAAATCATTATAAATTTATGTCTTCTTGTATTCTTATTTTCTTGCATTTTTATTGATCGTTTTCAAGCAAGTCGGATTTTGGGATCCAAATCCTAACAACTGATATCAGAGATGCTAGGCTAGATTTTAAACGATGGAAGGAGAGAACAATATAGGACATGGCATTGGAAGATTCGATGGAACATATTATACGTTCTAGAGGATACTGATTGAAGATTACCTCTACGGAAAGAAGCTTCATGTTACTTTGAGTGAGAAACCAAATAAGATGGATGAAACTAAATGAAAAGTCATTGATAGACAAGTTTTGGGAGTTGTCTGATTGATGTTAGCCAAGACTATTGCTCATAACGTAGAAAATGGGAAGATCACCATGGATCTCATGAAAACTATTTCTGATATGTATAAGAAACCATCTATTAACAATAAGGTACATTTAATGAGAAAACTCTTTTACTTAAAAATTGTTGATGGTATTTATGTCATTACTCATTTGAACAAATTTAATACAATCGTGAATCAATTACTATCTACTGAGATTAATTTTAGGGATAAAGTTAGTGCCCTTATTTGTTAGTATTTTAACCAAATAGTTGGGAACCTATGATGGCAACAATTAGTAATTTTGTTGAAAAATCTAAATTGAAATTTATTGAAGTTAAAGATCATATTAATGTTGAAGATGTTCGTAAAATTGATTCCGGTGAGACATTCAAAAGTTATGCACTAAGTGTTTAATACATGGGTAGAGATAGTGATAGAAATTTTAATCGAGGTAAGAACAGGTCTATGTCGAGGAACATGAAGAGTTAGTCCAAATATAGGCGAATATTTGATTGTTAGAATTGTGATAAGAAGAGTCATTTGACGAAAAACTACAAAGCACTGAAGAAGAATAGTGATGATAAAAATGATACAGTCAACGTAGTAATAGAAACTATCATTGATGTGTTGCTTCTATCATTTGATAGTCTAATAGACTCATGAGTTTTGGACTCGGAAGTGTCTTTCTACACTACTGCCCATAAAGAATTAATGGAGAACTATGTGGCTAGAAACTGTGGCAAAGTTTATCTCTCAGATGGTGAGCCACTGTATATTGTAGACATGGGAGACATCAAATTGAATATGGAAAACAGTTCTGTTTAGAAGATTAATAATGTGAGACACATTTAGGATCTAATACAATTTGATTTATGTTACATAGCTTGATAACGAAGGTCACAATTTTAGTATGGAAACGGTGTGTGGAAGGTGACTAAAGTAACAATAGTTGTTGCTTGAGGTCACAAAATTGGAACATTATACATGACTTCAACATGTAGAGATACAGTTACTACTGTTGTTGATAACTCGGAGAACATTAAATTATTACATTGCATGTTAGGCTATATGAGCGAAAAATAGATTAAAATCCTTTTGAAGATTTGTCAGATTCTAGAACTAAAGTTTGTTAAGAATTAGTTATGAGAAAATTACATTTTTAAAACACATAAACATGTGATTTTCTTACAGATTGGGAAGGAGCTCAAGAAAGAAATGTTAGAGTTGGTACACATGGATGTTAGGGGACCTACACATGTTTCATCTATTTGTAGATGATTGATAGATGACAGTACTACGTGATGTTTATAGATGTTTTGAAAATAAAATATGGGTTTACTTTATGAAGCACAAGTCTGAAGTATTTGTTATTTTCAAAAAGTGGAAGGCTTTGGTTGAAAATGAAACAAATCAGAAGGTTAAGTGTTTAAAATTCGACAATGGAGTTAATTACATCAATTCATATATCAGAGAGTATTGTGATGTGAATGTGATTAGTATGGTGAAGATTGTTTGCAGAACACCTCAATAGAATGTAGTAGTTGAACAGATGAATCAAACATTGAACGAGCGTACTAGAAGAATGAGATTGCACATCGGACTACCTAAAACCTTAAAAGTAGAATTTATCAACACTATTATCTAATTAATAAATAGAGGACCCTATGTTCCTTTTGAATTCGAAATTTCAGAAGAAATTTGGAGCAATAAAAGGTAAACCTTTCTTGTTTTAAAGTGTGTAGTTGTTTATCATATGTGAATATTAGTATTAATGAATGTGAAAGTAGAAAATTAATCCAAAGTCTAATTTATGTTTTTTCATCGGTTATGGTGATATCGAGTTTGGTTATCATTTATGGGATAATCAAAATTGGAAGATCATTCGTAGCAGGAACATCATCTTCAATTAACAAGTTCTTCACAAAGATTGTGTTGGGAAGACATTATATGGTGATTCAAAATTGGAAAAGACTATTACGGTCGATATAAGAGATTTTTTAGCTGAACATATACCGATTGTCGAAGAAGACCAGTGTGTTGTTGAAGAAGAAATCGTTAAGAATGTGGCCCCATAGGCAAATCAGCAAACATCAGTCATATAGTCGAGAAGATCGTCAAGAAATTGAAAACCAGTAGAGAGGTCGTCTCATCTCTAAACTATATCTTGATGACAAATAAAGGTGAACATGAATTCTACGAGAACGTATTACAATTTGATGAATCGGTTAAGTGGGAGTCTACGATGAAAGATGAGATGGACTATTTGATGTCAAATCAAACTTGGGAGATCACTAAACCAAAAGTAAAGAAAACATTTCACAACAAATGAATCTTTATGATTAAAGAAGATAATTGTTAAGTCAAATTATTTTGACTAAGTGTCAAAGTATTTTGACTATTGGAATTTTGTTAACGAGTGTGTATAAAACTTAATCTATGCCGTCTAATCATTTTTGGTGCAGTTGTATCAAAAACAGGTTATATTAGACTAAGTCTAAATGAGGTTCATTAGACTGATTGGCTATTAGATACATTGAGTTAGACGTGCAGTCTAATAGAGACGTAGTTAGACGTGTAGTCTAACGGATACGTATTTAGACGTGCAGTCTAACAGACGTAGTTAGACGTGCAGTCTAACAGACATAGTTAGACGTGCCGTCTAACGGATACATAGATAGACGAGCAGTCTAACAGATACGTAGTTAGACGTGCAGTCTAACAGACATAGTTAGACGTGCCGTCTAACGGATACATAGATAGACGAGCAGTCTAACAGATACGTAGTTAGACGTGCAGTCTAACAGATACGTAGTTAGACGTGTAGTCTAACAGAGACGTAGTTAGACGTGCAGTCTAACGGATACATTGTTAGAAGTACAGTCTAACAGATACATAGTTAGACATGCAATCTAACAGACATAGTTAGACGTGCAGTCTAACAGATACGTAGTTAGACATGTAGTCTAACAGACGTAGTTAGACGTGCAGTCTAATAGATACGTAATTAGACGTGCAGTCTAATAGACATAGTTCGACGTGTAGTCTAACAGATACTTAGTTAGATGTGATGTCTAACAGATACGTAGTTAGACGTGCAGTCTAACAGATATGTAGTTAGACGCGCAGTCTAACATATACGTAATTAGACGTGTAGTGTAACAGCCGTAGTTAGACGTGCAGTCTAATATATGAGAGTTAGACGTGCAATCTAACTCCTTCAAATTAGTCTGAAGGGATGCGTAGTTAATCGATCTATCGATACTTAGAGAATCATACGCATACAAACTGGTATACGAAAGAGTTGCTTTCTTGCTTTATTGATTACGCCAGACCCCGTCTCTATAGCCAGACCCCGTCTCTATTGATTACGCCGATCCTATCAATTGGTATCAGAGCTCTGTTTCTATTCTCAAGCATCAAGAATCTAAATCATGTCTATCATCAACGAGATCCCCATTCTGTCAAGGGACAACTGTGAATATTGGATGATGAGAATGCAAGCTCACTTGGCTGCTCTTGATTGTGATATGTGGAGCGTCATTACTGATGGCCCTATAAAAATTTCGAAGCCAAAATGTGAGTGGACTACTGAAGATAAGATGACCAACAACCTGGACAATGTGGCCAAAAATATTCTGTATCAATCGATCAACATGAACATATTCTACGAGATCAAGTCTTGTTCCTCTGCTAAAGAAATATGGGAGAAGCTGACTCAGATCTATGGTTGAAATATTCAAACCAAGAAGAATCAGAAGGACCAGAAAGTTTTCATGTGTGTTGAAAACAAATCCAAATGGGCCGACAACGATTCAGAGGATTTTCCTGCTGAAAAAGAGACTGAAACTGTAACGTGCCTGATGGCAGACGATCAATCCAAGGTAAATGATGTCTCTACACCAGAATTTACCAACGAAGAGTTAACTACTGCACTTAATGAAATGACTATTGAGTACAAGAAGCTATCAGATTCCTTTTATGAAATGAAAGTAAAATATGAGGCCAATATTTCTTCTTCACATTAAACTTCTGAAACAAATGTTTTTGAAAAGAAAGTAGGAGATATCTCATCCGAGAATGAGATGCTCAAGGAACAGATTCAAACTCTTTTCTCTGAAAACAAATGGTTAAACTATGTTGTAAGTGCTTGGACAAGGTCTGGAGAAGCTGTCGAACATCAAATTAGTATGTTGAAACCTATTGGATCTAGATCCGATTTAGGATTTGATGAAAATGACCCAAACTAGTCCTGTAAAGAGTCAAACTCAGCAAATGACAAGTTTAAGCCTATAAACTTTGTCAAAGGGAGTCTAACAGACAGTGAATCTGATCCAATTCATGATAAATTAGCTTTGAAGAATGAAATAACTTATGTTACGCCGATTGTTAGCTGCCTGAAAAATAAGTTAGAAGCAGCTAGCAAGTCTAGAAATCTAAAACCTGACTCAAAGTCAAGGAGTTTTAAAAGAAAATCATCTTCAAAAGCAAAAAGATCAGTGACTAGCAGGAAGGCGTCTGCTATGTCAAAATCATACGCATTAATCAGAACACAAAATGGTAAATCCATCAAAATATCTCAAATATGGATTTCTAAGGGACTAATTAATCGATGACCCAATTGAATGTGGGTACCAAAGTTTATAAATAGTTTCTTGTATAGGTGATGCAGGAGAGCTGCAGGAAGGAAGCATGGAGAATACTCTTCTGAGTATACATTTTAGAAGATCAACAATGGCCTCTGCCATTCCAGAGGACTAAGTGTTTTTATGTTTTTTAAAAATATTTTTGGTCCTAAGGACCTCAAAACATTTGTTGAATTCATTTTGTACATGCACAAAATGAGAGGGAAATTTTATTTTGGAAATAAAGATACACTCAGACAAAAGGCCTTAATCGGTCTATTAGACGAGGTCGTCTAAAGGAAAAAGAGTGTACTTAGACGTATTTTTGCTCACACTCTATGCATTTAAGTCTGCGTGTCTTGGTTAAAAATATGTGCGGTTAGACGTACACGTCTAATAGACGTTAGACATTTTTACGTCAAGAGCAAGTGGATGCTCACGTCTAACCAAAGACACGTCTAATGCGTGTTGTTCATGCGTAATTAGACGTCGACGTCTAATAGACGTTAGACGTTTATAGGACACGTGATTAGACGCTTGCATCTAATAGATCCATACGTCTAATAGACGTTTAGATTTCATAAGTTGGTATAAGTAAGAAAAACATCTAACCACGTGTGTATTAGACCGATGAAGGACAACTGTCCCACGTGAGGCGATATCTAATTTTCCCGCTCAAACAAAAACATAGTCATCTCCGAATAATATGAAGACACATGTCTTTCAAGTTAAGAGACAATGAATAATATACTCTCAAAATAATGATGACTACTTGGAAAGGACGTCTAATATTAATTGATGGGCCATACCCCTAGGAAATATGACGGTTATTCTATGCGACTTTTAGGAGTCTATATAAGGACACTTTGCATGAGATTGAAAGCTTTTTTTCACTCAAGTTTTCTAAGAACCCTAGATTGCTTCGATTTTCTCTCTCATAAACCCTTGTTTATCTTGTGTCTGTTCGCATTCTGTCGAAAATGGGAAACAAGAGAGTCACACTTGGTCATTGTACTCTGCAGGTTGATTTTCCCTCCGTCTACACGTTCGATCAACAAGATGTGGTCGAGATGTTTAGAACTCTTGAATATTCCGGTCTCGGAAAGTACCTTGGTGGGCCGTTCATATTCCATGAAAATGAAGTAAGGGAGTTTTTCAAATCGGTGACGATGGTCGGCGATTCCAATGTGGCAACCGTAAATAACACCGAAAACTCCTTCAACAAAGCCTCTTATGTGGAGTTCTTCGAACTTCCGTCGGAGAGGCACACATTCAACTTGAATCTGCCATCGGAAGTAACAGTAGAGATGAAGACGTTTTTCTCTGCCGATGGCTTGGAGATTCGACTTAACGGGAGTAAAAGGGCTCTCAAACCACAATTTATTTTGCTAAATGATGTGGTGGCTAAAGAGCTTCAAGGGAAGGCGGGGTCTTTTTATTTATATAGTCAAGATCGTTTTGTCTACATGTCGGCCATTTCAAAAGGGATTCAGGTCAACTGGGCCTCAACTTTGTACCAGAATCTATGCTTTACGATCAATCAGGAGAACAAGGAAAGTGTAAACTTTGCTGCTCAACTAAGTCACTTGTTGGAACATTTGGGGGTCCCCATGGGGGATTCGGAGTCGATCAACTCCACAAGAGTGTTTACTGTCTTCACCATTGCCAACACCCTCGTCCGAATGAAGAACAACAAAGAATCGCTCTTGGGAGCCTCAAGCTAACAAACAGGAGGAAGGTATGTTACTCGTTCCAAACATCCAACGACTTTTTTCCTGTCTACAGGAGCCAAAAGATCTAAAACCATCAACGAATCAAAGACGAGTTCTACCAGTCTTAAGAGCCCTTCGAAGAAGGATTCTAGAATAGTCGATTCCAGAGTCAGCCAAGGTCCAGTCGAACTTGCTTCCATTCCCATGTCTCCCCTATCTCCAGTTGTGAGTTAGTTGCGAAAGTCATCCAGGTCCTCTGTTTCAAGAGGAGAAAAATCAAAGGCGCCCAGGGTGTCTAATTCGGTGAAAGCGTCATCGAAGGTAACCCATCCCCAATCTCAGGCCGAAGTGCCTAAAATTAATGTTCCTATGGTGGAACAAGACAAATTTGTTTTTATTCATGTAGAGGAATCTGCTGTCGGGCCAACTGTTGAGTTAGTTGGTCCAAATACTAAAAACCTTGACAGGGTTCTGTCTCCTGTCCTTCAACCCAATATCGTAGCTGCTGATGCTACAATGTCTCAGGAACCAGAGCACAGTGCAATTCTTACCCTTGATGATGGTGATGTATCTGAAAAGGCAATTTCTATGCTAATCGAAAAGCCTCATGTTCCCAATCCTGTCCCAACAGAGTCATTAGTGACTAGTAAGCTTGTTTCAGCCGAACCCACGCCAGGACTCTTTGTGAAACCTCTTACTACCCACGAAATCATGCGTTCCACAAGACAAACTACTGGAATCACGATTGGGGAACCAAGGCCCATTCCAAAGCATGTTGAGGTGATTGGAAAAGGGAAGGATATTGTAGTCGATTCTAATGAGGATGTCTCTGAAGCAACCTGCATCGTCAATCTTATGATGGATCAGGCCAACATTATTGCTGCTGAAAAGATCGAGATTTTTGATACTTGGGTCTTGAATAAAATTTCTATCAAGTACGATGAGGTCATCAAGGGCAGAAGCATCAATAGGCAATGGTTAAAGCTTGTAAGCAATGAGAAGAGAGTCTTGAAATGGGCCAAGACATTGGAGGTCTATGAAGCTCTTAAGAGAAAAGAGCTAGTTGAAGCAAATCTAAGACGAAGAGCTCTCTTTCCGATTCTGCAAGCTAGAAGAGCCAATTTCAACCCTCTTGAGAAGAGTGCAAAGGCAGAGGAAAAAGCTCTGAAAAGATTGGAAGAGATTATGGAGGATTATATTTCTGTTGTTACTAGGTACATTCATGGAGCAAATTGCTCAGGGGCCAATCCATTTGGAAGTTCTTCAGATGAAGATGAACTTATGGATCTGTCCGATGATCATAATGTTGATGAAGATGAGCAAGCTGCTGCTCTTCTTATAGAAATGGGAAGTTTTTCAGCAGAGGAAAAACGTCTAATGGCTCAACCTCATATTGAGCAATCTATGGAACCCGTTCAAACCAACCCGATTACAGAAGATGAAAAAGTTGTTGAAGAACATGTTTTATTTCCTGTTATTCAGGAAGAGAAAGTATTGGAGTCCCTGTTCTCGAAGTAGAGGCATCTTCAGAGAAAGAGGCTGAAGTTAGTCATCCTGGTGAAGCCAGATTTGAGGGGGAACCCTCAAAAGACAAAGAATCATAGAATAGTTCCTCATCTAAGGGGGAACAAGCCACAAATGTGGATCTTTCAAGCCTCTACCATTTCCTGGCATCACTGCTACAAATATTCATGATAATATTCTCAACCCTTATCATCATTCAGGAGATTTATCCGATAAGGTTCACAAGGTATGTGAAGAAATTTTGGAAGAAGAAGAAAAAAAAATCTGAAAGTGAGTCAAAGAAGGATGGACCCGAGCAGTCCATGCAAGTTCATATCCACATCAGTCCTATTCAGACCGCTCTAGCAGATTCTCAAGAGATTTCATCTAACGAAGGATCTGCTGACGACACAAAACTTATGAAGTCCATGACAACATTGATGACAACTCTTCAGAAGAATATGGCTGTAATGGAATCCAATATGATGAAAATCATGAAGACTTAGAAATCAAACAAGAAAGAATTTGTTGATCTTCTTAAGACTCAAAATGAGATGTTATAGACGCTGAAGAAGAACACGTATGAGGTTCATATCGTAAACAATTCTTACTCCAAATTTGATAAGAACTTCTTCAAACAACAATCTGAGCTATTTCACTGCGAAAGAGAAAATGTCATTGATATGCATAATGAAGTTATGGATTGAATGAGCTTGCTTCGAGATCAGTTGGTTGAGGTTCAAGGTAACATGAGCCGAGCTGACGCTGAAAGGTTAGAACAGGCTGATTCTTTTGAAAGGAAGATTCAGGAAGAAGAAGATGCAAAGGTTGTTGCCGAGAAAGAGAAGAATCTTATCACTCAAGGTGAGGACAATAGAGGAAGAAGAGGTGGTGGTGTTTCAACTGGGACCAGGTCCAAGCGAAAGCCAGCCGATGATAATAGCGACAGACCAATCAAAAGAGGAGGAGGTCGCAGCAACGATCGCTGTGGTAGAAGTACTAGAGGTTGCAGCGGCGATCGTGGTGGAACTGGTCGTGGTGGTCACTCTCTCCCTCTCTTTCACAACCTACTGACTGGTGAAGAACTCAGCTATGAAGGATCTCGCTTCCCAATCGACCCACTCATAAAAAGGGAAGAACAATGATCTCCTTTCTCTTAAACTATTGGCTATTAGTTTATGAACTTGGTTCTTTGAATTTGGTTTCTAAATATTAGTTTTGGAAAATATTTCTGTAAGATGGGTGAACAAGTTTAACTCTTTCTTTTATATGATGGATGCTTATTTTGTTACCTATGCAAAGTTTTAACATCATCATCAAAAAAGGGGAAATTGTTGGGTCGAATTATTTTGACTAAGTGTTAAAGTATTTTGACTATTAGAATTTTGATGATGAGTGTGTATAAAACTTAATCTATGTCGACTAATCGTTTTTGGTGCAGGTGTATCGAAAACAGGTTATATTAGACTAAGTCTAACTGAAGTTCATTAGACTGATTTACCATTAGATGCATTGAGATAGACGTGCAGTCTAATAGAGACGTAGTTAGACGTGCAGTCTAACGGATACGTAGTTAGATGTGCAGTCTAACAGACATATTTGGATGTGTAGTCTAATAGACGTAGTTAGACGTGTAGTCTAACAGATACGAAGTTAGACGGACATTCTAACAGATACGTAGTTAGACGTGCAGTCTAACGGAGACGTACTTAGACGTGCATTATAACGGATACGTAGTTAGACGTGCAGTCTAACAGATACATAGTTAGACGTGCAGTCTAACAGATACGTAGTTAGACGTGCAGTCTAACAGACGTAGTTAGACGTTCAGTCTAACAGATACGTAGGTAGACGTGCAGTCTAACAGATACGTAGTTAGACGTACAGTCTAACAAATACGTAGTTAGACGTGCAGTCTAACAGACATAGTTAGACGTGTAGTCTAGCATATGAGAGTTAGATGTGTAGTCTAATTCCTACAGATTAGTCTGAAGGGATGCGTAGTTAGACGTGCAGTCTAATGTATGAGAGTTAGACGTGTAGTCTAACTCCTTCAGATTAGTCTGAAGGGATGCGGAATTAGACGTGCAGTGTAACGTATGAGAGTTAGACGTGTAGTCTAACTCCTTCAGATTAGTTTGAAGGGAACCGTAATTAGACGTGTCATCTAATCCCATTAGACCAGGTGGTGTAATGGATCCTGCTATTAGACGTGTGCGTCTAATTTCATTAGACGAGGTCGTCTAAGTGAAATACGTCTAATGCCATGCTGAAGCAGTTTCTTGAAGCTAGCACCCGTCTACCCACGATCAACTAGCTATACACTACTGCTGCTCTACTTTCCAGTGAAGATCAGTACGACAACCAGTTACAACAATTGATTAATGGAACGTAAGCAAATATGCTTCCCACTACTTGTTTTAATAGGAATATTTCACGCACTAACAGATTGGTACGACCACAATCCTGGTTCTGAGAGTTTGTTGTGTACTATGGAGGCGTTCCAATGGAAGCTCGCCACGTGTCATTATGGAAGATTCGACCGTTGGTATCTGCTCCTTATTTAAAGATCTTCAAGGACAACGGAAGAATCTCTGGAATTATAGATTAATCGATCTATCGATACTCAGAGAATCATACGCATACAAACTGGTATACGAAAGAGCTACTTTCTTGCTTTAATGTGTGTTTATCAAGAGAGAGTTAGAATCAAAGCATTGTTTTAGTTGAGTGATACACTTCATCATATTGTTAGTTGAACAGAGTTTGTTCTGTTCAACAGTGAGCTAATCGTGCAAATGTATTTAATTTTAACAAACTTATAGTGAATCCTTCCGGTGGTTGGAAGAAGGGGTGACGTAGGAGAGTTTGCTCTGAACATTCATAAATAAACTCATTCTTGGTTCTTAGCTTCAAACCTGAGCAAACGTTTTCGCACTTCAATCGTTCAAGAGTTTGCAAGGGTTTGTGAAGAATAGAAAGTAATTTAAATCCTTAACAGGATTTCTATCAAACTCTTTGCCCGAAGCCGTCATCAATAGCCAGACCTCCGTCTCTATTGATTATGCCTATCCTATCAATAATCATAAAATTATAAGGTACACGGCAATGTTGGTTGTGAAAGGATTTTAATAGAATAAAGGTATTAACAACAACAAAATCTTATCTTTAATGGTTAAATTAATGGAAATCAGAACTATTTTGAGTTTGTTTGTGAAAAAATACCTTCATCTCAATAAGTGGATGTCAAAACGATTTTATTTACGGTGATTTGGATGAAGAGATTTAAATACGACAACCACAAGGCTTTGAGATAAAAGGAAAATGTGAGTTTGTGTTTAAGCTTCAAAAGAGTCTGCATAGTTTTAAATAGGCTCTAAGACAATGGTACAAGAAATTTAATAGTTTCATGAAAGGTAACAACTTTATGATGTGTGAAGATGATCATTGCTGCTATATCAAGAGATTTGTTAAATCATACATTATTCTTCTCCTCTACGTTGAAGGCATATTGATTGTTGAAGCAAACTTGTACGATATTAACAAACTAAAGAAAGAGTTGTCTAAGAAATTTATAATAAAGGATTTGGATGCTGCAAAATAAATCATTGGGATGAGGATCTCTAGGGATAAAGAGGTTCTCAAACTTTCACAAGAAGAATATGTGGGGGAAAAAAATCTGCAGATTCAACTTGTACGATGCAAAACTAGTTCTATCCCCTTAGCTAGTACTTTAGACTATCAAAATATGAGTAATCTTCAATAAAGAATGAGAAAATTTACATGGCTACAGTTTTGTATGTATCTTCTATTTATTATATTATGTATGTGATAGTTTGCACACGACTAGACATAACACATGTAATGAAAGGTGTTAGCAGATTTATGAGTAACTCGGGTAGACAACACTAGGAAGTAGTAAAGTTGATAATATGATACTTAAGAAGAATTATGAGTCTTGCTTTGTGTTTTTGAAAGTATAATATGAGTTTGGAAGGATATGTTTATGTTGACAATGGTGGTGATGTTAATAATAAGAACACAGCATAGTACTTTAATACTTGGGGAGGTACTATAATTAGTTGAGTTTTAAAACTGTAGAAGATTGTTGTTATTTCTAGTTGTGAGGTAGAGTATATTGATGTGACAGAGTTTCTAAGGAGATGATGTGGTTGCAACCCTTTTGCGAGAATTAGGTTAAGACTATGAGGGAAGTGTGTTGCGATGCAACAATTAGAGTGTCATTCATTTGACAAAGAATCGTGTTTATCATAGAATGACGAAGAATATATAAGTTTGTTATCATTTCATCCAATCATCTTTAGAAGATGGTGTTAGAACTTGAGAGATTCTCGGGAGTGAGAATCCAACTGATATGCTAACGAAAGTTGTGACAAATGAGAAATAAAAATTGTGCGCAACTTCAGTTTGCTTTCTTAGTTAAGACACCAGATAATGAGCCGCTACCAATCGAGAGATTATGAAGTTAGTCTCCAAGTGAGAAATTGTTGAATTGTAGAGTTTACACTTATTATAAACTCTACATAAATTAATTAGAGTTTATTGAGTTTGTCTTTGAGTTTGGGCCTGTACAAAGAGTTATTTTAGGTTTTAATAACTTAATATTTACCCTATAAATATATTATTGTTAAAGATTTTATAGGATAAGACGTAATTCTAAAGAGATAAATAGCGTGAGGCAAAAACTTTGTATTCTTTCTACTCTATAGTGAAATCAGGTAGCGGCTGAAAATGGACATATCTCTTTTGAGTGAACCACTATAATCTCTGTCTTCTTGTGTTTTTAATTTTTTTCTTGTGATTATATATATATATCATTTCAAGAAAGTTGCATTTCGACACCCGAATCCTAACATTAATGAGGAAAAAATAAATATTTTAAAAGACTTATTATTAAGGAAATTTGGGAGGTCGTCGATAGTTAAGATAAAGATAAGGCTTGGGGCCTAACGGTTACACAATTGCTTTTGTTACAAAATTTTGGGATAACTTAAAAAATGACTTCCTCGATTATTTTAGACACTTTCATGCAACAAACTCCTTTGAGAAGAGTTGGAACTCCAATTTCATTGTTCTCGTTAAGAAGATTTAAGGGGCAAGGGAGCTCAAGCATTTCAGGCCTATGAGCCTCGTGTCTATAAAATTATGGAAAAAACATTTGCGAATAGATTTAAGACTACCGTAAAAAATCTTATATCTATTAACCAAATGACTTTTGTGCAAGATAAACATAATAAAGATGTGGCCCTCATCGACACCGAATGCACCAATTATATCCGCTCCAAAAAGGGAGAGGATGCATTTACAAACTAGATATTGAGATATCTTTTGATCACGATAACTAATATTTTCTTCTTTTTATTCTTGACAAGATGAGTTTTAGAGCGAAATGGAGGAGTTGGATCAAGACTTGCATATCTCAGATAAGGTTCTTTGTTGTCATCAATGGAGAAGTCTACGGCTTCTTCCAAAGCTCGAGGGGCCTCAAGTAGGGTGATCCAGTTCCCCATCTTGTTTATTATTGTTATGGAAGACATTTCCAAACTTTTAACGAAGGAAAACATTTTGGGACTTTTCATTGGTCTAAACCTTTGGACTTCAAGAAGACCTTACTATTTATCTCATCTCTTTTTTTGCTAATGACACTCTTTGCCTTGTGGAACCCAGTGTAGATAATCTTATGGCACTCAGAAAGATCTTGATTACTTTTGAAATTTTCTCTAAACTCAAGATTAATAGGACAAGTCTAAGCTCTTTTAAATTGGAGATATTCTAAACACTCAAGCATTGTCTAGTATCCTCGGTTTCAAAATTGGCATGCTTCCCTCGAAGTACATTGGATTCCCTCTTAGAGCCAAACGAGTTGCAAGGACATCTAAAATTAGGTTGGCTCTCTTAAGAGAAAATTTCTATCTAAGGAGAACAAATTGGTTCTCATCAAGAACTCTCTCGCTACCATCTCTACCCACATGATGTTACTATTTCACATCCTTGTCTTAGTATCTAATATAATGGAATCTATTATAAAAAAAACTTGATTTAGGTAATTCAAATGCTTCTCACCTTGTTAGATGAGACACTTTGAAGTTATCCATCCCTGAGAATAGGCTTGAAATTAAAGACATCTCTGTTCATGGCCAGGTAATAGGGTAAGGCAACATATACAATTATATAGGGCCCCTAGATTTTTAAGGGCGCCAAATTTTTTCAATTTTTCTAAATATATAGTATTATTAGTTATTTAATTAATTATTAAATATATATTATAAAATAATTAATATATTTTTTCCTTAATTAATTAATATTATTTTTATGTATTATAAAAAAATTATATTGTAGATTATAATTATATTTTTAATTTATGTATATATGGTAAGATTAATGATAGGAGAGAAAAAAAATTAAAAATGTAGAAATGTGATTAGGAGTTTCTAACTAAGAATAAAATTCAAAAAATCTATTATCTCTTCTCTCCCTTAATAATTTATCCCTTTCTTTATATTAATAATTATTATATCTTTACTTATTAATGAATAAATATTTTTAATTTAGTATAATACAATTAACTATTATTTTTTTTAATTTGAATCCTTTTTATTATTAAAAATTATTTCTGTAATTACTATAAGAGACTAAATTAATGAGTAATGAGAAATAAATAATTTAAATTTTATATATTTTTTTCATTTCTTCATAAACATATTAAATTTAAAAATATGTATATATTACCATCTAACATTTATGAAAGAAAATAATACACGTCATAATGTCATTCATTGCAAATATTTTGCTTCAATATTATTTTGTATAATTTTTTAACTTTAATGGGCCAGAATTTTTTCATGGGCTAATAATTCTCAGGGTACAAAATGAAAGTGGCAGTCTTTCGAAGAACGCACTGATTTCTAAGAACGACATTCACGATTACGAGTGGATACCTCTCTTAGGGAGAACATACAGGTGAAGAAGTATGTGGCGACGCACTATCATCTTGGAAGACACTCCATCTCCTTTTAACCTTATTGGTGGGTAACGGTAAAAAATTGAATTTTGAAATGACTCTTGGCTCCCAACTACATAAATTGGTTGTTTCTTTTTGTGATCTTTTGCAAAAAAAAATTAGAGTGGAGGACTAGAAATCATGATTGGAAAATCCATTTTCAATGCAGGCTCTCACAAAAATAAGAGGGAAGACTATCTAGACTTATTGACTCACTTTCACATGTTTGTATCGATTTAGATACAAATGACAAGTTTATTCTGAAAGAATCTCTTGATTTCAAGGCTATCACTATCTATTGTGCAACTCTTCTAAGGGCCCCGACTCATTTTCCTTAGAAAGATGTGTGGAAAACTAAAACCTCTTTTAAGATATCTCATTTTTCTTAAGAAACAATTCACAAGGGGTCCTCACTATTATTAAGCTTCAACAGAAATAAATGAACATGGTTAGTATGTGTTGTATTTGTGAGAGAAGTGAGGAAATCATCGTTCATTGGGTTCTTGTAAGAGACATGTAGGCATTGTTGTAGAAATTGTTCAACATTCAATGGGATGTGCCTCCCAAAGTTTATGACTTTTGGGAGAAATGGATCAACTAGGAAAGAGTAATAATATTGTGTACGATTGGAAACTCATCCCCTCATCCCCTCATATGGTGGTGGACAATTTGGAAAAAAGGAACATAAGAACCTTCCAATAGAAGAATTATGGCACCGAAATAATTAAAGGGTTTATGCTTCATGTGTTTGCCTCTATTCGAAAGAGGGATTTTGTACCAAATGAGAATGTTTTGACATTATCATCATCTAACACCTAGTTTAGTCTTTTGCTTTGTTTAATTTTTTAATTTCTTTTTTCTCTCTCATTTGTAACTATTGAGCGCTTCTTGCACTCTTTTTATCTATGAAAGTTGATATTTTTAAATAAACCTAAATTGGGATGGGTGGAGTTGAAGTTTAGAAAGATGTTGTGTTGTTGTGGATGAAATCTTTTCACTAGTTAATTAATTTTTCTAAGTGACATGATGTTGAACAATGTAAAATGTAGCTTTAATATAAATAACAATATGTTTGTAAATAGAGTGACAACTTATTACATTAGAAGCCTCATAAATAACCAACAAGTTGACAACATTTGACACCGATCAAACGGCGCAAACTCTGATAAACAGAAATCTTCTCAAATTGCTACCTTAAACCCTTGAATATATTTTTACTCTACTCTCTCTCTCTCTTGTTATTCTTAAAACCCAGTTAACCTAAATGAAAAAAATAATCTCCCTTCACATTATATACTGTGAGCCTAAATAAAGCCAACACTAAGTCGGGTCTCTCCAACTAGGAGGACAAAACCCAATAAACTCCCTCAACCGACTAGTTGGAGGGTAATGTCAACCCAACAACCGAGCGATAGAACTTGAAGATGTTTTGTGACAACACTTTTGTCATCATATCTGATCCATTATCATATGTATGAATATTTTTTAGTTCTAACATATTTTCATCCAAAACATCACAAATTTAATGATAACAAACTTCAATGTGTTTTGACTTTGAATGAAATGAATAATTCTTGAAAAATGAATTGCACTTTGATTATCACAAAATAAGACGTACCTTTCTTGTTTTAACTCAAGTTCCATTATGAATTTTTTTAACCACAATAACTCTTTTGTTTCCCTAGCTGCAGCTATAAGCTCGACTTCAGTAGTAGAAAGAGCAACACACTTTTGCAATTTAGATTGCCAAGCCACAACTCCCCCGATAAAAGTCACCATATATCCTAAAGTAGGTTTTTGATTATCCAACTTTTAAGCCATATCCGAATCAGTATATTCAATTAACATAGGCTTCTCACATCCCAAACTTAGTTGAAGATTCGTTGTTCCCCGAAGATATCTCATAATCCACTTCACGGTTTCCTAGTGATGTCTTCCTGGATTTGATAAATATCTACTCACCAAACTAACAGTGTGCGTTATATCAGGTCTAGGACAAACCGTATCGTACATAAGACTACCAACTGATAAAGAATATGGAATGTTCTTCATAAAAACTTTTCATCATTAGTAGAATGACAACTAGTATGACTAAGCTTAAAGTGATAAGCTAAAGGAACACTCACCATTTTAGCTTTTTCCATATTGAAGCGTCGAAGAACTTTATCAATGTACATCTTTTGTGATAAATACAACTTTCCATTATCCCGATCACGGATAATTCAAATCCCAAGAATTCAACATGTTGATTCCAAATCATTCATGGAAAACGACTTACTCAAAATCTCTTTTAGCTCACTAATTTAAGAAATGTTTTTTCTATCAATTAACATATAATCTACACTAGAGCAGACGAATAAAAAAAACATCACTAGAGAATTTTCGTACAAAAACGCAATGATCAGTCTTGTACATCTTGTACCCATATTTAATTATAACTGAATTGAACATCCAATAATATTGTCGTGGCGCTTGTTTCAAACCGTAAAGACTCTTCACTAATTTGCAAACAAAGTCTTCTTTCAATTTGTCTTGAAAATCCTCTAGTTTCTCTATCTATATCACTTCTTCTAAATTTCCATAAAGAAATGTTGTTTTTGTTGGTAATATTATCTCGTAACAATTACACATAAATATTATATTAATACAATACAATGATAATAGAACAGATACAATATATTATTTAATGAGATGAAGAAAAAGTCTTCTTGTTTGCTGAGTCATGTGAAATCACAGTTCCATTAAAACAGTTTTATCATCTCTCATTTGTGCTGGTGAGTTTCTTCGGTGGTTGATTCCCAGGGTACAACGAAACCTGTAATAATTTAGCACAGAAAAAATACTACAACAGCAAACTAGACAAATATACCTAAATCAATCACCGAGTTTCGCACAAAAATGGTTGAGTTAAGAAACTCGATGAACATGCCCAAGAAAACTCAAATGAAAAAGGAAAGACTTTTAGAATTCTAGAGTGAGAAGTGATAAGATAATGTGTGGAGAGGAATATAAGGTGAAGGGATATTTATAGTCGAAAATTGAACTTGTTGGGTCAAATTATTTTGACTGAGTGTTGAAATAATTTAACCATTGAGATTTTGATGATGAAATGACTTATGAGTTTTGATGAAGGTGTATTGAAACAATATTTCATAAGACTTGGCTCTAATGAGGGTCATTAGACCGATTTTGGCATTAGATGCATAGAATTAGACGTATAGTCTAACTTGTCGGAGTTAGACATGTAGTCTAATGAACGCATAAAATTAGACGTATAGTCTAACTCATCGGAGTTAGACGTGTAGTCTAATGAATGCATAGAATTAGACGTACAGTCTAACTCATCAGAGTTAAATGTGTAGTCTAATGAATGCATAGAATTAGACGTACAGTCTAACTCATCGGAGTTAGATTTGTAGTCTAATAAATGTATAGAATTAGACGTAAGTCTAATATAGACGGAATTAGACGTAAGTCTAATGTATTCGAAATTAGACGTACAGTCTAACTCCGCGGAGTTAGGCGTGTAGTCTAATAGACTTGTAATTAGACGGATGGTCTAATAGATATTTGGAATTAGACGTACAGTCTAACACATCGGAGTTAGACGTGTAGTCTAATATATTTGCAATTACACAAATAGTCTAATTTGTACAGAATTAGACGTGCAGTCTAACTCAGTGGAGTTAGACGTGGAGTCTAATAGAAAGTGAGAGTTAGACGTGAGTCTAACTCCTTCAGACAAGTCTGAGGTAGAACCGGAATTAGACGTGTAGTCTAACTCAGTGGAGTTAGACGTACAGTATAATGGTTATTAGATAATTAGACGTGTAGTCTAATTAGTGAAAGTTAGACGTGAGTCTAACTCCTTCAGACAAGTCTGAGGTAGAACTGGAATTAGACGTGTAGTCTAACTCAGTGGAGTTAGACGTACAGTTTAATGGTTATTGGATAATTAGACGTGTAGTCTAATTAGTGAAAGTTAGACGTGCATCTAACTCCTTCAGACAAGTCTGAGGTAGAACCAGAATTAGATGTGTAGTCTAACTCAGTAGAGTTAGACGTGTAGTCTAATGGTTATTGTAATTAGACGCAAGTCTAATTCTATTAGACTAGGCGGTCTAATAGATGTTATTATTAGAAGGAGATGTTTGATTTCATTAGAATGATTTTCACAATCCGTCTAACTGAAATACATCTAATGCTCAGTTTAAGGAGTATGCTTGAAGCTAGCATTTCACCTACCCACGTGCTATAGCTGTATCCTACTCCTGCTCCACTTTCTAGTGAAGATTAGTACAACAACTATATTCAACCAACCAAGGAATGCCACGTAAGAGAATTTTCCTCACATTACTTGTTTTGAAGGTACATCTCTGATGGAATATTCGGCGCACTACCAATGATGTACGGCCACGATCCTTGTGCTTAGAACCTACTGTGTACAATGGAGGCTTTCCAATGGAAGAGTGCCACTTATCATTCTAAAAGATTCGACCGTTAGCTCCTGCTCAGTATTTAACAAATCTCAAGGACAACGGACAATCTGTCTCACGAATTTTCCGATCTTGATCATCTTGCTTACTGAATTCAAGCCTTTGAATACTCATATTGTGAAATTGCTTTCTGATTGTACTATGTGTGAATCAAGAGAGAGCTAGAATCAAAACACCTTTAGCTGAGTGATATTCTTCATATTGTAATTGAACAGAAAGTGTTCTGTTCAATAGTGAGCTAAGTGTGTGTAAATTGTATTTGATTCGAATCATATTATAGTGAATCCTTCCGGTGGTTGGAAGAAGGGGTGACGTAGGAGAGTTTCTCCGAACATCCATAAACAAAATGCTGCGTTCTTTCATTTCTGTCATCTTTTCATATTTCATCTTGTGCTTCAAACCCAAGTAAACAATTTCGCCTTGAATCTGTTTCAAGTGTTTACAAGTGTTTGCGTAGAATAGAAAGCGAATTAAATCCCTAACAGGATTCCTTTCAAACCGTTTTTCATAAGCCTTCATCCATAGCCAGACCACCGTCTCTATCGATAAAGCTGATCCTATCAATTGGTATCAGAGCCATGTTTCTATTCTCAAGCCTTTCCTGAAAAATGTCGACCATATCCAAAAATGCCAGTGCTACAGCCATTCCAACTTTCTCTCGAGAAAATTACATTGTTTGGAAGAAAAGAGTTCGTGCTCATCTATCTTCTCTTCATGATGACATGTGGAGCGTTATCACAGAAGGTCCTATCAAGATTGATAAGGAGAAGGCTCATTGGACCGCTGATGAAAAGAGGCAGAACAACCTCAACAACATGGCTCTTGATATTCTGTACAGATCTCTCGATGACAGTATGTTCAACTACATCATCGAATGCGACACTTCCAAAGAGGTCTGGGACAGACTCACTCAACTGTGCGAGGGCAACGAGCAAACCAAGGAAAACAAGATCATGGTTGCCACTCAACAGTTCGACAGCTTCAAGATGCGTCCTGGTGAAACAATGAACGATTTCGACACCAGATTCAGTAAGATTGTCTCCTATTTGTCTATCCTAGGAAAGACCTATAGCAACCGGGAGCTTGCTATCAAGGTCATGCGTGCTCTTCCAAGACTATGGCGATGAGAGAATCCAAAGATCTTAACAAGATCTCTCTCTTTGATCTCTTTGTTGATCTCAAGGCCTATGAGTTCGAGCTGAACTGTAGGATGGAAGAAGACCAACCCACGTCCGTTATCATTGCCAAGGCGCTGGTGACTGCTAAAGAGCCACCAACCGCTCCGGATGTGAAGATGGCAGCTAAGTAGCTGAGCAGCGATGCCATGTATCTCTTTGTGAAGAAGTTTGGCGACTTCATGAAGAAAAGCAACTCTAACTAAAACTCTTCAAATTCTAATGACAATAAAAAACTAAAGCTAATGTTACTTGTTTTAACTGTGGTATTAAAGGTCATTATGCATCGGAATGCCGGAAGCCAAAGCGTGAAGATGTCAAGAATGATGGAAAAGAGCTGAAGGCTCTTATGGCAGGTGACGTGAAGAACAGAGGAAGTAGCCGTGGCTCTTATTTTTCATCCAGTGAAAGTGATGAAGAAGAGGTGGCGTGCTTCATGGCAAGAGAAGATGAAGAAAGAACTCAGGAGACTGAGGTATTTGACTTCTGTTCCGAAAGGTTTTCAAGGGAACAACTAGTAGCTGCACTAGATGACATGGTCATCGAGTACAGAAAGCTAGCAGAATCTCTAAACGAAACTAAATCTTCATCAGATGTAAACAAACCAAATTTGTCTCAAGCTGAAGAGTCAAAAGTTTTTGAAAAGAAAATTGAAGAGATCTCATCTGAGAATGAGATGCTCAAAGAACAGATTCAAACACTTTCATCTGAAAACAAAAGGTTAAACTATGTTGTCTGTTCATGAACAAGGTCTGGAGATGCTGTCAAATATCAGATCAGCATGTTGAAACTTGCTGGATCTAGATCCGGTTTGGGATTTGATAGCAATGACCCTAACGTGTCATGCAAAAAGTCAATATCATATGACAAACTTAAGCCAATAAGTTTTGTCAAAGGAAGTATGACTAACATTGAATCTGATAATATTAATGAAGAAGTTGCTTTCAAAAATGAAATAGTTTATGTTCCGCCTACTGTTAGTTGGCTTAAGAATAAGCTACAAGCAGCTAACAAGTCTGGCAATCTAAAACTTGACTCTAAGTAAAGGAGTTTTAAAAGAAAATCTTCTTCAAAAGTTAAAAGATCAGTGGCGAGCAGGAAGTCATCTACTAAGTCAAAATCTTATGCATTAATTACAACACAAAATAGGAAATCGATCAGAATAACTCAAATATGGATTCCTAAGGGACTAATTGATCGAGGACCCAATTGAGTATGGATACCAAAATGTGTAAATAGTTTCTTTTGTAGGTGATGCAGGAGGATTGCAGGAAGGAAGCTAGAAGAATACTCTTTTGAGTACACAGCCTGGAAGATCAACAATGGCATTTGCCATTCTATTAGAATACATGTTTTTATTTGTTTAAAAATGTTTTTGGTCTTTGGACCACAAAAATTATTTATTACATTTTTATGTCCATATACATAATGTGAGGGAAAATTACTTTGGAAGTAAAGATACTCTTCAGACGAATATCTTTAATCGGTCTAATTAGATATGGGTGTCTAAAAGAAACAGTGTATACTTAGACGTATTTTTGCTCAAAATCCATTCATTTAAGTCTATATGTTGAGGTGTTATACCTACGCGGTTAGACGGACACATCTAATAGACGTTATATGTTTCTACGTCATGAGCAAGAGGATGCTCACGTCTAATCAAACACATGTCTAACACGTGGTGTTTATGCGGAATTAGACGTACACGTCTAATAGACATTAGACGGATTTTTATAACACAAAATTAGACGTATGCGTCTAATAGACTCATCCATCTAATAGACGTTTTGTTATATGGATTTATGGAGTAAGAAAAACGTCTAACTACGTGCTGATTAGACTGATCAAGGACAGCTATCCCACGATTGAGAGCTATTTACTTTTCCCCCTCAAAATATCAAACAGCCATCTCTTACTAACATGAAGACACGTGTCTCTCAAGTTTAGAGAAAATGAATGATATACCCTCATTTTTAATGATGACTCCTTGAAAAAGGACGTCTAACATTTATTAATGGGACATACCCTTAAGAAAAGACGGTTATTATGTATTTCTCTCTACTGTCTATATAAGGATATTAGTGCATGAGTTTGAAAGTTTTCAATCTCTCGAAATCCTTAAGAACCCTAGTTTCCCTTGCATTTCTCTCTCTAAATCTCTCTGAAATCTTGTGTCGTTTCATATTCCTTCGAAAATGGTGAAGAAAATAACTTTGGGCCACTGTACCTTGCAGGTGGATTTTCCATTGGTGTACACTTTCGATCAACTGGAGATGGTGGAGATCTTCTGAACCCTAGAATATTCTGGGTTAAGGAAGTATCTTGGCGGTCCTTTCATATTCTATGAAAAAGAAGTTCGCAAGTTCTTCAAATCGGAAACTATGGTGGGTGAATCCATCGTAGCAACCGTCAACGGCATGGAGTTCTCATTCGATGAAGCAGTTTATGCGGAGTTCTTTGAACTTCCAACGGAAGGGCACTCGTTCAACTTGATCCTTTCACCAGAAATCAGGGAGGAGATGAAGAGAACCTTTTATGCCGATGGTTCGATAATCCATGTTAATGGACCCAAGAAGGCCCTTAAACCTCATTTCATTCTGCTGAACGACGTGGTGGCAAAGGCGCTACAAGGGAAATCTGGATCTTTCCATCTCTATAGTCAAGACCGTTTTGACTATATGTGTGCTATTTCAAATGGAATTCAGGTAAACTGGGCTCATACCCTTTTCCAGAACTTGTGCTTCTCGATCTGTCAGACGAACAAGGAAAGCATAACGTTTGCGGCTCAATTGAGTCATTTGTTGAAGCATTTGGGAGTTCCTATTGGTGAACCTGTGCAGATCAACTCTCCAAGAGTATATATTGCCCTTACAGTGGCCAACACACTAATAAGGATGAAGAACAATCTTGAATCTACATCCGGTGCATCTAGTTACCAAACAGGTAGAAAACCCTCTACCCAATCCAAGCAACCTTTTGCTTCTGTCATGTCAACAGGAGCAAAAAGATCGAAAACGGTGAATGAATCGGAGGCCAGTTCTTCCAGTTTGAATAGTTCAAACAAGAAGGATTCTGAATCTGTCGATTCAAGGTTAAGGCAAGGTCCAGGCGTACTTGCTGAAACTCCGATGTCCTCTCTATCTACTCCCTCAACCATCTTGAGGAAGCCTTCGAGATCTTGTTCCTCAAAGGAGAAGAAGACGAAGGCGCCCCGCGCGTCTAAATCATTAAAGGCAACTTCCTCTAAATGTTTGGCCGTTGTGCCTAAATTTGATGTTCCCGTAGTGGAACAAGCTGAATCTATATTTTCTCCGTTGAGAGAATCTGCTGAAGGGCCCGCTGTTGAGTCAGCCGGTCCAAATGTTGAAAATGTTGACAGGAATGTGTCTCATGTTGTTCTAACTGATCTTGTAGCCGCGGGTGCTACAGAGTCATCTCAACCAGAACAAGGTGCTACTCTTACCCTGGCTGCTGGTCAATTTGTTGAACATGAATATTTTGTTCCCGCTCCTAAAGATTCATTGGTAGATGGGAAAGTTATTCGTTTGGAGCTCCCTGTTGAGATCTGTAAGAAACCCCAATCAACGTTCGAACTGATGCGTTCCAAAAGACAGACAAGTGGAATCGTGTTCGGTGAACCCAGACCTGCTTCAAAACCCGTAGAGGTTGTTGGAAAAGGTAAGAAAATCGCATCTCAAGTTCCTGAAAAGGTATCGGAGGCAATAGGGATTATTTACCTCATTTTAGAACAAGTTAAAGTCATTACAGCTGAGAAACTAGAGATTTTTGAATCATGGTTCCTGGAGAGACTGTCGTCCAAGTACAATGATTCTTTGTCAAATTCTGCAATAACAAAAGAATGGAAGAAGAGGGTTGTAAATGAAAAGAAAGTTCTTAAATGGGCAAGAACTTCAGAGGTTGCTGAGGCTCTAAAGAGAAAAAATCTAGTAGAAACTTGCCTGTATGGAAAAAGAATTGAAAATTGATTAAAAATAGTGTAATATCTCAATGACAATTAGTATATTATAATTCCTACCAAAAAAAATTATATCAAATTAAACATATGAAAAATTAAGGTGGTTTCAATTAGTATATTATAATTCCTACCATTTATAATCTTATAATTTTATAATTAACCATTTCATGTTTTAAAAGAGGATCACCTATTAACAAACCATTTCCATTTACTTACTCTTACAAAATATATATTATCAAAATTAATCATTATAAATGAAAATTAAATTAATTATTTTTTAAATAATAATAAAGTCTCAAACTTACCCTTACATTCACGCAATAAGTATACGGATCTATTACTAATTTAAATGAAATATATTAATTTATCACTTATACAAATTAAGACATAAAAAAATTAATTATTTTTACAAATATACCGAATACTACAAAGAAATTGAATAGTTTCATACTTATACAGAATACGACAAATACATTCAAAAATTTCACATTTTTGCATAATACGACAAAGAAATTGAATTGTTTGAAGGTTTGAGATATTTTTGTAGTATAATAGTATACTTCATTATTTATATAGTCTAATATCGATATTGTGTTTATCAGATTTTACTATGTTTGTGATTTTAACGTTTTAATCACATTTTCTATATTTTAAAAATTTTTAATATTAACCAAATATACATAATTCTAACTACCTTGAAATTACTTTGTATAACTTATAATAGACATATATCTTAAAATTTCAATTAATTAGATTTTATAATTATATTTGATGGTGGTTCAAGTGGGAGATTATTCTATTCATTTATGTTAACAATTTTATACTTCAAGACAAAGATTATTCTATATTATTAATTTTTTAAATTTATTAGTTTATTAATTTAAGTTAAATATTTTTGTCAATGATTTATAAAGATAACCAATAAGTACACCTATGTTTTTTTTCTACTAATAATTTTAAAAAATCTTCAATTAAATATAATATATAATATAAATATTTGTATTATAAAGTGCTTATATTATTCAGGTTTGACATATAATATTTCTATTACATTAAATAAACTTTTACATTATAAAATTTCTAAAAAAGAAACACTTAATTTTTAAATTCTTTAAATCTCAATTTCAATTTTTTCTGATAAAATATGGTGATATTAGTGTATAATTAAAAAAATTGACATTCACTATTTACAAAAACATTGATATATATATTTTTATATATATATTATTAATATGTAATCAAATATTAATAATATTTCATTTCCAAAACAAAAATATAAGTCACTTTTTCTTTAAGTTAATTTAAGGTGTTTAATAGTATTAAATATTTTATTTTTTATATAGCATAATAATATTTTAAAATGGATGTTTACTATATAAAAATTTAGTTTAGGAACTATATATGGAAATTAATCAATAGTATTAAATATATCTCTATCTAAAAAAAATATTCAATTTAATAAAACCTACATATAATTTGTATTAAACAAATAAAATTTATTTCTAGAATCTAAGAGGATTATAACAAGTTTAATATAATTTTAAGTTTTACCAAATATTAATATATATATATAATTAAATATTAATAATATTTTATTTTAAAAATAAATAAATAAGTCATTTTTTCTTTATATTATTTTATTATTTTTAATAGTATTAAATATCTTATTCTTAGGTAGTAAAATGATATTTTAAAATTTATGTTTACTGAATTAAATATTTTTTTAGGAGATATTCAGGTAAATAAATCTAAAATGTTAAAAAAGTCTCTATCTAAATAAAAAAGTATTTTTTATTAATTAATTAATTAAATCATATTTTATATTATACATAAAAGGTATTTCAAGAATCAATGTAGGATTACAAAAAGATTTATACAATTTTTATTTATTATATTATTTTAATATAAATTCAAGTGTTTGGAATTATCTATAAAACTATATAAATAGAGAAGTTGTTATAACTTTCTTCCTCGTACTCTCATCTTCACTAACTCCTTCATCAATCTATCATTATGAATTTTTAATTTTTTTTAAATCACTATTTTAATGCTTTTAATTTTATTATATTTACTACATAAAATGAGAAATATTGTATATTAATTTCACTAAATGGTCTTCTTTCAGCATGTTAATGGAACAATTTTTTCATTCCTAGAATTAACATCTGATGGCCACAATTATTCCTCGAGAAAAATATATTTGTACTCTTTATCTTGTTTTAGTCAATTAATTTGATTTCGTTTATTAACACTATTCTCTTATTTTTAAAATACTTTATTATTTATAATAGTTAAAGAGTAATAATTTTATCAAGCATTACTAGGAAATTTTTTTGTATTTTAGACGAATTTTTCAAAAAATAAATATTTGTTTCGAGATTTCTGATAGATAGAAAGTATCAATAATAAGGTACAGATTTATGATGGCTTATATAGACTTATTATAGGTTAGTAAGATTTCATATACTTGTGTTTGATGTTTGTAAACATCCAATTCATTTATATCTTAATCAAACTAATTTTTGATATCTTTATATAAACCATTGTAGATATATAACTTAATATTAATACATATCGTTTTATAAATTTCAACAAAATGTATTTTTTTTATTGAATTTCAAGTGTACCTTTTTATTTCTTAATAATAACATTATTGTCTGAATTTGTGTTCTATTTTTTAACTTAAGTACTCTAAATCTAATAAGATTCTTAAATATTTTTGATTGTGTCATTAATTGAAGAGCATCATGATTTGCTTGGAGGGATGGAGTAGAGTCTTATGAAATGATTTTGCGGATTAATTAGAATTTGATATAAACAAAATATTATTGAGAATGAGGACTTTAAGAATCTCAATGATGCAGGACATGACCATTAATAATGTTATGTTGTATAACGTGGAGCTATTTGTATTTACATTAATTTTGTTTATTATTTTTTCTTTGATATATCGTTTAAAATACTCTAGGTAATTTAGAAGTAAAATGTTTTATTTATTATTATTATTATTTTATCGATCCTCTATATCAACTTTACAAATATGGGTTATTGTTGTCAAATCTAGATTAATAGTAGTTCTCTCTAAATAAAATTATATTAATGATAAATAATTATATTTAAAAACTCAGATAAAATAAATTTTAAACTTTGTGTACATATTAATTTGAAACTTGAATTATAAATATGGAATAATGTTTTTTTAATAACAAATTTGAAAACAAATCAAGAAGAGAATAATCATTCTTCCATTACATAGAATTTGAAATTACAAAAAATTACTTTTAACAAATATGTGATTTAATTAAATAATTAGATTTTAATATATGATTGTTAAAAAATAAATGATTATTTGTATAAAGTGGTAAAAATATTACAATACAAGAATATTAATTTTATAATATTTAATTTGAATTTAAAATAAAATTTTAACTCTTTTTAAATGTTAGCTTGAATTAGAGTTTATAAAATATTAAGTATTAGTTTTTTATTTCAAACTAAAAATAAGGAAAAGAATTGAAAATTGATTAAAAATAGTGTATTATCTCAATGACAATTAGTATATTATAATTCCTACCCAAAAAAATTATATCAAATTAAACATATGAAAAATTAAGATGGTTTCAATTGTTTGACCTAATAATTAAAAGTCCATAATCAAAGATATAGAAGCAGGTTTTTGAATTAAACTTTTACCCATTTATAAAATCCCAAAAATCATTGATTTCTTGTGTATTAGAATATCATATTATATTATTTATACCTAAATTTGTTCACATAATATTTGTAATGAGTTTATGCATTTCTCTCTTTCAATATAAAAATAATCAATAAATAATGTTATTTTATTATTTTAATATTTTGACTTATTTAATATAATCTACTTTTCTTAATAATAAATATTTTTAAATTCTTCATTTGATTTAAAATTATAACAAATATTTCTCCACAGAGATATTCCTGAAATAAATAAAATTCTATCTAAAATTTGTAAGCATCTTTAATAAATATATCAAATAGTTACCAAACTAATTAATTTCTTATATTACTATACAATAATAAAACATTGATTTATTATTTAAATATTAAAGTATATAAACAAATAAATTAATTTTAAAAAAAAATATATTCTAAGTTGGTTAGATAGCCTCACTTTCAAATTTGTTTATTTTTGTAAATAGTTTAGATATAATATCTTGTTTAATGTAAATTTAATACCAATATTACCATTTATAATCTTATAATTTTATAATTAACCATTTCATGTTTTAAAAGAGGATCACCTATTAACAAACCATTTCCATTTACTTACTCTTACAAAATATATATTATCAAAACTAATCATTACAAATGAAAATTAAATTAATTATTTTTTAAATAATAATGAAGTCTCAAACTTACCCTTACATTCACGCAATAAGTATACGGATCTATTACTAATTCAAATGAAATATATTAATTTATCACTTATACAAATTAAGACATAAAAAAATTAATTATTTTTACAAATATACCGAATACGACAAAGAAATTGAATAGTTTCATACTTATACAGAATACGACAAATACATTCAAAAATTTCACATTTTTGCATAATACGACAAAGAAATTGAATTGTTTGAAGGTTTGAGATATTTTGTAGTATAATAGTATACTTCATTATTTATATAGTCTAATATCGATCACTAGTAAAAAAGTAACATTTAAGGGCGGTTTTTACCGCCGTTATTGTATAATTTACCGCTGCTAAAAGACAATTACGGCGGTAAAATTACCGTAGTCAACCGCCGTTAATAGTTCCGCCGTTAAAGAGATTTTGACAATTAAGGGCGGTAAATTTACCGCAGATACTAGCTTTTAACTACGGTTTATAAAACCGCAATTAATAGTCTCTAACTGCGGTTTATAAGACCGCAGTTAATAGTCTCTAACTGCGGTTCTTAAAACCGTAGTAAATTGTTTACTTATAAAGGCGGGATTTTCACCGCAAGTAATAGTTTCTAACTGCGGTTTAAAAACCGCAGTTAATAGTGGCTATAAAGGCGGTATAAAAACCGTAGTTAATAGTTAGTTGACTATATATAAATGCGATATTTTTAGCATAAGTAATAGTCTTTAACTTCTGTTTAATAACCACAATTAATAGTGTTCATAAGTTAACAGTTAGAGTTTAAAAATAGCAGATAGTTATAAGTGTAGTTAATAGTTAATTGGCAACAATAAAAATCATTTAAAATAATATTATATAATTAACACTCCATTTTTATATTATAATATTACCTAAAAATATAATTATATCCAAATATAATTACATCAAAATATAATTATATAGTATTTAAAGTCATACAAAATAAATATTATTATATCAATAAAAATGATCAAATTCCAAAATTTGAAACAACTTTTCTTCCTTCTCCCTCTTCATTTTCTTCCTTCTCCCTCTTCATTTTCTTCTTTCTCCCCGACCTATAAAAGATTCAAATACAAATTTATCAATTAGTAACAAAATACACTTTTTTACTCTCTTTTAACAAGCAAGAAACTAAGTAAAATATTTTCTATATTAAATAAATTGATATAAATTACATTTGATAAATTAATTGGAAGAGAGAATTCATACTAACATGGCGCTGCAAATTTCCCTTAAAGAAATTTTATTGTTCCATCTATTTGTCCTTGTCTTAAATTGGGGACGTCTTTGTTCCAAAAGAGATCACTATCACTTAAATAAAATCATGGAGAAAAATGAGGAAATGAATTTAGAACATTCATTAGTTTTTTCAAATTTATATCAATGACAACCACATTTTGATAACCTAAAATTCATAAATAAAGTTAATTATATTCAATGACCAAATTTCTTTTATGCTTCTATTAATACACCATAACACAACTTAATAAATGCATCTTTACAAACTTACAAATAATCATTATATACCAGGGAGTATATAATGAAACAAAAGTACTATACTTACAAGAAATCTTCTTCAAATGTTCAAATGTACCAGGGAGTACTATACTTACAATGCATAAATCTTCTTCAAAAGAAAAGTACCAGGGAGACAGATGAAGCAATGCAAAAATCTTCTTCAAATGTACTAAGGTGAAGCGCTAGAAAGATAATAGGGAATATAGGTGAAGCTCTAGAAAGATAATACGGAATATAGATAATGCGCAAAAGAGAATAGGAATTTAGATAGTGCTCAATCAACTAGAGAGTAGGTTGAAGCTCCACAAAAATAGGAAGGTGAAACGTGGAGAAGAAAATGGAGGACTGGGTGAAGTGGAATAAATAACCCTTAATTCCTTAATATTTTTATTATTTTATATAATTAAAAATAACATAATATTAAATACAATAATTCTAAATAATATTTATAAATTTACATATTATATAATTCAAAGATATTATATGCACTTCATTTTTTAATTAAATTCTTATATTTTTTTTATTCATATTTAAAAATTACAAACTTTATTTTATTTTATAAAGTACAAATATTATAAAAAATAAACACTAATATTAATTAAAACTTATATATAATTATAAATTTTATAAACAATAATTTTTTATAAAAGATATTTATATTCTGTACTAAAAAGTTTATATTTTTCCGTCGCTTTTATTATTACTTATGATTACCAGATTATTAACAATCCTAAATATTTATCTAAACATAAATTAGAAATAAAATAAAACATAATACTTTCACACACTTTCTTAATTAGTTTTTATTTTTTTTTAATTTTCATTAATTAAAAACCAAAAATATTTTTATTGTATTTTATAATTTATAAATTAAAATACAAAAAATATTATTAATAATTAAACAAATTACAATTTCAAATACCTTTGAGTTTAAACTAAATTCAAAAACAAATATAACAAAAATGCTAAATAAATAATTGATGACAATTTATCTCCATTAATCAATGAGAAAATAGTCATTGAAATGATCAAATCTTCATTAAAATATTTTAAGAATGTAAATAAGATAAAAATGACTAGTCTTCCATATTTTTAGAATTTATTTAATAAAGAGTTTATCATAATATATATATCAAATTATAAAATTTTACACAAAAATGGTAAAGAGTTTATTTTAATATATATATATATATATATATATATATATATATATATATATATATATATATATATATATATATATATATATATAATTTAAAAAAGCAATTTAGATATAAATTTTGAATAAAATGATAGAGAGTTTATCTTCAATTAAAATATAAGAATATTATATATATATATATATATATATATATATTATATTATTTGAAATTTAGATATATTATTTGTTAATATGATTAAATTATTTAATATAAAATTAATCTTAAATAAAAATAATTAAAAATATTTTTGTAATTGTGATGAACTATACAAATTACCTAGTTTTTATGACGTTTGTTATTTATATAAATATAAAGTTATAAATTAGCCTTTTGTTATTAATTTAAATTTAATTTTATGAATTAATTTGAGATGAATTAGTCTATTATTTAATTTATTATTTAATTAGTAATTAAATATTATTAAGATTTAATATTATTTTTAGCATTATTTATAAACTAAATATATATAAAATTATGAAACTAAATATTTTTATCGATATAATAGTTTAATATTTAAATTTATAATAATATATAATTATTGAATCAATCACTATATATATTTTATAATAATAAATATATTAGTGGTTATAACTAATTTCATTACGGTTTAAAGTCATAATAATGTTATTTAGTATATATATATTTATTATATTATTTCAAGAATTTAATTAAAATATAAGTTAAAAAAATTATACAACAAAATGCTAAGTAAATAATTGATAACAATTTATCTTCGTTAATCAATAAAAAAAAATAAAATCTTGACAATATCAAATCTTCATTAAACATATTTTAAGAATCTAAATGAAATAAAAATGTCTAATTATTCATATTTTTAGAATTTATTTCACTTAAAAAAGATAATAATGAATACCAAATTATATAAAGGTTTATAAAAAAATGATAAATAGTTTATCTTAATATATATTTATATATTATTTTATAAAAGACATAATTTAAATATAAATTTTGATTAAAATGATAAAATGTTTATCTTCAATTAAAATAAATATAATATATATATATATATATATATATATATATTATTTGAAATTTAGATATAATAGTTGTAAATGTGATTAAATTATTTACCATTAATAGTGATAATTACATTAACTAATCTTAAATAAAAAAAATATTTAAAATCTTTATATAATTGTGATTCACATAACAAATTACTTTGTATAAGACATTTGTTATATATAAATATAAACTTATAAACTAGAATTTTTTATTATTTTAAATTTTATTTTATAAAATAATTAGTGATGAATTAATCTATTAAATTAGTGAAAGAAAAAAATATTAATAAGATTTAATATTATTTTTAGTATTATTTATAAACTAAATGTATATAAAATTATGAAACTAAATTTAAATTTAATCGATATAATAGGTTAATATTTTAATTTATAATTATATATAATTATTGACAAAGTAACTTCTTTAAACTTATATTTAAATTAAATTTCTAAGATAATGCATAGAAATAATCTTATTTAACTTTTTAAAATTAAATTAATATTTATTTTTAACTTACTTTTATACAATAAAAAAAAATTATATATACATATGAGAGAGGATTGGGAGGGAACTTAGGGGAGAGAATGACGTGTTAATTAGTTGAAAAAACTAAATAACTTTCTCTCTTTTATTTGTTATTTTCCTCACACTCTTCCATTTTTTTCAACTTCAAATCATTCTCTTTCCTCGTATATAATATATATATATAATAAATATATATATATATATATATATATTCAATATTTCATTTTAATTAATAAATATACTAGCTTATATTTGTAACTACATTACGGTTTAAAAGTCTTAATATTTGTTAATATATATATATATATTTATTATATTATTTTATGAATTTAATTAGAATATATGTTTAAAAAATAATACAACAAAAATTCTAAATAAATATTTGATAACAATTTCTCCATTAATTAATAAAAAATAATCTTGAGAATATCAGATCTTTATTAAACATATTTTAATAATATAAATAAAAAAAAAACTAGGTTTAAATTTTCTATATTTTTAAAATTTATTTGACTTAAAAAATATAATATTGCATACTAGGTTAAAAAAATCTTAATATATATATATATATATATATATTATTTTATTTTATAAATGTAATTAGTAATAAATTAGTTTATTATTTAATTAGTCATTAATTATGAGAGAGAAAAATATTAATAAGATTTAATATTATTTTTAGAATTATTTATAAACTAAATCAAGTGGGTAGGATATAAAACTATATATAAATATAAAGTCTCAATATAATATTTTATTATTTCGTTTTTTTTATTATTAATTCATGTAAGGTATGTTTATTGAATTGATAAAATAATATTTTACAAGTATATATATTTTATTTAACTTATCTAATATTCTCTTTTTAAACTTACCTCAATTAATTTTTAAAATAATAAAAATTAAAATTTATTAATAATTTTTTTTTATGATTTATAATAATATAAGACTTTTAAATGTGGATCTATATAACGCAATTAAACGTAAGATTTTAACAGAGGTATAAAAAATAAAAAACCATAGTTAGAGATAAGACTTTAACTATACGGTATAAAAAACCGCAGTTAAAGATAAGATTTTTAACTACGGTTTTTATATACCACAGTTAAATGTAAGACTTTTAAAGGCGGTTTTATATACCGCAGTTAAATGTAAGACTTTTAAAGGCGGTTTTATATACCACAGTTAAAAACAAGTTATTAACTACGGTTTTAAATACCGCCGTAAAATTTCGCCGTTAAAAACACATTTTTTACTAGTGGATATTGTGTTTATCAGATTTTACTATGTTTGTGATTTTAACGTTTTAATCACATTTTCTCAATTTTAAAATCTTTAATATTAACAAAATATACATAATTCTAACTACCTTGAAATTACTTTGTATAACTTATAATAGACATATATCTTAAAATTTCAATTAATTAGATTTTATAATTATATTTGATGGTGGTTCAAGTGGGAGACTATTCTATTCATTTATGTTAACAATTTAAAACAATTTTATACTTCAAGACAAAGATGATTCTATATTATTAGTTTTTTTAATTTATTAGTTTATTAATTTAAGTTAAATATTTTTCTCAATGATTTATAAAGATAACCAATAAGTACACCTATGTTTTTTTCTACTAATAATTTTAAAAATCTTCAATAAAATATAATATATAATATAAATATTTGTATTATAAAGTACTTATATTATTCAGGTTTGACATATAATATTTCTATTACTTTAAATAAACTTTTACATTATAAAATTTTTAAAAAAGAAACACTTAATTTTTAAATTCTTTAAATCTCAATTTCAATTTTTTCCAATAAAATATGGTGATATTAGTGTCAATTAAAAAAATTGACATTCACTATTTACAAAAACATTGATATATATATTTTTATATATATATATTATTAATATGTAATCAAATATTAATCATATTTCATTTCCAAAACAAAAATATAAGTCACTTTTTCTTTAAGTTAATTTAAGGTGTTTATTAGTATTAAATATTTTATTTTTTATATAGCATAATGATATTTTAAAATGGATGTTTACTATATAAAAATTTAGTTTAGGAACTATATATGGAAATTAATCAATAGTATTAAATATATCTCTATCTAAAAAAAAATATTCAATTTAATAAATTACCTACATCTAATTTGTATTAAACAAATAAAATTTATTTCTAGAATCTAAGAGGATTATAACAAGTTTAATCTAATTTTAAGTTTTACCAAATATTAATATATATATAATTAAATATTAATAAAATTTCATTTTAAAAATAAATAAATAAGTCATTTTTTCTTTATATTATTTTATTATTTTTAATAGTACTAAATATGTTATTCTTAGGTAGTAAAATGATATTTTAAAATTTATGTTTACTGAATTAAATATTTTTAGGAGATATTCAGGTAAATAAATCTAAAATATTAAAAAAGTCTCTATCTAAATAAAAAAATATTTTTTATTAATTCATTAATTAAATCATATTTTATATTATACATAAAAGGTATTTCAAGAATCTAGGTAGGATTACAAAAAGATTTATACAATTTTTATTTATTATATAATTTTAATATAAATTCAAGTGTTTGAAATTATCTATAGAACTATATAAATATAGAAGTTGTTATAACGTTCTTCCTAATATATTTACTCTCATCTTCTCTAACTCCTTCATAATTCTACCATTATGAATTTTTAATTTTTTTTCAATCAGTATTTTAATGCTTTCAATTTTATTATATTTTCTACATAAAATGAGAAATATTGTATATTAATTTCTCTAAATGGTCTTCTTTCAGCATGTTAATCGAACAATTTTTTCATTCCTAGAATTAACATCTGAGGGCCACAATTATTCCTCGAGAAAAATATATTTGTACTCTTTATCTTGTTTTAGTCAATTAATTTGATTTCGTTTATTAACACTATTCTCTTATTTTTAAAATACTTTATTATTTATAATAGTTAAAGAGTAATAATTTTATCAAGCATTACAAGGAAAGAATTTTGTATTTTAGACGAATTTTTCAAAAAATAAATATTTGTTTCGAGATTTCTGATAGATAGAAAGTATCAATAATAAGGTACAGATTTATGATGGCTTATATAGACTTATTATAAGTTAGTAAGATTTCATATACTTGTGTTTGATGTTTGTAAACATCCAATTCATTTATATCTTAATCAAACTAATTTTTGATATCTTTATATAAACCATTGTAGATATATAACTTAATATTAATACATATCGTTTTATAAATTTCAACAAAATGTATTTTTTTTATTGAATTTCAAGTGTACCTTTTTATTTCTTAATAATAACATTATTGTCTGAATTTGTGTTCTGTTTTTTAACTTAAGTACTCTAAATCTAATAAGATTCTTAAATATGAGTGATTGTGTCATTAATTGAAGAGAATCATGATTTGCTTGGAGGGATGGAGTGGAGTCTTATGAAATGATTTTGCGGATTAATTAGAATTTGATATAAACAAAATATTATTGAGAATGAGGACTTTAAGAATCTCAATGATGCAGGCCATGATCATTAATAATGTTATGTTGTATAACGTGGAGCTATTTGTATTTACATTAATTTTGTTTATTATTTTTTCTTTGATATATCGTTTAAAATACTCTAGGTAATTTAGAAGTAAATGTTTCATTTATTATTATTATTATTTTATCGATCCTCTATATCAACTTTACAAATATGGGTTATTGTTGTCAAATCTAAATTAATAGTAGTTCTCTCTAAATAAAATTATATTAATGATAAATAATTATATTTATAAATTCAGATAAAATAAATTTTAAACTTTGTGCACATATTAATTTGAAACTTGAATTATAAATATGGAATAATGTTTTTTAATAACAAATTTGAAAACAAATCAAGAAGAGAATAATCATTCTTCCATTACATAGAATTTGAAATTACAAAAAATTACTTTTAACAAATATGTGATTTAATTAAATATTTAGATTTTAATATATGATTGTTAAAAAATAAATGATTATGTGTATAAAGTGGTAAAAATATTACTATACAAGAATATTAATTTTATAATATTTAATTTGAATTTAAAATAAAATTTTAACTCTTTTTAAATGTTAGCTTGAATTAGAGTTTATAAAATATTAAGTATTAGTTTTTTATTTCAAACTAAAAATAAGGAAAAGAATTGAAAATTGATTAAAAATAGTGTAATATCTCAATGACAATTAGTATATTATAATTCCTACCCAAAAAAATTATATCAAATTAAACATATGAAAAATTAAGATGGTTTCAATTGTTTGACCTAATAAATAAAAGTCCATAATCCAAGATATAGAAGCAGGTATTTAATTAAACTTTCACCCATTTATAAAATCCCAAAAATCATTGATTTCTTGTGTATTAGAATATCATATTATATTATTTATACCTAAATTTGTTCAAATAATATTTGTAATGAGTTTATGCATTTCTCTTTCAATATAAAAATAATCAATAAATAATGTTATTTTATTATTTTAATATTTTGACTTATTTAATATAATCTACTTTTCTTAATAATAAATATTTTTAAATTCTTCATTTGATTTAAAATTATAGCAAATATTTCTCCACTAATAAGAGATATTCCTGAAATAAATAAAATTCTATCCAAAATTTGTAAGCAACTTTAATAAATATGTCAAAGTAGTTACCAAACTAATTAATTTCTTATATTACTATACAATAATAAAACATTGATTTATTATTTAAATATTAAAGTATATAAACAAATAAATTAATTTAAAAAAATATATATTCTAAGTTGGTTAGATAGCCTCACTTTCAAATTTGTTTATTTTTATAAATAGTTTAGATATAATATCTCGTTTAATGTAAGTTTAACACCAATATTACCATTTATAATCTTATAATTTTATAATTAACCATTTCATGTTTTAAAAGAGGATCACCTATTAACAAACTATTTCCATTTACTTACTATTACAAAAATATATATTATCAAAACTAATCATTACAAATGAAAATTAAATTAATTATTTTTTAAATAATAATAAAGTCTCAAACTTACCCTTACATTCACACAATAAGTATACGGATCTATTATTAATTTAAATGAAATATATTAATTTCTCACTAATACAAATTAAGACATAAAAAAATTAATTATTTTTACAACTATACCGAATACGACAAAGAAATTGAATAGTTTCATACTTATACAGAATACGACAAATACATTCAAAAATTTCACATTTTTGCATAATATGACAAAGAAATTGAATTGTTTGAAGGTTTAAGATATTTTTGTAGTATAATAGTATACTTCATTATTTATATAGTCTAATATCGATATTGTGTTTATCAGATTTTACTATGTTTGTGATTTTAACGTTTTAATCACATTTTCTCAATTTTAAAAAGCTTTAATATTAACCAAATATACCTAATTTTAATTACCTTGAAATTACTTTGTATAACTTATTATAGACATATATCTTAAAATTTCAATTAATTAGATTTTATAATTATATTTGATGGTGGTTCAAGTGGGAGACTATACTATTCATTTATGTTAACAATTTAAAATTATTTTATACTTCAAGACAAAGATGATTCTATATTATTAGTTTTTTTAATTTATTAGTTTATTAATTTAAGTTAAATATTTTTCTCAATGATTTATAAAGATAACCAATAAGTACACCTATGTTATTTTTCTACTAATAATTTTAAAAAATCTTCAATTAAATATAATATATAATATAAATATTTGTATTATAAAGTGCTTATATTATTCAGGTTTGACATATAATATTTCTATTACATTAAATAAACTTTTAAATTATAAATTTTTTTTAAAAAGAAACATTTAATTTTTAAATTTTTTAAATCTCAATTTCAATTTTTTCCGATAAAATATGGTGATATTAGTGTATAATTAAAAAATTGACATTCACTATTTACCAAAACATTGATATATATATTTTTATATATATATTATTAATATGTAATCAAATATTAATAATATTTCATTTCCAAAACAAAAATATAAGTCACTTTTTCTTTACCTTAATTTAAGGTGTTTAATAGTATTAAATATTTTATTTTTTATATAGCATAATGATATTTTAAAATGGATGTTTACTATATAAAAATTTAGTTTAGGAATTATATATGGAAATTAATCAATAGTATTAAATATATATCTATCTAAAAAAAATATTCAATTTAATAAATTACCTACATCTAATTTGTATTAAACAAATAAAATTTATTTCTAGAATATAAGAGGATTATAACAAGTTTAATATAATTTTAAGTTTTACCAAATATTAATATATATATATATAATTAAATATTAATAATATTTCATTTTAAAAATAAATAAGTCATTTTTTCTTTATATTATTTTATTATTTTTAATAGTACTAAATATGTTATTCTTAGGTAGTAAAATGATATTTTAAAATTTATGTTTACTGAATTAAATATTTTTTAGGAGATATTCAGGTAAGTAAATCTAAAATATTAAAAAAGTCTCTATCTAAATAAAAAAGTATTTTTTATTAATAAATTATTTAAAACATATTTTATATTATACATAAAAGGTATTTCAAGAATCTAGGTAGGATTACAAAAAGATTTATACAATTTTTATTTATTATATTATTTTAATATAAATTCAAGTGTTTGGAATTATCTATAGAACTATATAAATATAGAAGTTGTTATAACGTTCTTCCTCGTACTCTCATCTTCTCTAACTCCTTCATAATTCTATCATTATGAATTTTTAATTTTTTTCAATCAGTATTTTAATGCTTTTAATTTTATTATATTTACTACATAAAATGAGAAATATTGTATATTAATTTCTCTAAATGGTCTTCTTTCAGCATGTTAATGGAACAATTTTTTCATTCCTAGAATTAACATCTGATGGCCACAATTATTCCTCGAGAAAAATATTTTTGTACTCTTTATCTTGTTTTAGTCAATTAATTTGATTTCGTTTATTAACACTATTCTCTTATTTTTAAAATACTTTATTATTTATAATAGTTAAAGAGTAATAATTTTATCAAGCATTACTAGGAAAGAATTTTGTATTTTAGATGAATTTTTCAAAAAATAAATATTTGTTTCGAGATTTCTGATAGATAGAAAGTATCAATAATAAGGTACAGATTTATGATGGCTTATATAGACTTATTATAAGTTAGTAAGATTTTATATACTTGTGTTTGTGTTTGATGTTTGTAAACATCCAATTCATTTATATCTTAATCAAACTAATTTTTGATATCTTTATATAAACCATTGTAGATATATAACTTAATATTAATACATATCGTTTTATAAATTTCAACAAAATGTATTTTTTTATTGAATTTCAAGTGTACCTTTTTATTTCTTAATAATAACATTATTGTCTGAATTTGTGTTCTGTTTTTTAACTTAAGTACTCTAAATCTAATAAGATTCTTAAATATGAGTGATTGTGTCATTAATTGAAGAGCATCATGATTTGCTTGGAGGGATGGAGTGGAGTCTTATGAAATGATTTTGCGGATTAATTAGAATTTGATATAAACAAAATGTTATTGAGAACGAGGACTTTAAGAATCTCAATGATGCAGGACATGACCATTAATAATGTTATGTTGTATAAGGTGGAGCTATTTGTATTTACATTAATTTTGTTTATTATTTTTTCTTTGATATATCGTTTAAAATACTCTAGGTAATTTAGAAGTAAAATGTTTCATTTATTATTATTATTATTTTATCGATCCTCTATATCAACTTTACAAATATGGGTTATTGTTGTCAAATCTAGATTAATAGTAGTTCTCTCTAAATAAAATTTTATTAATGATAAATAATTATATTTATAAATTCAGATAAAATAAATTTTAAACTTTGTGCACATATTAATTTGAAACTTGAATTATAAATATGGAATAATGTTTTTTTAATAACAAATTTGAAATCAAATCAAGAAGAGAATAATCATTCTTCCATTACATAGAATTTGAAATTACAAAAAATTACTTTTAACAAATATGTGATTTAATTAAATAATTAGATTTTAATATATGATTGTTAAAAAATAAATGATTATGTGTATAAAGTGGTAAAAATATTACAATACAAGAATATTAATTTTATAATACTTAATTTGAATTTAAAATAAAATTTTAACTCTTTTTAAATGTTAGCTTGAATTAGAGTTTATAAAATATTAAGTATTATTTTTTATTTCAAACAAAAATAAGGAAAAGAATTGAAAATTGATTAAAAATAGTGTAATATCTCAATGACAATTAGTATATTATAATTCCTACCCAAAAATATTATATCAAATTAAACATATGAAAAATTAAGATGGTTTCAATTGTTTGACCTAATAAATAAAAGTTCATAATCCAACATATAGAAGCAAGTTTTTGAATTAAACTATCACCCATTTATAAAATCCCAAAAATCATTAATTACTTGTGTATTAGAATATCATATTATATTATTTATACCTAAATTTGTTCAAATAATATTTGTAATGAGTTTATGCATTTCTCTCTTTCAATATAAAAATAATCAATAAATAATGTTATTTTATTATTTTAATATTTTGACTTATTTAATATAATCTACTTTTTTTAATAATAAATATTTTTAAATTCTTCATTTGATTTAAAATTATAACAAATATTTCTCCACTAATAAGAGATATTCCTGAAATAAATAAAATTCTATCCAAAATTTGTAAGCATCTTTAATAAATATGTCAAAGTAGTTACCAAACTAATTAATTTCTTATATTACTATACAATAATAAAACATTGATTTATTATTTAAATATTAAAGTATATAAACAAATAAATTAATTTAAAAAAAATATATTCTAAGTTGGTTAGATAGCCTCACTTTCAAATTTGTTTATTTTTGTAAATAGTTTACAAATAATATCTCGTTTAATGTAAGTTTAACACCAATATTACCATTTATAATCTTATAATTTTATAATTAACCATTTCATGTTTTAAAAGAGGATCACCTATTAACAAACCATTTCCATTTACTTACTCTTACAAAATATATATTATCAAAACTAATCATTACAAATGAAAATTATATTAATTATTTTTAAATAATAATAAAGTCTCAAACTTACCATTACATTCACGCAATAAGTATACGGATCTATTACTAATTTAAATGAAATATATTAATTTCTCACTTATACAAATTAAGACATAAAAAAATTAATTATTTTTACAAATATACCGAATACGACAAAGAAATTGAATAGTTTCATACTTATACAGAATACGACAAATACATTAAAAAATTTCACATTTTTGTATAATACGACAAAGAAACTGAATTGTTTGAAGGTTTGAGATATTTTTGTAGTATAATAGTATACTTCATTATTTATATAGTCTAATATCGATATTGTGTTTATCAGATTTTACTATGTTTGTGATTTTAACGTTTTAATCACATTTTTTCAATTTTAAAAAGCTTTAATATTAACCAAATATACCTAATTCTAACTACCTTGAAATTACTTTGTATAACTTATTATAGACATATATCTTAAAATTTCAATTAATTAGATTTTATAATTATATTTGATGGTGGTTCAAGTGGGAGACTATTCTATTCATTTATGTTAACAATTTTATACTTCAAGACAAAGATGATTCTATATTATTAGTTTTTTTTTAATTTATTAGTTTATTAATTTAAGTTAAATATTTTTCTCAATGATTTATAAAGATAACCAATAAGTACACCTATGTTTTTTTTCTACTAATAATTTTAAAAAATCTTCAATTAAATATAATATATATAATATAATTATTTGTATTATAAAGTGCTTATATTATTCAGGTTTGACATATAATATTTCTATTACATTAAATAAACTTTAACATTATAAAAATTTTAAAAAAGAAACACTTAATTTTTAAATTCTTTAAATCTCAATTTAGATTTTTTCCGATAAAATATGGTGATATTAGTGTATAATTAAAAAAATTGACATTCACTATTTACAAAAACATTGATATATATATTTATATATATATTATTAATATCTAATCAAATATTAATAATATTTCATTTCCAAAACAAAAATATAAGTCACTTTTTCTTTAAGTTAATTTAAGGTGTTTAATAGTATTAAATATTTTATTTTTTATATAGCATAATGATATTTTAAAATGGATGTTTACTATATAAAAATTTAGTTTAGGAACTATATATGGAAATTAATCAATAGTATTAAATTTATCTCTATCTAAAAAACCTATTCAATAAAATAAATTACCTACATCTAATTTGTATTAAACAAATAAAATTTATTTCTAGAATCTAAGAGGATTATAACAAGGTTAATATAATTTTAAGTTTTACCAAATATTAATATATATATAATTAAATATTAATAATATTTCATTTTAAAAATAAATAAATAAGAAATTTTTTCTTTATATTATTTTTTTTATTTTTAATAGTACTAAATATGTTATTCTTAGGTGGTTAAATGATATTTTAAAATTTTTGTTTACTGAATTAAATATTTTTTAGGAGATATTCAGGTAAATAAATCTAAAATGTTAAAAAAGTCTCTATCTAAATAAAAAATTATTTTTTATTAATTAATTAATTAAATCATATTTTATATTATACCTAAAAGGTATTTCAAGAATCTAGGTAGGATTACAAAAAGATTTATACAATTTTTATTTATTATATTATTTTAATATAAATTCAAGTGTTTGGAATTATTTATAGAACTATATAAATATAGAAGTTGTTATAACGTTCTTCCTCATACTCTCATCTTCTCTAACTCCTTCATCAATCTATCATTATGAATTTTTAATTTTTTTCGTTCACTATTTTAATGTTTTTAATTTTATTATATTTACTACATAAAATGAGAAATATTGTATATTAATTTCTCTAAATGGTCTTCTTTCAGCATGTTAATGGAACAATTTTTTCATTCATAGAATTAACATCTGATGGCAAGAATTATTCCTCGAGAAAAATATATTTGTACTCTTTATCTTGTTTTAGTCAATTAATTTGATTTCGTTTATTAACACTATTCTCTTATTTTTAAAATACTTTATTATTTATAATAGTTAAAGAGTAATAATTTTATCAAGCATTACTAGGAAAGAATTTTGTATTTTAGACGAATTTTGTATTTTAGACGAATTTTTCAAAAAATAAATATTTGTTTCGAGATTTCTGATAGATAGAAAGTATCAATAATAAGGTACAAATTTATGATGGCTTATATAGACTTATTATAAGTTAGTAAGATTTCATATACTTGTGTTTGATGTTTGTAAACATCCAATTCATTTATATTTTAATCAAACTAATTTTTGATATCTTTATATAAACCATTGTAGATATATAACTTAATATTAATACATATCGTTTTATAAATTTCAACAAAATTTATTTTTTTTATTGAATTTCAAGTGTACCTATTTATTTCTTAATAATAACATTATTGTCTGAATTTGTGTTATGTTTTTTAACTTAAGTAATCTAAATCTAATAAGATTCTTAAATATGAGTGATTGTGTCATTAATTGAAGAGCATCATGATTTGCTTGAAGGGATGGAGTGGAGTCTTATGAAATGATTTTGCGGATTAATTAGAATTTGATATAAACAAAATATTATTGAGAATGAGGACTTTAAGAATCTCAATGATGCAGGACATGACCATTAATAATGTTATGTTGTATAAGGTGGAGCTATTTGTATTTACATTAATTTTATTTATTAATTTTTCTTTGATATATCGTTTTAAATACTCTTCTGGGTAATTTAGAAGTAAAATGTTTCATTTATTATTATTATTATTATTTTATCGATCCTCTATATCAACTTTACAAATATGGGTTATTGTTGTCCAATCTAGATTAATAGTAATTCTCTCTAAATAACATTATATTAATGATAAATAATTATATTTATAAATTCAGATAAAATAAATTTTAAACTTTGTGCACATAGTAATTTGAAACTTGAATTATAAATATGGAATAATGTTTTTTTAATAACAAATTTGAAAACAAATCAAGAAGAGAATAATCATTCTTCCATTACATAGAATTTGAAATTACAAAAAATTACTTTTAACAAATATGTGATTTAATTAAATAATTAGATTTTAATATATGATTGTTAAAAAATAAATGATTATGTGTATAAAGTGGTAAAAATATTACAATACAAGAATATTAATTTTATAATATTTAATTTGAATTTAAAATAAAATTTTAACTCTTTTTAAATGTTAGATTGAATTAGAGTTTATAAAATATTAAGTATTAGTTTTTTATTTCAAACTAAAAATAAGAAAAAGAATTGAAAATTGATTAAAAATAGTGTAATATCTCAATGAATATTAGTATATTATAATTCCTACCAAAAAAAATTATATCAAATTAAACATATGAAAAATTAAGGTCGTTTCAATTGTTTGACCTAATAAATAAAAGTCCATAATCCTAGATAATAATCCAAGATATAGAAGCAGGTTTTTGAATTAAACTTTCACCCATTTATAAAATCCCAAAAATCATTGATTTCTTGTGTATTAGAATATCATATTATATTATTTATACCTAAATTTGTTCACATAATATTTGTAATGAGTTTATGCATTTCTCTCTTTCAACATAAAAATAATCAATAAATAATGTTATTTTATTATTTTAATATTTTGACTTATTTAATATAATCTACTTTTCTTAATAATAAATATTTTTAAATTCTTCATTTGAATTAAAATTATAACAAATATTTCTCCATCAATAAGAGATATTCATGAAATAAATAAAATTCTATCCAAAATTTGTAAGCATCTTTAATAAATATGTCAAAGTAGTTACCAAACTAATTAATTTCTTATATTACTATTCAATAATAAAACATTGATTTATTATTTAAATATTAAAGTATATAAACAAATAAATTAATTTGAAAATAGCATCACTTTCAAATTTGTTTATTTTTGTAAATAGTTTAGATATAATATCTCGTTTAATGCAAGTTTAACACCAATATTACAATTTATAATCTTATAATTTTATAATTAACCATTTCATGTTTTAAAAGAGGACCACCTATTAACAAACGATCTCCATTTACTTACTCTTACAAAATATATACTATCAAAACTAATCATTACAAATGAAACTCAATAAAAACAGTTTGGTTATGAGGAACAAGGATAGACTAGTGGCCTATGGATACAAACTGGAAGAAGGCATTGATTTTGAAGAATCATTTGATCTTGTTCCTAGACTAGAGGCCATTAGAATTTTTCTTGCATTTGCTGCTTCAAAAATTTTTATAGTATTTCAAATGGATGTTAAAAATGTTTTTCTCAATGGTGAATTAAGTAATGAAGTATATGTTGAGTAGCCACATGACTTCAAAAAATCTTAATTTAATTAGTCATGTTTATAGGTTAGATAAAGCATTATACGATTTAAAACAAGTCCCCAAACATGGTATGATACTCTAACAAATTTCTTGTTCAATCATGATTTCACCATAGGATCGGTAAACAAGACCCTATTCAAATTTGAGAATAAGGAACACATTTTACTTGTTCAGATCTATGTAGATAATATCATTTTTGGTTCAAAAAATCCTAAATTATGTGAATTTTTTTCTAAAATGATGACTGACAAGTTTGAAATGAGCATGATGGGAGAATTGAGCTTCTTCTAAGGTCTTCAGGTTCGGTAGATCGAAATAGGAACGTTCATAAATAAATTAAGTTATACAAAAGAGCTATTAAAGAAATTTGGCTTGGACAATTGTTCTGCTGCCTATACTCCAATGAGCTCATCAATCAAATTAGACAAAGATGAAGACGGTCAGAGTGTTGATATTATAACCTACCGTGGAATAATCGGCTCACATTTATACCTGACAGCAAGTCGACCGGACATCCTATTTGCCGTAGGAATGTGCGGGAGATTTCAGGCTAGTCCTAAACAATCTCATTATACTACTGCTAAACGGATATTGAAATATCTTAAAGGAACTCAAGATGTGGGATTGTGGTATCCAAAGAATTTAAGTTTCAATTTAACAAGCTATTCTGATGCAGACTATGCATTATATAAGATAGACTGAAAAAGCACAAGTGGGACGTGCTAGTTCCTTAGTGACTGGATTGTCTCATGGTATAACAAGAAACAGACATCAGTTGCATATTCAACTGCAAAGGAAAAATATCTTGCAACTGATAGCTATTGTGCTCAACTCCTCTAAATCCAATAATAACTAAAGGATTTCGACATCATAGCTGAGGAATCACCGATCTTCTATGAAAACACAAGTGTCATTGCTATCACATATAATTCGGTGTTGCATTCAAGAACATTGCATATTGATATCCTATATCACTTCATCAGAGAACATGTACATCAGAAACATATCCGGCTGGAATATGTTTCCACCAAGCAACAAGTGGCTGACATTTTCACCAAGCCACTACAGGAAGCTAAGTTTTCCTACTTCAGAACTATTTTAGGTATTGCTGATAGTAGTCAAATTATTCATTGAAACACCGACATGCACTTAGGGAGAAGCCTTCGCTTCTCAAACATCACATATTTTCGGCATTACATTTAAACCGGTCAGACATTTCAAATCTAAGTATTATTTTTTAAACCGATCAAATATTCATTCTATGTGCATAAGTTTATAAGGAACGAGCCATCAGACAGATAAAACCAGAAGGCTGGTCTTTTTTGAAAACGGTAAATCATTCTACTAAAAAAAATGTATAAAACCGAACTGCTTAAGTAAATCGGTAAAACCGATTAGTTATTTTTGAATGAATAACTACTACCCTACAAAATTTCCAGTTATAGGTGGAAGCAGTTTTTCTTCAGAATCAAATAACCGATCGTATTAAAACCGACTTTATGAACAACCGACCGGCTCATTACATGGAAATTTTAGCAGTTTCATTTCATATTTCAAAATGGAACAGCTGGCTAATGTTTAATTAGTATCTGTTTGAATATCTTCTTATGAAAAGAAAATAGTCATTCCTCAAACAATGTGAAGACCTATGTCTATCATTCTTCAAAGTGGGGGACTGACATATCACTAAAACATCATATTCTTGGAAATGAAAAAGATAGATTGCTTTTTTTGACCATCCTTAATCTTACTGTTATTAGCTTAAACAATCCCAAGACACCCCAATGGTCCAAAATCCTATCTTATTTATATATCGACAATGTAAGAATCAAATCACCAAGAATACTTCCATTTCAATTCATCTCAAACAATACTCTCTTGGTAGACTTTGAGTCAACTTTATCTTGTGAGGACAATGAAGTGTCTGCCATGTTCAGGTCTTCCAGGCAACCGGCCTGAGACCTTTCCTAGAAGACCATTTCTCCATCAATATCGGAATCATTCTCGAATTTTTTCACACCGCCCAAGTGATCCGTGAGGATCTTATCTTTACCATCATTCAATGTTAGGAATTTGTCTTCAATGAGAAAGATCTCGCACGAAACTACGAACTTCCCACTAAGTGATTCTCTGACCTCTCATTTTCTAATGAAATCATAAATGAAATGCGTCATCACTTTTCTAACTCTCTAAGTCCGGTCAAGACTTATGGAGCAAAAGCATCCCTCCAGCCTAAGTTTCAAATATTGAGTGAGATTGTCGGCAAGAACATCCTTGGGAAAGAGTCCACTCAATATTATTACGAGAGAACCTTTGAATTGATGGTTTCCATCAATGAAGGAACTCCTATCAACTGGTCGAGGATGATCTTCAATAATCTGAAGAAGTTGATCTTTTCGGACAAATTGATGACCGAATATGCTCCTCATCTATGCGGTCTATTCTTTGACATCGACATCTTCCTCATTCAAAGTGTTCCTCTCTATCCAACTCAACTCCTCACGAGGGACCGGGTGGAAAAGGGTAGGATCAGAAAAGAGTCAACTTCTGGATCTTCAAATCAGTAGATTTAGGATCCAATATGTATTAACCTTTGTGTAAAATCCGATCATTTTTCTTTACGTATCGGTCATGTCCTTTTTAATGAAATATTGGTCTCTGTTGAACCTATGCTTTTAAAATAATCCTCTCATAATCTTCGGTCTTAATTAAAATATCGGGCACGCTCTTAGGGAGAAGCAACCACTTCTCATAAATCGGTCGTTTTCAAATCTTGATCAAAACTCAAAAATTTTAATAAATGAATATCTTGGCATTTCAAATCTAGTCAATTAAACTTGACTAGTCAGTTATGCCTTATCGGTCAGTTACATCACCTTTTCTCGAGATTCTCTGCCAAAAGTTTAGCACCTTTCCAATGTTCAAAAGCACCGTTTCGGGAAGTGTGAAAAGGTGTATCATAACTGAAAGGTTTATTCATTCAATGTGATATTAAATGCACCTCAACCAAACCTCTATTTAACAAGCCACTTATCCAAAGAGCACACCACAATAAACTCAAACATTTTCTCTCTCTCTCTCAAAGCTCGAAGTATTTCTCTTCTCAAAATCTTCCCCTCAAAATGAGTTTATCTTTTGCCAGAACATCCCTTTTTGTGGATTTCGATTCTATCTTTACCATCGATGATAATGAAGCTAGGGAGCTTGTATTTGAAAATCTGGAGACCTCTAGCTTACACAAATTTCTTTAAGGATCTAGAGTAATCCTTGAAGATGAGGTTGTAGAGTTCTTCTTAAATGCTGAAATAATTAACGGTGCAATAGTGATCCGGGTGAAAGGACATCCAATCTTAATTGCCGAAGAATAATTCTCTCAGTTCTTCGAGCTGCAATTTGAAGGTTTCATCAACTTCCCTCCATCCACAAACACTTTTAATCAAGAAATGGCTTATTTTTTCTTTAACTCCATGACTCCGGTCGAAACACACGGGGTCAAATCCAGACTAGTCAGTCACATCCAAATCCTGACTAGTCAGTCACTTCCAAATCCTGAATTATCAGAGGCTTCAACTCTCAACATCCAAATGATTCTTTCCAATACAGTTTAATGGAAAGAAGAACTCCATGTGTTTCTAATATCCGATTCTGTGCGATATTTTATCAAAGGCGCTTCAGGCCAGAGGAGGTAATTTTGACAGCATCATTCAATTGAAATTCGATATGATGGGTGGCATTATATCCGTTGACCGAAACAACTGGGGGAGTGTCTTATTTGAAATCATGTGAGAAATGGTATCTCCTAAGACCAATCGGTGCTTAGGATACGCCATGCAGATCAGCAAAATTCTGATCCATCTTAATTTTCCCATCGGTCCAAGTATCATTCTCTCTAACAGTAAACTGTTAAACTCTAGCAATATTGAAAAATGCCTTGTTAGAGCTAGTAAGGATAAAAAATTTAAGGTTAAAGAAACAAAGGGCAAAGCGTCCAAGGGTAAAGCAACAAAGGGTAAAGAACCAGTGCCTATAACACCGGTTGCTGAAGAAACCAAAAGTGAAGAAATCGAATCAAGTCCCAAGCTTCCCGCTCTAGAAAACCACATGGCCACACCCATCAATATTCAGACTCGTGCCGAGTCTACTGCCAGCGCGATCAGTCGTTCCAAAATAAAAGGGACTTCTCTCCCTGAACAAACCGCTCACCCTGAGGTAAATGTTTTTATCTCCCCTCCTACTCCTGTTCTTAAGGACACTGTACTGTTGGTTGAGCTTGCGGTTTTAGAAGCCCAACTGATAGTATTGGATATTATCAATAATGTTGTGCTTAAGTCAATCGGATGGCTGGAACCGATTAAACAAGTGTTGATGGTGTGACCGGTCGAACTACTGAAACCGACCGGACAGGTACTAATAAAGAAGATCATGTAACCGATAAAGATCAAGAAAAAGCCGAGACAAGGGAGCCGACTAAATCTGATACCGGTAATCCGAAAATCAATGCTCCTAATCTTTCTAATGAAGATCAAGAAATGGTCCAAACTGAAACTAGAGGTATTCCAAGTCCTCGTGAGGAGGAAGTCAATAATAATATTAAACATTCTGTTTAATCACCGAGTCTCCAAAGAAACGAGAAAGAGACAGAAAATATTGTGACCGGCTTTCTAAAAGAGGTTGACGAAAGGGCATTAGAGACCTCTAATATTTTCTATGCATGGGCTAATACAAGAATGAAAATAAGCTTCAAAGATGTTCTCCATGAGGTGTCGGAGGAAAAGAAATGGTCGGCACTCCTATCTATAGAAGAAGTGGCCCTCGGTTTGACAAGAACCACCTCCGTCCATGAAGCACTAACCAGATATCATATCGCCGAAGCGAATGTTAAGAGGAGAGCATTATCACCGATTGTTGAAAAGAGAGAGGATGACTTAAACTTAAATGGAGATGCCACTAAAGTGGATGGTATTGTCCTTACAAGGTTGAAGAAAAACCAGTTGAGGAAGAATATATTCACCGAGATGAAACACAAGCCAAGAAATTTAAAGTCAGTCAATCTTCCAAACCGACATGGAATCCATTGGTGGAACAAGAAATGTTTGAAACAGGGGAACAATGCGAAGCCGAGTCAGAAAACAAACACCTTTCCGGACAACCAAACTCTCCCATCGATATTTCGGAAAATGAAGAAGAAAAGAAAAGGCAACCTCAAATCCATCTCTTGCTAAATCGACCAAGACTTCCTCGGGTAAGTCTTCTGACCGAAATAAGTCAAGAGAAACTAGTGTTGATAGACCGGTCGAAACAAAAATATCTCTTCACGCCAACTCTCATGGAGCACCTCTAGTGCAAAACCAGTCTGTCACTGCTTCCAATCTCTGAGGAACGCCTAAAGATGATGATTAGGAAATGATCCAGAAATCTATGGCTCCATAGCAGGCATCCATGGAGGCCCAAGTAACCAAAGTTCTCAAAGAAAATGCTTCATCATCTCAATCTCACGATGTAAAACTGGCACAAGTATAAGAGGTAGCCTTTTAAACACTATCCTCGGTTCAGACCATATCGTTACAGCTCTATGAGCTGGTAAAGAACCAAGGCACTACCGACGCGGAAAAACTGAGAATGCATGAAGAGGTTGCCCGGCGGTACAAAGAGGAAGAGGATGCCAAGGCTAAGGCAATTGAGCTAGCCAATGAAAAAGCGAGTCGAGTTCTTCAAGAGCAAATTAATAAGGAAAAGATGTCTATCCTCAAATTTCCAAAAAGACAACAGCGACTAAAAGAAAAAGTGCTCAAGAGTCTGAGGTAGAAAATGGCGAACTGGAAATTGCAACACCGATTGAAAATACTACTTTAGGCACTGAAAATTCGACCCGTGAAGAAGATTAAGAGGATGATCAGTCGCTAACTCGCAGACCGAGAACACTGCCCCAACCTATCGAGGAAATACCGCTTAGAGCTGTCCCTAACAATGCCTGCTCAGACCGACGAATCTGTAGAAGTGGTGAAAACTTGGCCGATAATGACTTTCAAAACCAAAAAAATGTTGAGTTCAATGTTCCTGCGTAATTGAACAAGAAGTTCTGAGACTGGGGTTCCTGGACAACCAGCCTACCGTTTTGTGCATAGCTTCTTCAATGAGTTGATAAACAAACCGGATGAAGGAGGCCACTAAATTCTACTTCCATGCTTATGCTTACATTACTATGTCTCTATTACAATTACTATTTTGAGAACTTATAAATATTTTTGGGGACTTAATGATCCGGTTTTAGTTTCAAAATGTTGGTTTTGATAATTTTTATTTAAAAATATCAAAAATGGAGAAATTGTTAAAGAAATTAACCTACAAAAATTTTCCTCAAAATTTTTCCCAAATCAAATTAAATTAAAGCGACCAACAATTGCATGTTTTGAATATTTAACTTAAATAATCAAAAAGGGAGAAATTGTTAGATAAATTAGATAGTTAATTAGTAGGTAATTAACTATCTAAAAACTTAACAAATTCACCGCTTGTGCAGGAAACACAGGGATCGGTCACACTCTTAAATCAAATTTATCACTCTAGACTGGTCGACCGATATCACAGAGGCGGCACAAACCAGAATTCTCTAATCGAATTGTCTTTTCGGCTATCTCCACAACAGAATCAAGTAGAAGATCGGTTCGAACAAATTTACCGCTTAGCTAAAGGATCGGTAAACCTATACTTTAAAGATCGGTTTTCACTCTTCGGAAGTAAAACTGTCAACCGATATTGAAACAACAAACCGATAGGATGTCCAATTGGCACAATACTTGGAACAATTCTAGACTACTATACAAAAATAACGAGCAGTTTAACAGATCAAATCAAAGATATGGAACTGTTGAAAGTTTCCATTTTAGTGAAATCAGATTACTTTGGGAATATGCATAGAAAGTCTTCAAGTATGCAGACTATGTTATTTCCATTCTAATAATAGACTTTGGGAAGCAGAAGAGTACTAAAAGTGATCAGGTACCTATTCTGGTATAATTTCAACAGTAGTCCCCAAGGAACATGTTTTTTCAAACCACTCCAGATGATAAAATCAAGAGAAGACAAAACTGGTCGGCTGTATTACTTCTTGGGAAGTATCAACCACATTTAATATTATGCAGTACTTTATAGACCGACAAATCAGAATCAAGAATTACCATGCATGTATCCTTTGTATGAAAATTATGACCGTTGTCATATTCTCACTATTTAAGAGAAGGTTGAAGATTGGAAGAAAGATATAGACACAATACGAACAACGAACACAAGAAGCAACATATCAAGACATAGAATTGAAAATCTTCAAACTGTTTTTCTTTACATTCTGTCCAAAAAGTGTTAAGTGTATTGCAATTCCATTCACTCTTTGTAAGAAGTGAGAGATGTAAGTCAATAACGAGCAGTAAATAAGCCTCGGTTATTTGACGTTTTGTAAAGTGTGTTGAATATTCTTAGTGAATATCCTTCTCAAGGTTTAAGAAGAAGGGGTGACATAGGAGTTTTATCTCCGAACATCCATAAATCTTATGTTGTGTTTCCTATATTCTCCATACCATCTTATCGCTGTATAAACCGTGTGTGTTACTTCATGTTGAAACGAACTATTCCGCACTTGAACTAGGTTCAAGAGTTTGTGACAACTTGCATAGTATAGAGATTGATATTAACTTCTAACCAAGTTATTATCACTCGACGTGTTGTGTAAGCGTTCGTCCAAGCAGACTCTCGGTCTCCTTGAGTAATCCCGATCTTAACACGTACCATGCTCTAGGAGCTTGTTTAAGACCATAACGTGCCTTATCTAATCTATAGATATGACTAATCTCTAGGATTTTTGAAACCAGGAGGATTTTCAACAAATACCTCTTCCCTTAATTCACCGTTTAGGAAAGAACTTTTGACATCCATTTAAAAGACTTTTAAATTTTTGAATCAGAAAATGCAAGAAATATCCTAATGGCCTCTAGTCTGGAAACAAGAGCAAATGATTCTTCAAAATCAATGCCTTCTTCTTGTTTGTATCCTTGGGCCACTAGTCTAGCATTGTTTCTCGTAACCAAACTGTTCTCATTGAGTTTTTTCGAAAAACCCATCTAGTTTAAATAACAGATTGATTAGTTGGTCTTGGAACTTGATGCCAGACTTTGTTTCTCTCAAACTTGTTTAGTTCCTCTTGCATTGCTAAGATCCAATCGGGATCCGGCAATGCTTTATCCACCTTTTTTGGTTCAATCTGTGAGATAAATGCGGAGTTTGCATATTATTCTAACAATTGATGCCTAGTTCTAATGTGTGTAGAGGGGTTACCTATAATTAGCTTCAGGAGGATGGTTTCTGTTCCATTTAAGATTCGGTCCTGAAATACCTTTTAACTGACCGGTTATTTGATCAAAGTTAGACAGACCGGTAGGCTGAACACTATCAAGCTGACCGGCTTCCTCAGTAGTTTTTGAGCTATCAACTTCCTACTGTAAAGCAGCTTAATCTTGCTGAGCTTCAGCATCATTAACCGTCTGATCTTAAATGAATCTTCGGTATACATGAACCTCATTTTCAATATTAGATTGAATATTTAATTTTTCCAATCTGTTATGTAGATCAATGGATGAAGAAGTATTATTTTCAACAGATTCATCAAATACAACATGAGATGATTCTTCAACAGTAGGAGTCCTATTGTTTTATACTCTATATGCTTTACTAACTTCATTATATCCTATCATGATACCAACATCTGATTTAGCGTCAAAGACATTCACATAATTTTTCCCATTGTTGTCGATGTAACACTTATAATCAAAGATCTTGAAACACTTTTAACATTGGGAACTTTGTCATGGTATACTTTAAAAGGAATTTTGTTTAGACGCTTGTTTATCATGGATCAGTTTTGAGTATAACATGCAGTATTGATAGTTTCTTCCCAAAGCTTTTGAGCAACACTCGAATCGACTATCATGGATCTTGCAGCTTCCTTGAGGGTTCGGTTTCTCCTCTCATCTAGTCCATTTTGTTGAGGAGTTCTAGCACTAGACAAGTAATCTTAAAGGAGATCTTCCACATGAGTATGTGATGAAGAGTCACCCATATTTCTTATTTTCTTCCTATGGAAATTGAGTTGTGATTATAAAAAGCATGGATGAAAGCTCTTCAGAGGTGCCATTTTATACATGAAAGAAATATTTAAATATCAATCTTTGTACAATAATGAACAATGAATGATAATCTTTTAGTATTTTCTCTCCTTCAATTTTCTAGAAGCATCAATATATCAAATTGAGAAATAAACTAAAAAAATATATACAAGTTTCAATTACCTAAACCCAATTCGGTCGGTTTTTTAAATTAAATTAATAAAATAGTTATATTAATATTTTATAACTAACTACTTAACTCAATTGACAAGAGTATATTCTTAAAATAAAAATGTACTCTCAATTTGGACACGAGAGTATAAGAAGCTCTCGAGTTGATTTTTTCAATAATATAGGCATTACCGATTGGTAGACGAACTATGATTTAAGTTTTACGGATTGGTAGAGAAATCAATCTGTATTATTTAGGGGTATTACTAAATGGTTTGGAAAAACATTGGTATTACTAATTGATGCATTGATGATTGTGTAATGCTTTAATTGATGTATGTCATACAAGTGCGAAAGGAATCAAGGCCTACCTAAAAAAGAAAACAATGTAGAAGGAGCTGAAGCTAGAATAGAGTTCATCGGAGAATTATAGAAAATGGTTTTAGAACTCCTACGGAATCTCCTTGAACTTGTTCTTTGTTTGGTATCTCGTGCTCTTAGTAGTCTTTCCCAAAGTGTAGGTTAGAATTATATCAAATGGTCAAACTTTTCTCAATCAAATGAGGAATAATTCTTATATCCATTAGTAAGGGGTGACATTGGAATAATTATTTTATGGAAAACTAGTTACTCACAATGTGAGTTGAACCAACTTATCTAAGTGTCCAACCGTGTTCTATTCGAGTTCAATCTTGTAGTTACCCGGTCAAGATATACTCTCCGCTTTAAATAAGGCCAAATGATTAATTGTAGGCCATGTTACATATTTTTGAAGTTTAGTCTTTTTCTTTGTCTCGGTTTTAGTCATCATGTTTCAACTAATCATTCAAAGAGCTAGATTTGTTTTACTTAAATCTCCATTCAGACTGACATATGTATTAGTTAGGTGTTGTACCTTTCGAGACATGCTTATAAGTTACAAACGTGATACAAAATCAAAAGCGGAATTATTCTTATCCTTTCGGCGATCGTGTTGGAGAAGAAGAACGATGGCCAAAACTAGGTCGTTTTGTGTAGGTATGGTATTCCGTTAGTGATCCGTTGGCGCGGGCTTTCTGTTAGCATCATAGTTAGATGATCTCCTACAACTTTTTTATGTGCGTCTTTGGTTTTAGCGGGCTACGCGAGTGACCCTTAGCAATTTCATAGTATTTCGGATACACTCAATTGCGAATTTTATTTTTTATTTAAAACCTTAATTTTTATTTCACTCTTACAACTTTAATTTATATCTTTTTAAATGATCAAAGTATTAATATATATATATATATGGAAAATATTTTACCAACTTATTTTTTATTTATGTATATTATAGGATTAAATAAATAAAAATTGAAGAAAATATGCATAAAACAATTCATTCTACATTTTTTATTTTTGACCCTTCAAAAATAATTTTAAGATATAATGAGTACAACATTTTTCCCAAATAATTTTATTTTTTTGTTTTGGCCTTATTTAGTTTGATTAATTAGCATAATAATTAATACTAATTAATTATTTGAATGGAGTTTTTGGTCATGTAATTAATGTTTTTGATTTTATGTATTTGAAAATAAATCAAAATAATTATTTTCATATTATAAATTGGGATGTAAATTTGTAGTGCTTATATATATAAATTTAAAATACTTTAATAATAAAACCTATTATAATTATTTATTTTTTATTTACCAAAAATATTATTTAACCTATCATAATTAACTTATATGAGTAAAAAAAAATATTTAATAAATTTTAAATTTATTTATATTATAAAAACATTTCAGCATATTCATATGAAAGAGAAGTGTTATTCATAAATTTTATATATTATTTACAGAAATACACTTGATAGGTGTAAACTGAAACGTCGAAAAAAATGAATTAGTTGACACGAGCATATAAGTCATGTTATAATATGAATGGTTAATTAAAGACCACTACGTCATAAATTCACCCCAATTCACATCAATTTAAATGGGTATATTGATAACTCGTCAGTTAATATATTGTTAAACACGTAAAACATTTATAAATAATATATTTGTGAGTCCTGGAAATTCCATGGTTCCAAAGAGTTTTGTAAAAGGCTTTTATTAAGAAATTTATGTTAGTCTCTATTTGAGTGTCCAAAATCTTTTGTTTTAAATATTTAAACATAAAAACTATTTCGATATTTTCAAATTAATCAAGTCTAAAAACTTTATTAGATTTAAAATAATCAAATCACAATTTGATTAATAGAAATCTTTATTTTAAATTAATTAAAAATAATTAATTTAAAGATTATATGTGTTTTCAAAGAATGTCGGCAATTAAATTTTAATTTAAAATCAATCAAATTTGTGTATACGTGTATAAATGTAATTTTTATTGGAGATTATATTGAGTTCAATATTTCATTATAATCAAGAAAGGCCTTTCGCACTATATCTCTCGTATCGTTAAAAACGATCTCTATTTCAAAATATATAGCTAATTCTTTAAAAGAATTGGTTCTATTACGTTTTATTTAATCAATAATTTTTTCAAGTTTTAGACATATATTGGTTTTTCATTAATTTAAAATAATATTTAAAGCTAGTACGTGCGATTAGTGTTGAGATTTATTAAGGAAAGTACTCGAAAAATATCAGTTTGGGGTGTTAGAATTTAATAATTCTAAAATATTTTAAAATCATTCTCTATTTTTTACAGATTTTAAAAAAAAATAGTTTAAGGTTTCTAATTGTTTAAAAGTATTCAAAGTTAAAAACCTCAAACAAACATGCCCTACGGAAGTGGTCCGAGTCGCGAATTGGGTCAGATACACGTTGATAAGATCGGTGTAATCAATAGAGACGGGGGTCTGACTATGGATAACAACTTCGGATAAACGGATTGATTACAGATTAATATCTTTTTTTATTCTTCGCAAAACTTCTCAAACACTTTAAAACGATTCAAGTGCAGAATTGTTTGTTTGGATTTGAAGCCTTGAACCAATGAATAATGAAAGACAAAAGGAAAGAACAAAAAAATATGTTTATGGATGTTCGGAGCTAAATCTCCTACGTCACCCCTTCTTCCAACAACCGAAAGGATTTCACTAAACTTATTGAATCAAAAACAGTTCACTTAATAGCTAGCACTCTGTTGAACAGAACAGACTATGTTCAACTTACAATATGATTAAGAATATCTCAGCTAAAACAGTGTTTTTGATTTTCTCTCTTGAACTTGAGTATGAAGTACAATTAGTAATTACAAGAGTGATTCGGTAATTCGTGAGTAATGTGAGCAGATTAACTTCTAATTCTTCTAGCAGATTTGTCCGTTGTCCTTGAGCATCTAAATATAGTGGAAGGACACCAAAGGTCAAATCTTCTGTATGAACACGTGGCACGCGTCCATAGGATGACCACCTAAAGGATAGAGTACAACATACTTTGTGCTTCTAGAACGTGGCCGTACTAAACACTAGTGCGCGAGATATCCTTCTGCAACTGTCCTGTACTAAACAAGTAGTGGGAGGAATATTTGCGTACGTGGCATTCATTCATTTGATGAAAGTAGCTGGCGTATTGAACTGCAAGAGAAATTGGAGCAGGAGTAGCGTACAATTAGTTGATCGTGGGTAAACGTATGCTAACTTAAGACGGCTACTAAAGCAAGGCATTATCCGAGCTCCATTAAACCACCAAGTCTAATAGAGTTAGACCTCAATGTCTATCATAGAGATCCATTAGAGTGTTACGTCTAATGGACTTAGACTGCAGCGTCTAACTCCGCATCCCATTAGACAATCACGTCTAATGGAGTTAGACTTCAACGTCTAACCTTACTTCACTTCAGACTAATTTGAAGGAGTTAGACTTGCACGTCTAACTACGCAACTGTTAGACTAGCACGTCTAACTATGTATGTGTTAGACTGGCACGTCTAACTACGTATCTGTTAGACTGGTACATCTAACTACGTATCTATTAGACTAGCACATCTAACTATGTATCTATTAGACTAGAACGTCTAACTATGTATTTATTTGACTGACACGTCTAACTACATATCTATTAGATTGGCACGTCTAACTACGTATCTGTTAGACTAGCACATCTAACTACGTATCTGTTTGACTGGCACGTCTAACTACGTATTTGTTACACTAACACGTCTAACTACGTATCTGATAGACTGGCACGTCTAACTACGTATCTGTTAGACTGGCACGTCTAACTACGTATCTATTAGATTGACACTTCTAACTACGTATTTGTTAGACTAGCACGTCTAACTACGTATCTATTAGACTAGCATGTATAACTACGTATCTGTTAGACTGGCACGTTTAACTACGTATCTGTTACACTAGCACGTCTAACTACGTATCCCATTAGACTACCACGTCTAATGGAGTTCGACTGCCACATCTAACTACTTATATATTAGAATGGAACGTCTAACTACGTATCTCGTCTATTTAGCCTACTTAGACCGCATCTAACTTAGCCAAATCTGATGAACCTGCATAGAAATAATTAGACGGGTGAGCTTCATTCATGTCTAAACATCATCAAATCTCAATTGATTAATATTTAGCACTTTTCTATTAATTACCTCTTTACTTAGTTTTCTAAACTATTTCTTCTAAGTTAATTAACTCTTAATTTTTCTCAACAATTTCCCATTTTTTTATGATTTAAATTAAATGATCAAAATCAGTTGAGTTAATTTAATTCTGAAAAATTTCCCTTTTTGATGATGTTAAAATCATGCAGTCTTAAATAAACCATTGAAAAAACCCATCAAATACGATCAAAATGATTCACAAAAATATCCCATTATAAGTTAAAAACCAAAATAAGTTTTAAATCATAAGTTTTAAGATGAAAATGAGATAAGTTAGGAAAGAGATTTATGTTCCTTCCCTTTTCACGTTTGCATCTTTATCTTCTGCATCCAAAGAGTTTCCAGTTAGGAGGTTGAGATGACGAGTGGCAGCACGTCGGCCGTCTCCACTTCCACCACCTCTGTCGCTTCCACGACCTGAACTTTTCTTTCTTGGTAATAGATCTTCTTCATCCTCTTCAGCAGCTTTTCGCTTGGATCGGGTTCCTCTAGAAGCTCCTCTAGCAGCTCCACCTTTAGAATTGTCTCCTCTTGAGCTATCTTCCCCTTTTTAACAATATCAACAGCAGCAGCAATAGGAGTTCAACACGAGTCTTTCTTTAATGAGATTGACTTCAGCCACTTCAATCGCTTGAATAGACCTAGCAAGAGAATCAACTTGCTCAATTCGTTCTGCTTCGGCTCTAGCAATTAATTTGGTCATTTCCACCATTTGAGCTTGAAGGAGATCCATTGAATGTACTATGACCTGATGAAGTTCCAAGTTGAAGGCCTTTATGTCAGCATGTTGTTCTATTTGAGTACTAATGACACTTTTCTCAAATTTGTTGTGCTTGGAGTTTACAACGTTGAGTTCATATGTGTTTTGGTGCATGGTCGTCTTCAATTCTTTCTGAATAGCGAGGAAGGAAGACATCTCTTTCCGACTAATCACCGAGCCTTTTTCATGATTTACCAATCTGGACTGCATATCCTCCAAATTCAGATTTATGGAACTTATTCATCCATCATAATCTGAAATTTTGCACCTCCATGAAGTGCCTCTTTGGGAGAGCAAGCAACTGAGGACACAGAATGAGAATGAGCAAGAGTAGTCCGAATTGGACTCACATACGTGTTTACTTGTAAAGAACACTCGGGTTCTTTATCCTTGGAATGTGAAGAGGGGGACTTAGACGTATCATTGGATTTGTCTTCATCATTTATAATATCAGTACAAATTTACGAATTCCTCCTAAAATGTCGTCAGAATGCAGAGGAAGTTTATTAACATACTCGTAATGATGGGAGATGATCGAGGAACGGGAGAACACGGAATGAAGAATTATTCCAAAGGAATACCCTCTGAAGAATCTTCATTAGCATCTTGTTCTTCCTAAGCAGAAGAGTGAATTTCCACGAGATTAGCTTCCTTCAAAGGTTCCCACTTTAATTCTGAATTCGGAGACTCATCAGCAATTTTTGTTGATTCATCTTCTTCCACCAAATGCTCTTTTTCAACATTAACAGTAGGATCCACTACAGGTGTCTCCTTCGGTTGAGAATCAGATAGACGAGCTTCAACAACAATTTCTTCTTCTTCTTCTACCACTTTTTCAGTTTGACCCAAAGCACGGGTTTTATCAGCAGTTTGTATGGAAGATAGACGTGTCTCTTTAAAAGAAGTATTTGCCAATTCAACCAGATGGGCAGCAGTCTGCTCATCTTCTTCTTTTTGGGACTGATTAACATCAAAAAATTCCATAGGCTCGTCTTCATCGAAGAATCATGAAATAGAGTTAGCCTAGAATATTTTGTGCCGTGAGCGTTTTGGAGGACGGTTGTGCAATAACTATACATAATGAGATCCAACCTCTTCAAAGCATTTTGCTCCATACGAGCATCTCTTTCCATAGGGTTCAAGTTGGTTTTTCTCTTTTCTAACGTGGGAAGAAGGGTATGCCCCATAATGTTTGCAACCACCAGTTCCCTTCCATTAAGGGCTTCAGAAACCGCGTCTATCATAGCCCATCTTAAGATTGTTTTCTCATTCTTTATTACGTTCTTTCACTCATTAACAATCTCATTTTCTAAGAACATCTCATCGAACTGAGTTTCCATTATGTAATTAAGCCAGGTGTCAAAGATGTTAATTTTCTTAGCAGCCATCTGTTCAAACTGCTCCATCACAAGGTTGACAATGCAGCCAGATCCAGATACCTTCTTAGGTATTCAACGAAAGTCTCCTTTCTTTTTTCTTCAGGATCCTCAACAGGTTTAGGTTTAGGAAAGTACATAGGTTCGTTAATAATGATTCCAGGGGCTCCTCTTGTTGATCTCATAATCTCAAAAGGGGTCTTAGATTTCATAGACACCCTTCTAGAAGAACAGACATAACCCCCTTCCCAATAAAATTATATTTCATTTCAGTAATTTTGTACGCAAGAGGTTTGATAACCAGCAGAGTAGGAACTTGCTCAGATAATAGAGCAATAGAAGCAGACATTGGAACAAGGCCTACTCTGTTTCATATGGAGTAATGCTCGCAGTCTCAACAACTGCTGGAATTTCAATAACACTAGCAGCGACAACAACCGCATGTTAGACGTCTATAGACGAGCGTATTTAGACGTCGTCCGAACAAACGCACGTTAAACGTCTATAGACGAATGTGTTAAGACGTTGTCCAAACAAGATGCCTACCCATCTTATATGCGAGGCATGCGGATGGCATAGACGTCTAACTATGTGTATACTTAGACGCCTCATCTTCGGACAAGTTGGATAGCTGTCTAATTTGTCATTAGATGTCCATGTACTTTTCCCTCCCAGAAATTGAACAGTCATATTTCGAATAACTTGAAGACACATGTCTGTCAATGTTAAAAATATGAGTAATATATCTAACAGTTCTTTTCATTTTGCCTTTCAAATTAATGATGGACTTTATGATGTTTTTAAATAACGTATTTTCTCTTTCATGATGATTTTATTGGGAACATGTTCTTAAATTTAATGACGGTTTACTTTTAATGATGACTTTCATAGCCATGTGTTAGTCATACTCTATAAAAAGTAACTAACATATCTGAAGAGATTCATTATATTCTTTATGAGTCTAAATACTTCTTCTCTCTCTAGAAATCACTTAAGATTTTGAGCTTCCTGTAACCATAAATCCTCCTCTTCATTCAAAATCTGAAGCTAAGAAATGGCCTTTTTTGCTCTAAACACTCTACAAATAAACTTTGAATTTGTCTCTTCTTCGACGCTTTCAGAAACAGTTTCAATGTTCGAAACTCTTGAAGCTTCCGGCCTAAGGAAATTCCTCGGGGGATCCTTCATCATTCACGAACAAGAGATTCGTGAGTTCTTTGAGTATACAAAGATAATAGGAGACAGGATTATCCTGGAAACAATAAAAAGAGATGAAGTCTCATTCTCTAAAGAAACCTTCGCTCTATTCTTCGAGCTTCCGTTGGAGGGGTTGACAAAGTTCACCACCTCTCCGAATGATATCCTATCTGAAATGAAGAGTGTCTTCTCAAATACCTCCTTCCCTGTTGAAACTCACGTGATGACGTCTTCCTTAAAACCTGAGTTTTTTATTCACAACAACATCATTTCTAAATCCCTCTTGGCCAAGGAAATCACTAATGTCTATTCCAAAAATATCTTTGAGGTGATGGTGGCTATAACTAGGGGAATATCCATCAACTGGTCAAAAATTCTCTTTGATAACTTGGTGAAGCTGATCTCTTCTGCAAGGAAGCCAACTGGGTATGATTCTCAGCTCATCATGTTGCACGCTTATCTCCGAGTTAATGTCGGATGTGGGGTCCACATTAAGTCTTCCAATGTTTTGGAAACTCAAAGCGTTTATGACTTCTTCATTGAGGTAGGAAGAGCAAGGGAAAAGAGAAGAAATTAGAAGCTTCAAAGGGCTTTAAGGGCATTATAATATTGATCTTTCCAATGATGTCAAAAGGGGAGAATGCATCGGCCTGCAATCAAGGGGGAAGATTAGGAGAAAAGGACTATATACTAGGGAAGAGGAGGATATGAGTGACCTATTTTGAGAAATTTTTCTTTGTGTCTATTACTGGGAAACTTTGATTTTATATGAAATCTTAGGGGGAATAGGAATTTTTTCTAATCTTCCTGATGTTCTATCTAAGTTTAACATCATCGAAAAGGGGAAATTGATGAGTCAATTAAAATGAACTTAGGAAATAAGTTTATTTAAATCAACATTGTTCTAATTATGAGCTGACATTATTTTGATGATATGCAGATTAAATAAAATAGAACTTAGTTATGCACAAACAAACGAATAAGACTAAACTGTGAAATTGTCGTTGTGAAGGTACATATCTAAAGAAGACTGCCTATTCGGACGTCGCCTAATTCCTTTAGACATAGTCTAAGGAGTGCGCGATGTTAGACGTTGTCTAACTCCTTTAGACGTGATCTAAAGGGAAGTGCAGTTAGACACGGTCTAACTCCTTTAGACGTGGTTTAAAGGGAAGTTCACTTAGACGCGGTCTAAATCCTTTAGACGTGGTCTAAAGGAAAGTGCAGTTAGACGCAGTTTAACTCCTTTTGACGTGATCTAAAGGGAAGCATAGTTAGACACGGTCTAACTCCTTTAGACGTGGTCTAAAGGAAAGCGCAGTTAGACGCGGTCTAACTCCTTTAGACGTGGTCTAGAGGGAAGCAGTTAGACACGATTTAACTCCTTTAACCGTGGTCTAGAGGAAAGCGTAGTTAGACGCAATCTAACTTTTTAGACGTGGTCTAAAGGGAAGTCCAGTTAGACGCCGTTTAACCTTCTTAGACGCGGTCTAAAGAGGAAGCGCAATTAGACGCGGTGTAACTCCTTTAGACATGGTCTAAATGGAAGTCCAGTTAGACACGCTAACTCCTTTAGATGCAGTCCAAAGAGGAAGCACATTTAGACATCATCTACTCCTTCTTAGACGCGCTCTAAAGAAGGAGAACAAGTAGACTTTGTCTAACTTGATCAGACGTCCGAAGGAGCGTCTAACTAAGTAATTCAGCTCATCTGTAGTTACCGTTTTCAACAGTCTGACAACTTAGCTCCAACAACGAATAAACAACCGGAACGTTCTCCAATATGCAAATTATCCACAATGTGTTTTACCTTCCAGTACAACACAATATCAGAGAATATTCGGCATAATACCTATCTCGTAAGATCACGATCCCAATGCTCAGTCTGATGTACCTTTGTACTATTGGTGGTCGTCCAACAAAAGGAGGACACATGTCCTCAAAGAAATTTCAATTGTTTGTGCAATTCAACTATAAATAGAAGCCTAAGGAAAACGGACAAACCACTAACCAAAACGAATCACTTCTTAACCTGCTCATGCTTGACAAATCAATTACCAACTTACCATCTCACAATCATTCTTGCTAGCTTGTTGAACTTTCTCACTACTATAAAGTCATATTCTCTATCTAAAGCATTGTGTATACATTGTCCAGAGATGATGTGTAAAATATAGAGTTAGTTAGAAGTTCAGATTAGGTGGTCAATTAAGTCTTGGATTTCTTACTAGGTTTGTGTAGTGTGTTCTATACCGATCAAAGTCTTCTAGTGAATATCCTTCCTATTGATGAAGAAGGGGTGACGTAAGAGTTTTATCTATGAACATCCATAAAACTCCTTGTGTTCTTTACTTTCTACCATTTATATTTATTCATCTGAAGCTTTAAATTCAACAAACGGTTCTGCACTTAAACTTGTTCAAGAGTTTGTGAAGAATATAAACAAATCTTAAGTTCTAACAGAGTTAAAATTGAATTGAAGTGTATAAGTTATTCACAATAGACAGACCCTGTCTCTATTATTAGCACCGATCCTAACACGACTCTAAAAGTCAATTAGCTTATTATACTTCCACGCATACTAATTTAAAACATATAATGGTCAATCTAAAAAATTCTATGATATAGAAATCTTTTCTAGTTTCTCATCTCAAAAGATAGGACAACATCCTATACGGATAGTCATATTTATCTATATAAGTGTAGAGACTAGGGGTCTCGCTAAGGTGAATGCTTACACAACACGCCGGTTGATACTAACCCTGTTAGAGTTTAATAACGGTCTCAATACTACGCAAGTAGTCACAAACTCTTGAACCGAGTTTAAGTGCGGAACTGTTCGTTTTAACTTGAAGAAAACACACACACGATTTGGACAGTAGTAAGAAGATACGAAGTAGAGGAGAAACACAACATAGGATTTATGGATGTTCGGAGATAAAGCTTCTACATCACCCCTTCTTCTCAAACGTTGAGAAGGATATTCATTCTGAATATTCAAAACAGTTTACAATACGTCGAACAACCGAGGCTTATTTACTGCTCGTTTTCGACTTCTTGTTGCGCTTACTCTGCTGAACAGAAACAAATTCTGTGAACTTATAACCCTCACTACTCACACAAAAAAAGTGAACTTGTAATAAACATGAAATTCTGACACACACAGATTTGATTGCTTGAGTAATATGTAAGCGTGAACAGGTTTGAAAGCTTGAACAGTTGTTATTGCAAAATCGTAAGGTTGTCATAACGTTAAGATCAAGTGCTTCTTCTAGTTGAGTTATGTTCTCTTAAATAAGAATGTGACAACGGTCATATCCTTGATCTTCAACAGATATATCATCTCTTGAATCTCATTGGTTGAGGATCTTTGTAGTACGTTCTTAGTATATCTTCTAATCTTGTTTGATAAGAATTCAATATAGCATTTAATGAGGTTAATCCTTTTAAGGAAGAAGATCATCTGGAAAATTTGTCTTCTAATGATTTTACTATCTGGAAAAGTGTGACAAAAATCTGCTCACCAAAATAGAAGTCTGATCTTCTTCAGCAGACTTCTGCATCCCAAAAGATTTTATCAGACTTGTATTAAAATGGTAATAAAACAGTCTGATTATGTTAAATTTTCCTTCTATATTTGCCGGAAATGTTCTGTGTTGCATTAAACGAGAAACTGCCCACTACTTTTAATATAAATATTTCTTAGCAAATAGTTGGTTTCGCCTTTTGGGTCTAAGCGGTAAGACCAATTTTTTGCCTTTGAACAGTAAAACAGATTTTGTGCCTTTGAGCGGTAAAACTAATTATGTTCCTTTGAGCAGTAAAACCGTTTATGTACCTTTGATCGGTAAAACCGATTATGTGCCTTTGACTAGTATAACTGATTATGTGCCTTTCAGCGGTAAAATTGATTATGTGCCTTTGAGCGGTAAAACCAATTATGTGCCTTTAAGTGGTAAAACTGATTCTAGAGCCGATTAGTAAGGCCTAAGGAGTAATCTTTCGGTTTTGGTTTTACCAATTCCTACATTTCCGGTTTTGATGAAAATTGAACATCTTGGCTTTCCGGTTTTTTTTATCCTACAGAAATGATGAATTTGGTTAAGTTCTTTAGATAATTAATTTCTTGCTAATTGATTATCTAATTTATCTAACCATTTCTCCCTTATTGATTATTTAAGTTAAATACTTAAAACGTGTAATTGTTGGCCGCTTAAGTTAATTTTGATTTCAAGATTCTGATTTCAGAAAAATTGTGGATTGGTTTCTTAGAAATTTCTCCCTTTTCAATACATTTTACTCTTAAATTTATCAAAACCAGTGTATTAAAAGGAAATAAAATCATCAAATAGCATTCGTGTTTAATTACATTTAAATAGAGTTAGTAAAGAAATTAAAGCGAGTCAATCACAAAATCAAAAGGTTGTAAAGGCGTGTGTGTGAAAAGGATAGATAGATGGATAGGAATTTAGTGTCTCCCTCTTTTGATCCTAGAGAGCGTGTGTGTGAGATCATTCTCTTCTGGTCGATCGCCAATGTTAAGTCTCAGCAGCCGAGTTCCCACCACCTCTTTTGATTCTCTAGTTTGATCGAGCACTTCAAGGAACGATTTCTATGGGAGGGACTTCTAGTTGAGGCTGAGGTATGGCACATCCGCCCATTGGAATCAATGACATGTCATCTTCTTCTTCTTCCTCATCATTCAACTTTTCAGTCTCCGGTAGTGCATTTACCGGTGTTTTAGTTTCCGTTGCCGCAGACTTTTTGGTTCTTTTTCGTTTAACAGATCTTGGTTTCTTTGCAGGAGGTGCTTGCACAGTTGTTTCTTTATTGATTTCATCATGGAGTTGTCTGTTCAGCTTCTTTAGCTTTTGCATCTTCTTCTTCTTGAAATCGATGGGCAGCCTCTTCATGATCCCTTAGGCTTTCAGCGTTGGCAACACTTTGAGATCTCACTAGCTCATGGAGCTGTGATGCCATAATTTCAACCGAAGAAAGTGTCTTAGAGACGATAGGTTGTATCCGGCCTATTTCCTACCATACTTGTGCCAATTTTTGATCGTGGGACCTTGAAGAGGATGTGCGCTCTTTGAGTGCTTTTGTTACTTGACCTTCCATGGATGCTTGCCTTGGGGCTGGATCCTTTTGGATCAACTGTTAAATGGTCACCTTTAGGAAATCTTTAGAAAAAGATCGAGATGAACCTAGAGTGCGGGATTGTATAGGACGTGCCCCATGAGAACTGACATGATGAGATACTTCGGTGCATGTCAGTCTTTCAATATTGATCTCTCTTGTTTTGTTGCGGTCAGAAGACTTACCCGATGGAGATTTAGTCATTTCATTTCGAGTAAGAGATGGGTTGGAATTTGAAGTGTCCTTCCCTTTTTCATCATTGGATTCATCATCAGTGGATCCATGTTCCTATTCCAATTCAATTCAACGTTGTTTGGCTATCTCATTATATTTCTGTTTGCCCAATCCGAGGTATTAGCAATATTTTTCATCATCAGCCAAATATCTCTTGTTCTTCCGAGGGGGTCCATGTAGGCTTAGATGATTAACCTTTCTCAAATGTTTTCCTTACAACTTAAACAATTTGAGTTTTACCATGGATAATGTGCTCTTCTTTAGCCAGTGCAGATATTGGTTGTCCTTCAGCCGTGACAGATATTCCTTCAACCGTGGAAATAGTGGTAAGAACATCTGCCATAACGACTTTAAGTAATATAATAACAATCATGTCCACTTGTGTCACATAGCCTTTTAGATTGAGATCCACTTCTCGTTCCTCAATAATTGGCAACAACGCTTTCCTTTTTGCATTTGCTTCAACAAGATTGCTCCTTTCCAATACTTCGGGTAATGATGTGGTGTTTGATAATGAGAAAACCACATGTTCTAAGTTCATAAGAGGAGACCACTTGTTCTCCTATGAAACATCAGGGAGGATCTCTCTAAAACTCACCTCCAGTCTTGTGTTCTCCCACACATAGAATATATCGACAATTCACTCGCTTTTTCTTTAACCTCCTTACGAGGATACGGTATTTCATTGATAATTGGAATAGCCGTGCCGACTGTCTTTTCATTAAATTTTGGAATAACCTCAGTTTCGGTAAGAATTTCTTCCCGATTTTCTTCATCTACTTGACCGATAACAGCTATTTCTAGATGATTGGTTTCATGCATTTGATTTGTTCTTGATGGAGGTCACTGATTGGATATGTCAGCATTCTCTCTATCGGTGTCGAGTATTTGCCCAACTTCATCAATAAAATATGTCCGGTCAGTTTCAGCTATCCGACCGGTCTCAACAACAAACTGGTGTATAATATCCAATACCACCGGTTGTGCTTCTAGAATCGCAAGTTCAATTAGTGGTACAGAGAGATCAATCTCAACAACATTGAAATCAACATTAGACAAAGTTGGAATATTTACCTTTTGTTGTCATATCTCTTGTGCAGGTTAAATTCCATCGATTTTCATTCGTTTAATTCTGACCTGACTACCAATACTAGCAGTCAATTCAACAGCCTTCTGAAGCTTTCAGAATGATGACGTTCGATAAACAAATTTGGGATGTTTTGAGCCAGTATCTATGTCATCGCTAGCGGCGCCTTCGACAATAAGTTTTCTCACCGGTACTTAAGATATGGAGTCTAACAAAGTATTTCCTTGTACTAGCAGAGTTGAGGATTTTGCATTGGGGAAGAGGGGTACCTTGACCAGTAGGAATGTTCATATGAGTGAGGATCTTACTGATCTATAACGCATATCCAGGACTCCTAGAGGATTTAGGAGCAACCATTGCTAGTCTATTTTATATCCTACGTAATCTGCATTAGAGTAGCTCGTTAAATTGAAACTGGAATCCTTCAGATACCACAGCCCCACATCTTGAGTTCCCTTAAGATATTTCAATATTCGTTTTGTAGTAGTGTAATGAGATTGTTTAGGATTATCCTGGAATCTCCCGCATACTTCGACTGCAAAGAGGATATCCGGTCGGCTTGCTGTTAAGTATAGAAGGGATCTAATTATTCCATGATATGATGTTATGTCGACACTTTGACCATCTTCATCCATATCTAATTTGATTAAGGAGCTCATTGGGGTTGAGGCAGCGGAACAGATTTCCAAACTAAATTTCTTTGGTAATTCTTTCGTGTACTTTGCCTAATTTATGAATGTTCGTCCTTCAATCTATCGAAATTGAAGACCTAAGAAGAAACTCACTTCTCCCATCATACTCATTTCGAACTTCTCAGTCATCATTTTAGAGAATTTATCACATAACTTTGGATTCGTTAAACCGTAAATGATGTCATCTACATAGATCTGTACAAGTAATATGTGCTCATTTTTCTCAAACTTGAATAATGTTTTGTCTACAGATCTTATGGTGAAATCATGATTGAACAAAAATTTTGTTAGAGTATCATACCATGCTCTAGGAGTTTGTTTAAGACCATAAAGTGCCTTATCTAATCTATAGACATGACTAATTAAAGCAAGATTTTTGAAACCATGAGGTTGTTCAACGTATACCTCTTCACTTAATTCACCATTTAGGAAAGAACTTTTGACAACAATTTGAAAGAATTTGAAATTTTTGAATGCAACAAATGCAAGAAAGATCATAAAGGCCTCTAGTCTGGCAACATGAGCAAATGGTTCTTTAAAATCAATCCCTTCTTCCTGTTTGTATCCTTGGGCCACTAATCTATCATTGTTTCTCGTAACCAAATCAATCTTATTGAGTTTATTTCGAAAAACCAATCTAGTTCCAATCATAGATTGATTATCTGGTCTTAGAACTAGATGTCAGACTTTATTTCTCTCAAACTCGTTTAGTTACTCTTACATTGCTAAGATCCAATCGAGATCCAAGAATGCTTCATCCACCTTTTTCGGTTCAATCTGTGAGATAAATGCAGAGTTTGCATATTCTTCTAATAGTTGATGCCTAGTTCTGATGGGTGTAGAGGGGTTACCTATAATTAGCTCAGGAGGATGATTTCTATTCCATATAAGATTCGGTCCTGAAATACCTTCTAACTGACTGATTATTTGATCAAGGATAGACAGACCGGTAGGCTGAACAGTGTTAGGACGACCGATTTCCTCAGCAGTTTTTGAGGTGTCAAATTCCTACTGTAAATCAACTTGATCTTGCTGAGCTTCAGCATCATTAACTGTCTAATCTTAAATGAATCTTCGGTATACATGAACCTTATCTTCACTATCAGATTGAATATTTAATTTTTCCAATCTGTTATGTAGATCAATGGATGAAGAAGTATTATTTTCAACGGATTCAACAATTACGACATGAGATGATTCTTCAACAGTAAGAGTCCTATTGTTTTATACTCTATATGCTTTACTAACTTCAGAATAGCCTAACATGATACAACATCTAATTTAGCGTCAAAGACATTCAAATAATTTTGGACATTATAGTGGATGTAACACTTACAGCCAAAGATCCTAAAATATCGGATATTAAGAACTTTGTCATGGTATACTTCAAAAGGCTTTTTGTTTAGACGCTTGTTTATCATGGATCGGTTTTGAGTACAACATATAGTATTGATAGCTTCTGCCCAAAGCTTTTGAGCAACACCGGAATCGGCTATCATGGATCTTGCAACTTCCTTGAGGGTTCGATTTCTCCTCTCAGCTAGTCCATTTTGTTGAGGAGTTCTAGCACTAGACAACTCGTTTCTAATACCAGATTCCTCAAGAAATGCAGTTAAAGTGCTATTAGTAAGTTCAATACTTCTATCACTTCTAATTTTGTTAACACATACAAATTTCTCATTTTGTAATCTTCTAAGCATCTAGATCAGATTTGATGTAGCTTAATTTTTAGAAACTAAGAATATAACCCAAGTATATCTAGAATAGTCATCAATAATTACCATAGTATAATGCATTCCTCCTAGACTAGTTACTCTAACTAGTCCGTAGAGATCCATGTGAAGTAGTTCTAAGTATCTGTTGGATTAAGTGTTTCCTTTACTTTTGAAAATAGATTTAATTTGTTTTCCCATTTGACATGCAGAGCATACATTATCTTTTGAAAACTTCATATTAGGAATTTCTTGAACTAATTCCTTACTACAGATATAGTTGATTGTCTTAATGTTTAAGTGATTTAATCTTTTATGCCACAACCAGTTTTGATCATTTTTAGCAATCATGCAAACAAAATTAGGACATTTAACTTTACAATCTACTTTATAAATATTTTATATACTATGTCTTGTCAATAGTGTACTGCCCTGTTGGTTCTTAACTAAACATACTTGTTTGTGAAATTTGACCGTGTATCCTATCTCACACATTTGACTAATGCTAAGAAGGTTAAAATGCAAATTTTCAACAAGTAATACATCATTTATAGTTAAGTTTCCATGGTCAGTCTTACCCCTGCCCACGGCCTTACCCTTACAGTTATCACCGAAGATGATCTTTGAACTGGATTCTTTTACAATGTCAGTCAACAACTTGTCATTTCCTATCATGTACTTAGAGCATCCGCTGTCCATGTACCATTCCGAGTTTTCCAAGCGTTTAATCTGTTTGACCTGAAAAATATAACTTTTAATACCTTTTTGTTACCCACATTTAATTGGGTCCACGGTTAATTAGTCCCTTAGAAATCCATACTCAAATTAATCGAATAATTCTCCCTGTAATGGTCAACTTGTACCAGGCTTGGCATCTCCCTGTCTGTATTTGAATACCTCATTGTGTGGTGGTGATAATCTTTGATGAGCTTTTTTTGTCCTTTTGTTATGTTCTTGTCTAACCGGCCGGTGGGCTTTCCTTCTCTCAAGGTTAAGCCACTATGCTTTGTCGGTTGGTTCTACATATGTTAATTCTTTCGTCAGTTTTGAGTTGTGAGTTGCATCACTGTTGGTTGAGGTGCTTTTTACAAAGCTTATAAATGGAAGCTTGTCTTTGATGAGCGTCAACTCTTTGCAGTTGGAAGTCCTGGAGTTATCTAGGTTTTTGTTGTCATAGCCTAAACCAAATTTGCAGTTATAGGGTCTTTGATGACTCGTCATCTGGCTCACATCATCTATAGAGTTCTTCCATGCAGTAATCACGTACTTTGTTCTTTCATTTTCTTCTGTCAACGATTGGACTGTCTCCTTGAGCTTCTCATTCTCAAAAGATAGTTCAATCGTTCCACCAGTCTGAGCATTTAGTTGAGTTAGTACAAGGTTGGATAGGTTCCTGTACTAAATGACAATGTCATTGAGTGCATTAATCATAAAATCTCGAGTGAACTCCTCACGTGTGAAGTCGAATACTTCTTCCTCATTAGCCATAAGACATCTGATTCCTCATCATCACTGTCTGAATCGCTATCATCGGCTATTAAGGCTTTATGGATTTCTTTGCCTTGACTTTTTGACTGGTGATCTTCCCTTTGGTTCTGAACATTTGGCTTTCTGTCGTCCCTTCGTGGCTTTCTGCACTCGTAGTGACCTAATACATCACAATTAAAACAACGAACGTTAGCTTTGTTACCATTAGAGTAGTTGTAGTTGTATGAGTTGGTGGGTTGATTCTTCTTCATGAACTTTCCGAACTTTCTGACAAGCGTGGCCATTGCATCATCGCTGAACTGTTCATCTGATTTGATAGGTACAGAAGCTACCGGTTCCACTAAGGCCACCAGAGCTCTGGTAGTTGTTGATGGTGAGGCTTCATCTTCATTTCTTAATTTTATTTCGAATTCATATGCTTTCAGATCTTCTAAGACATCATGTAGCTTCATCTTATGAAGATCGTTTGATTCTCTCATCACCATGGTTTTGATATCCCAAATTCTAGGAAGTGATCTTAGAGCTTTCATAATCGATTCCTCGTTGTCGTATTTCTTTCCAAGAAGTGAGAGTTCATTCACAACACTAGTGAAACGGTCACAAAATTCCTTCATAGTTTCATCGGGTCGCATGCTGGTATTTTCAATCTTTTAGGTAGAAACCATGGTCTTGTTTTATTTGGTTCGCTCGTTTCCTTCGTGAAGCTGAATGATTGTCTCCCACACTTCTTTGGTAGTAGTGCATCCTCTGATCTTGACAAACTTGTATCTATAGGAACATGTTCAAGACGAATCTGCTTCTGATTGACGTGTTCTCAGATGAAATGATGCTTGATTTCAATATGCTTTGTCCGAGAATGCAGAACTGGATTATAGGTCATTGCGATAGCACTTGTGTTGTCGCAGAAAATTGAAGATTCATCAGCCTCAATCCCATAGTCTCTGAGTTGTTGTTGAATCCACAGAACTTGAGAACAATAACTTCCAACTGCAAGATACTCTGCTTCAGCTGTAGACGTGGCGACCGACGTCTGCTTCTTTCTGAAACATGTGATTAGACGATCTCCAAGGAACTGGCAAGTTCCACTTCTGCTTTTTCTATCAATTTTGTACCCTGCATTATCTGCATCTGAGAAAGTAGTTAAATTGAAACTGGAATCCTTCGGATACCACAGTCCCACATTTTGAGTTCCCTTCAAGTATTTAAGAATACGTTTAGCAGTAATAAGTGAGAGAGTTTAGGATTAGCCTAAAATCTTCCACAAACACCAACAACAAATTGAATGTCTGGTCTGCTAGCAGTTACATACAGCAAGGATCCGATGAGTCCTCTATATGTTGTTACATCGACAATTTGGCCACCTTCATCTTTATCCAATTTACTTGAGGATCTCATTGGAGTAGCTGCTGAAGAACAATTCTCTAAACCAAACTTCTTTAGCAGTTCTTTGGTGTATTTGGCCTAGTTGATGAGGGTTCCATTTTCTAACTGACGGACTTGAAGCCCAAGGAAGAATGTTAATTCTCCCATCATGCTCATTTCAAACATGTCCTGCATCAACTAAGAAAATTTCTCGCATAACTTGGGGTTAGTTGAACCAAAAATAATATCACCAACATATATTTGAACAAGTAGAATGTGAGAATCTTTAGAAAATCTAAACAAAGTTTTATCCATAATTCCCACAACAAAGTCATGATCAAACAAAAAGTTGGTTAATGTATCGTACCAAGCTCTAGGGTTTGTTTTAGACCATACAATGCTTTGTCAGGCCTATAAACATGATTTGGAAAAACATGATCTACAAATCCAGGGGGTTGCTCAACATATACTTCTTCACTTAATTTCCCATTTAAAAATGCACTTTTCACATCCATTTGAAAGACTTTAAAATTATTAAATGATGCATATGCTAGGAAGATTCTGATTGCCTCTAGTCTTGCAACCGATGCAAAAGACTCATCAAAATCAATACCTTCCTCTTGTCTGTATCCTTGAGCAACTAAACGAGCTTTGTTTATAATGACTAAACCATCTTCACTAAGCTTGTTTCTAAAGACCCATCTTGTTCCTATGACTGACTTGTCAGTTGGTCTAGGAGTAAGATACCACACCTTATTTCTTGAGAATTGGTTTAACTCCTCCTGCATAGCATTGATCCAATCTGGATCAACTATAGCTTCACCAATTTTCTTGGGTTCAATCTGAGAAATAAATGTAGAATTGGCCATTTCATTCATCAGTTGACGTCTTGTCCTTCGAGGAGAAAAAGGATTTCCGATTATCAGTTCTGGTGGATGATTTCTGTTTCATCTAAAGTTGGTTCCAAGGGGATTGGTCATCTGAGCTGGTGACACCGCGACATCCAAACTCTCAACTTCTTGTTGAACAGGAGTTTTCACGTCTGGTTGAACTACAACCGGATCAGCCACTAGATCAGACAGAGCCATCCACTTATCCAAAGTTTCTTCTTCTTCACTTACAGACTCAAGACTAGTCGCTTTTAGTCTGTAAGCAAGATCAATGGGTTCATTAGATTTGCTCTCAACAGTCTGTGTTCTTTTGTTATATACTTTGTAAGCCTTGCTTACTGATGAGTATCCCAACATGAATCCCTCATCTGCTTTAGCATCAAAAGCGGTCAAATAAACCTTTTCATTGTTATGGATAAAATATTTACATATAAATATCTTGAAATAAGAAACTGTAGGAATTCTCCCATAATACAGTTCATAGGGAGTTTTATCAAAACGTTTGTTAATTATTGACCGGTTTTGTGTATAGCAGACAGTACTAATGGCTTCCGCCCAGAACCTCTGAGCTACATCTGATTCAGCAAGCATATATCTCGCTGCTTCCTTCAAAGTTCTCACTCTTCTCTCAGCAATGCCATTTTGTTGTGGAGTTCTGGCACTAGACAACTCGTGCCTAATTCCAATTTCCTCGAGATAAGATGATAGGTATCTATTAGTGAACTTAGTTCCCTAATCACTTCTAATGCACGTAATATTTAAAGATTTCTGATTCTGAATTCCTTTAAATATTCTAATCAAGTTTTCAGAAGTTTTATCTTTTGATGGTAAAAATGCAACCCATGTAAATCGAGAGAAATCATCAATAATAATTAAGGCAAATTTCATTCCTCCTATACTCTTTACAGGAATTGGACCAAACAGATCCATATGTAAAAGTTCTAGGATACGGATGGATTGTTATTTCCCTTTACTTTTGAACGATGATCTGCCATGTTTGCCTAATTGGCAAGCAGTTCATATCTTGTCCTTTGAAAACTGAAGTTTGGGCAAACCAATGACTAAATTGTTTGAACAAATGTTGTTGATGGTTTTAAAATTCAAATGATTCAAACGTTTATGCCATAACCATTTCTAGTCATTCTTGGCAATCATGCACATAGGATCATAAGACTCTTTTTGCCAATTCATTTTGTATGAGTTTCCTACTCTACTTCCAGTTAATAAAATGTTTCCATCTTGGTCTTTAACTAGACATGCATGAGTTTGAAAATCTACTGACAAACCATTATAACATAATTGACTAATGCTGATTAGATTATAGCACAGATTATCAATAAGCAGCATGTCATTAATAGTTAGATTACCATGGATAATCTTACCCTTACCCATGGTCTTACCCTTCTTGTTGTCACCAAACGTGATCTTAGGTCCAAAGCAATCTGATATATTAGTGAGAAGCCGTCTGTTTCCTGTCATATGCCTGGAACATCCGCTATCAAGATACCATACAGATTCCTCCAGTCCTTCGTATATTTGTACCTACATAAATAGATATTTACAATCTGTTGGTACCCACTTTCAATTGGGTCCTCGGTCAATCGGTCCCTTAGGAATCCATATTTGAGATATTTTGATGGATTTCCCATTTTGTGTTGTGATTAATGCGTATGTTTTTGACTTTACAGACGACTTTCTGCTAGCCACTGATCCTTTAGCTTTTGATGAAGACTTTTTTTAAAACTCCTTGACTTAGAGTCAGGTTTTAGATTGCCAGACTTGTTAGCTGCTTCTAGCTTATTCTTAAGCCAGCTAATAGTCAGCGAAACATAAACTATTTTATTTTTGAAAGCAACTTCTTCATGAATAGCATCAGATTCAATATCATTCATACTCCCTTTGAAAAAACTTATTGGCTTAAGTTTGTCAGATGAGTTGGACTTTTTGCATGACAGGTTAGGGTCATTGCTATCAAACCCCAATCCGATCTAGATCCAGCGGGTTTCAACATGTTTATCTGATATTTGACAGCATCTCCTGATCTTGTCCATGCATTGACTACATAGTTTAATCTCTTGTTTTCAGATAAGAGGGTCTGAATCTGTTCCTTGAGTATCTGATTCTCAGATGAGATATCTATGAAGTTTTCATCAAAAACGTTTGATTTAGAATTTTGTTGGAGGAAAGAACAGTTGATTCATATTTGACTTTCATTTCATAAAAAGAGTCAGTTAACTTCTTGTACTCAATGGCCATTTCATTGAGTGCATTAGTTAACTCCTCGTTTGTAAATTCTGGTGCAGAGAGATCATTTACCTTGGATTGATCATCTGCCATCAAACATGTGACAACTTCATCTTCTTTTTCAACAGGAGACTCCTCTGAATCACTGTCAGCCCATCTGGATTTGTTTTCACTACACATGAATGCTTTCTGGTTCTTCTTAACTTGAGTACTTGTACCGTAGATGTACTTAAAGCTTATCCCATATCACTATAGTAGAGGAACAGAACTTGATTTCATAGAACACGTTCATGTTGATCGACTGGTACAGAATATTCCTTGCAACATTGTCCAGGTTATTGGTCATCTTGTCTTCAGTAGTCCACTCACTTCTTGGCTTCGAAGTCTTCATAGGGCCATCAGTAATGACGCTCCACATATCACAGTCAAGAGCAGCCAAGTGAGCTTGCATACTCATCATCCAATATTCACAGTTGTTGTCCATTGACAGAATAAGGATCTCATTGATGATAGACATGCTTCAGGTTTCTTGATGCTTGAGAATAGAAACAAGACTCTGATACCAATTGATAGGATCGGATTAATCGATAGAGACAGGGGTCTGGCTATGGATGAAGGCTTATGAAAAACGGTTTGAAAGAAATTTTGTTAGGGATTTAATTCGCTTTCTATTCTACGCAAACACTTGTAAACACTTGGAACAGATTCAAGGCGGAATTGTTTACTTAGGTTTGAAGCACAAGATAAAATATGAAAAGATGACAGAAATGAAGGAACATAGCAGTTTGTTTATGGATGTTCGGAGAAACTCTCCTACGTCACCCCTTCTAACTACCGGAAGGATTCACTATAATATGATTCAAATCAAATACAGTTTACACACACTTAGCTCACTATTGAACATAACACTTTCTGTTCAATTACAAGATGAAGAATATCACTCAGCTATTTTTGATTCTAGCTCTCTCTTGATTCACACACAGTACAATCAGAAAGCGGTTTCATAGTATAAATATTCAAAGGCTTGAATTTAGTAAGCAAGATGATCGAGATAATGGCAGTTCGTAAGGCAGTCAATTGATTGTCAAAGAACAAGTGTTTTGTCCTTTTTCCTTGAGATATGTTAAATACTGAGCAGGAGCTAACGGTAGAATCTTTTAGAATGATACGTGGCACTCTTCCATTGGAAAGCCTCCATTGTACACAGCAGGTTCTGAGCACAAGGAGGTTGTTACAAAATTATCATCCCTGAATCGACAGGACCTTACAATGTTCCTTTTTGGTCGAGATTTTTCATTCTGTTGTTGACTTGATTCTTCCTGATGTGGACTTCCTGGTAACCTTTCACCTTTGGCTCCTTCATCGATTGAAATATCTTGAGCTAAGTCAGGGCTCCCCCTATCACTATTATTACTACTACAGGAGCTTCCCGTAGACGTGGGAATGGAAAAATCAGTCTGAACAATTTCTTCAACGTCCTTCATATAGTATGAAGAAATTTCGTCGAAAAAAACATATTTCGACACAGTGCATTTATGGGTTGATGGATCCATACACCGCCACCCTTTCTTTCTATGGTCAGAGCCGACGAACACGTATTTTATTGCCTTCGCATCAAATTTTCTCCTTCTCGAGTCTGGAATATGGACATAACAAATAGATCCAAAAACTCGAAAATGTTTAACATTTGGCTTAAAAGAAAAAAGCATCTCGAATGGAGATTTGAACTCATTTGGGCTAAGTGGAACTTGATTGATGACATGAGCAGCACAACTCATGCCTTCTGCCCATAACTGCCTTGGTATATTCTTCATATGCAGCCAAGACTTACAAGTCTCTGTAAGGTGTCGAATCTTCCTTTCGACTATCCCATTCTGTTGTGGGGTGTCAGGACAAGAGGGTTCTCTTTTTATGCCATTTTGCCTACAAAACAATTCAAACTCTTTTGAACAAAATTCCCCACCATTATCTGTCCGCAATACTCGAATTTTCCTTTCTTGTTCTCCTTTTATCGTCTCCTTGAACTCGAGAAATTTAGAGAACTTTTCATACTTCTCTTTCACAAAGTACACCCAATTGAACCTGGAGAAATCATCCACAAACAACAACATATATTTACTTCCCGAGTATGAGGCAGATCGAGTTGGTCCCATCAAGTCACTATGAACTCGATCCAAAGGACCCTTACTTCTCGATACAGAGTTTTCGAATGGAAGTCGATGAGACTTCCCATATTGACATCCTTCACTCAAACTTCCCACCTCAATTCTCAGATCTTCAGGTAGACCTTCGACAGGTTTCTTTCGAGACATAACACTGAGCTTAGTCATATTGACATTCCCAAGTCTTGCATGCCATAGAAAATAGGTGCTTTTATCGTTCACATTTTCTATGTACGAATTTAAAGTTGAAAGGACAAAGAGATCATTTACTTGAGTTCCAGTATGAACCACATCCGCCTTGATTTCTTTCACGTTCCTTAAGAACTTCACATCATGTGGACCGAACAACACTAGATTTCTAGCGTCTACAGCATTTGCAATCGAGAAGAGATTCTTATGAATTCCTGGGACGTGGTATACATTCTTCAAAGTAATAGATTCTCTTTTGTCGCTTTCAATGACAGTCGATCCTTCCTTTTTAACTTTGTGAACCGAGTTATCTGCCGTGACAATGCCACTGCCTCCATTATGAACTCGACTCGACGAGAACACAGAATCATCTCCAATAACATGATGTCCGCACCCTGAATCGACGATCCACCTTTGATCGATTTCCTATTTACCATGAGACGCCTCTGTTTTCTTTTCTTTCGAAGTCATCACATCGACATGAAAAGCCTTTTCTCAGTCCTCCTCAATACGTTGGTTAGACTTTTCTCCGAGATTTGAACTAACAAAATTTCCATTTAAATTTACTCGACAATCTCTCTTTAAGTGTCTAGTCTTGCCGCACCTGAAACACTTAAGGGACTTTTTAGGAATATTTGAAGAATCCTGACATGTTTCTTCCTTCTTCGACTTTCCCTTTTTCCAGCTCGATTTCTTCACGAACAACGCATTGTTCAACTCCTCCTCTATACTTGTTCCAGTCATTTGTGCGGCCAACGACTCTTGAGATGACAAGAGATTTTCAAACTCCTCGAGTGAAGGTTGTTGAGCCCAACCTTGAATCGAGGTGATGAATGGTATATATTCGGTCGAATTCCTCGAACAATATGCCTCTTTGTTCGAGCCTCTGAGATTTTCTCATCTGGTTTCAATAAAGAAATTTCTGAGCATATACTCTTTACCTTAAGAAAGAACTCTGAGACAGATCCGATTTGTTTTGCGACTGCCAACTCGTTTTCAAGCATCTGGAGACGAGCCTCGTTCTTCTTGTTGAAAAGACGATCAAGCGTTTCCCAGATCTCACGAGCAGATCCACAACCGATGATATGCTCAAACAAATTATGGGAGATTGACCTCTTCAACACAAATTATGTCTTCGCGTTGAGTCTCTTTCGCTTCTTTGATGCTTCTGCATTTTCAGCAACATCATCAGGAGCTACATCATCATCGTCTACGACGATGTCCCACAAATCTTCCCCAACCAGGTACGATTCTATATAGGTTTTCCATATCCGGTAGTTTGACTGGTTTAACAACTCCAAACTGAGTCCAGCTACACGACCACCACTTTCCATATCGAATAACAACGATACCTTCTTCAACAATATTACCAAAGTTATGATACCATGTAACGAAGTCACAATCAGGACTTCGATGATCGAATCGTGGAGAAATATATTAGAAAGTGAATAGAAAATTTAGAGAATAAAAATAACCTTGAATGAAAATCTGTCTATTGAAATTGATAGAATAAGAACACAATTACAATCCTTAAATAAAGTAAAGCATAACTAAGAGACATGAAGAGTCTCATTTACTAGATAAGACCAAGAGTCTTTGACAATCCAAGAGGCTCTTGAATAACAAAAAAACACATTAATTATTATTTTAATTTCTAACAAATTAGGTCAGTGGGAGGAAATTGGTTGGTATTGGCCACCCCAATTTTAGTGTAGAAGATTTTGGATTCAATTATTAACTTTTCCATTAATTAAATATTTTTAGATGTAGTAGGAGCAGGTGGTGATAACTTCGTCCTCCTCCTCCTTGAAGAAGTCAGTTGAGATGGCGGCATAAATTGTTGGCGGGAGAACTGATAGAGGAGTAAGGGAGACAATTAGGCCAGTGGAGGAAAATGGTTGAAATTGACCACCCCAAACTCAGTGCAACAAATTTTGGATTTTGTTTGTTTGTCTGTTCTGTCTCTATATGAAGAGTGGCTAGCTTGATGATGCAAATTCCATATCGGAACAAAAAAGTTGACATCTAGATGGTGTTGGAAGCTGAAGTTCATCTCGAAGCGGTACGTGTTCAACACCGCAACGAAGGTAATTATCTTGAATAATCTCTCTTTAGATAATAGTTTAGGTCTTTCTTTGTTGTTGAAAATTATCTCTCTTTATATAGTAGCTTAGGTCTTTATTTGTTGTTGATGAATATTTCTTTATATTTGCAAGTCTAGATAGTTATATTATTGTATCTCTAACTTTATTGTCTATAACTTAAGATTATATGAAAATAGGAAATTGTCCATTTTTGCTGGAGGAGTGTTGTTGTGGCTGACCTATTCAAGTATTGAACATAATTATATATGAATCAATATCGAGAGGAGAAATTATGTTTTCTAAATGAAGTAATTATTATGATCTAATGGAATGCTTAGATTAATTTTTTATTATTACCATTTCGTTCTTGAGGTGGAAGTTGGGGAGGGTTGAAAAGAGATATTGTTCCGACGATGTTGAGTGGCGTCTTGTATTGGCAATTTTGCGACTTTCTTACCTTCAAATTATTCCTGGTTCACTTCATGTAATTATAATAATGTACCATACAAAATTACTCATTTGTCTATGTAACATATGAAACTATTATTGATTTTTTCCTACTAGGTACCAAATAATTTAAATTTTAAAATGGTAAAAATGTATTTAAAATTTATTTATAATTATAAAAAAAGCAAATGATATATTAAAAAAATAATTATAGAATTGATGCAAGATTTACAGAGAAAAATATAATTATAATATAATTTTTTTATTTATATATATATATATATATTAATTTTAAATATTTTATAATATTTGTAAAATATATATTATAATAATATTATTTTTTATATTTATTTTATTATTATTATATTTAAGTTATTTATTTTTCTATTTTTGATAAATATATATTTTTACTGAATTTGATTTTTATTTGTTTATAATTAAAGGAGAACTAGCCTGACAATTCACTGTCATGGTCTCCGATTAAACTCAAAATGCTTTAAGATAGAATCAAACTCGTGACATTTTAATCTCTTAAGTCGACTCTTACCACTATGCTACTTTGGTGGGATTTTACTAAATTTGATTTTTCAATATACAAACTAAAATGAATGGGTTATCTAATATTTCGGTATATTTCGGTATTATATTTTTTAAATAAACAGTATCACCAATAAGTACGGATATATTCAAAACTTAATGTTTGAAAATATTTTGTCAATTTTTTTTTAGTGTGTTTAGTTAATCTAGACCACATTTTATACAATATATTTCCTTTAAGTTTTATAAATAAACAAAAATTAAACTTCAAACTTATAAAATAAATCATGTAACTTTAGATATTTCATGCATCTAAAAATATATGTTAAATATAATTAAAATCAATTCAAAAATTAAATTTAAATAATATTATTTTATTTAAAATATTTATTCATAAATAATATTTTAATTATATCTTTATCAGTTCAAATGTAAGGAACTGTGCTAGTTCCTATAATAATAATAATAGTTTTCGGAGTGAGTGGGATAACCAATAGATTTTGTTGGAAAATTTATTTAATATGCATCATAATTTATTTTGGTATTTGAAGAGTCAAGCATTTGAAGAACCAATATTTTTCTATAAAGATTTGTAAGAATCTATTTAAGATGAATAAAAATAAATATTTTGCACTTTTGTTACCAACAAATTGGTATCAGAGTCATTGTGTGTGAGGTGAGCGTGAGAGAACATGTCAGTCTCAAAAGAGAACGTCGCGGTGTGCGCTGATCGAGAGAGATAGAGGAGCGATCGAGAGCTTTGTGAGGTGCGTGTTGAGTGTAAACACTTGAAGAAAATGGTAGTTCTAACCAATGGTATCCCACTACCCAAGTTAATAAAATGCGTCAACTACGACAATTGGAAGGTGCAGATAAAGGCCCTTTTCAGCTCCTAATATAACTGGGATGTGGTTAAGACTAGGTATGAGGAACCGGCAAACACAGATGGGTATTCAAATGCCTAGTTGAACGCGTTGAAGATCATTCGAGCTAAAGACAAAGCGACTTTGTATCTACTATACTGATCTGTCAACGAATCTGGCTTTGATAAGATAGCCGACACAAAATTTTCCAAAGTATCATGGGATATACTCGAAACAGAAAACAAAGGAGCCGAACGGGTGAATCAAGCCCAATTTCAAACTCTAAGGGGCGATCTAGAAAACATGAGAATGAAAGAGTCTGAAAGTGTATCTGAGTTTATTACTCGGGTGGAACCCATGGTGAACAAGCTGAATCAGAATGGTGAGAGTCTTTCATCAAACCGAGTTGTTGAAAGATTTTGAGTTCATTGACAGATGGTTTTGAAAATATCGTGTGCGCAATAGAGGAATCTAAGGATCTATCAATGCTCACCATTGAAGAGTTTTATGGGTCCCTAAAAGCGCATGAGCAGAGAAAGAAAAATAAGAAGAGGAAGTCCATTGAACAGGCTCTCTAGGTGAAGGCGAAAATAAAAGAAGAGAATGTGCTCTATGCTCAGAGTACTAGAGTCAGAGGAAGAGGTAGACGCCTAAGTGGTAGAGGAAGAGGAGGACAAAGAAGTGAGCAAGTCGGCCAACAGATCTGGCATGGTCGAGGTCAAGCTTGGGTTGATAGGACAAACACAAACAATAATATTGAGTGTTATAATTGTGGAAAGTATGGGCATGTTTCCATGGATTGTTACTCGATAAAATGCTACAACTGCGGAAAATTGGATCATATTTCCAATTATTGTAAAACCAAGAAAAATGAGGAACCAATAAACTTCTTTGTTGAGAAAGAAGATGTAGGATTGTTTCTGGTGACAAAAATTCCAGAAACTGAGATCAAACCGAGTTGTTCTAATAACTCATTTTGTTAATTGGACACTAGCACAAGTAACCACATGTGTGTGGCGAAAGGCTATTCAAAATACTCTCAAAAGTGGAGTCCGGGTCCATTTCTTTCGGTGACGCTTTAAAAGTAGCCGACAAGGGTCGAGAAATGATCAGGTATCAACGGAGAAATAGGGGAATCAGAGAGATCAGAGATGCTTACTATATACATGATCTCAAAAGTAATATACTGAGCATGAGAAAGTTGATTAAGAAAGGGTACTCGGCTCTAATGAAGATATGAGAACTACAACTAAGGGATAAACTCTGGAGGATCATTGCCCACGTAAAAATGAAGAAAGTTGCTTGTACAAACTTGAGCTTAAAATAATTCAAGATAAATGTATGCAACTTGATCTAAAGGATGAGGCCATGAAGTGACATTATTAGTTCGGTCATCTTCACTTCGGAGGGTTAACCGAGCTGGTGAAAATGGAGAAGGTGTTTGAACTGCCTAATATTATATTCGAAAAGTGGTTATGTGAAGAATGTGTGATCGAGAAGTAAGTAAGAACTTCTTTCACAAGCAGTTCTAAATACCGAGTAAATAAGCAACTCAAACTGATCCATACTAATTTATGTGGGCCGATAACTCCATAATTATTCAGAGGTAAGAGATACTTTCTCTCTTTAATTGATGATTTCTTGAGGAAGTCATGGGTTTATTTTCTAAAGGAGAAGTCAAAAGTGTTTGAAATATTCAATAAATTTAAAATGATGGTGAAGAAAGAAACAAACAAAGTCATCAAAGGAGTCTAATTTGACAGAGGAGGTGAGTTCACTTTTGTTGAGTTTAACAAATACTACGAGGAACATGGGATCAAGCATTTCATGACTGTGTCATATTCTCTGTAGCAAACCAGTGTAGCAGAACGAAAGAATCGAATTATTCTTAATATGGTTCGATCTATGTTGAAAGGAAAGAATATGCCGAAAAAGTTTTGGGCAAGGCGGTGTAGTGTGCAATTTATGTGCAAAATAGATGTCCACATGTAAAACTAGGAGAGAAGATGCCTTAAGAGATTTGGAGTGGTATGAAAGCGAATGGCTTTCATCTCAATATGTTCGGTAGTATGGCCTATGGACAAGTACCAAGTCAGCACATGACAAAATTAGAAGATTAGAGCAAAAAGTACATATTTATCGGATATGATGAAAAATCTAAGGCATATAAATTGTTTGATCATGTTAACAAGAAATTGGTTGTGAACCGAGATGTTCATGTAGAGGAATCAATGGCATGGAACTAGAGTAACCCAATTGAGGAAGAAACAAATTTTGAGGTTGTTATGCCTCCGATATCAACAACCATCGAGCTTTCAGAAGATGAATCTGAGCATTAACAGCCCAGAATGAGAAGTTTGCAGGAGATATATGACACTACAAATAAAGTCCACGTTGTATATCTCATGTCCGACTCAGAAATTTTGAATTTTGAGAAAGCTATAAAAGACGATAAATAGAGATTCGCTATGGATGAAGAAATTGGGGCAATTGAACGCAATAAAATATGGGAGTTGACCGACCTTCCTGAAGGAGCTCAACCCAGTTGAGTAAAATGGGTGTACAAAAAAGATGAATATTGAGGAAGAGGTTGAGCGTTATAAGGCTCGACTTGTGGTGAAGGGCTATAGACAAAAGGAGGGAATCGATTATGATGGTGTCTTTTCTCCTGTCATGAGAATGAAGTCAATCCGACTTCTGATCTCGTTAGCTTCTTAGAACTAACTAATGGTCGATTCTACAGATGGATGTGAAGTCAGCCTTTCTAAATGGAGTGATGAAGGAGGAGGTGTACGTCGAACAACCACTCAAATATATGAAGAGAGGGAATGAGTAGAAGGTGTTGAGATTAAGAAAATCTCTTTACGAGTTGAAGTAGGCTCCTCGTGTTTGGAATGAGAGAATTGACGAGTGTTTCAAGAAAAGCGGGTGGGAGCATGTATTTTACACAAAGAAATCAGAAAATGATATGATTTTAGTCGCTCTCTATGTCAACGACCTCATATTCCTGGAAGCAACACATAATTGATTAAGGAGTTCAAGGAGGTAATGAAGAAAGAGTTCGAGATAACAGACTTAGATCTGATGAAATATTTGCTTGGCCTAGAAGTAGGGTTGTAAACGAATCGAAGTGAATATTACTGTATTCAATTCGTATTCGTGAAACTATTTGAATATTCGTATTCAAAATTGTTTCGAATAATTAATGTGATTCGTATTCGATTTAAAATTAATATTCGTATTATTCGATCTGATTTGAGTATTCGATTCGATTTTTTTTAAAACATATTTTATACAATTTATTCGAAATTTTGAAAATTAATATTTTTACATAATATATAAATAATATTTATAAAATTAAAATTAATAAAACAGTATATATATATAATCGAATATTAGCGAATATCGAATCGAATATCTTGATTTTGTATTTGTATTCGTTTATTAGTCGAATCGAATCGAATATTTTTATTCGAATTCGAATAAAAAAATTACGAATACGAATATCAAAATTCGAATACGAATACTGAATCGAATCAAAAGTATTTTATTCATTTACAACCCTACCTAGAAGTGAAGCAGTCGGAGGAAGGGACTTTTATATCCCAAGAGATGTACTTGCATGAAATTTTAAAGAAGTTTAAAATGGAGGATTGTAACCCGATTTTTACTCCAATGGAACCAGACACACTAAACTCTCAAAGTTTGATGGAGGAGAACAAGATGATGCTGGGAGATATCGAAGCTTAATCCGAAGTCTAAAGTATCTTACAAGTACGAGATCCGACATAATGTTGAGTGTTGGGATAGCAAGCAGATTCATGGAGAATCCAAACTATACACATTGGAAGGCCTTGAAGAGAATTATGAGATAGGTTCGAGGAACCCTTTTACTTGGTCTTTTCTATTCAAAATTAGATGACTACCGATTAGTGGATTACTCGGATAGTGATTGGTGTGGTGATGTTTATGACCAGAAAAGTACTTTGGGTTATGTATTCCTACTTAGGAATATGGCTTTTACTTGGTTGTCAAAGAAGTAGCCTATTGTAACTCTGTCGACCAGCGATGCAAAGTATGTGGCAACCTCTTGGAGCTTGTGTCATGCAGTTTGACTTTCAAATTTACTAAGGCATTTAGGAGTGATCCGAGATGAAGGGACTGTGATCCGAGTTGATAAAAAGTTGGCGATCAAGTCAGCGATCGAGTTGGAAAAGAACCCGGTTAATAATGGAATGAGCAAACACATCAATGTCTGATTTCATTTCATCCGAGAACAAGTCAAAGAAGAAAAGTTTGAGCTAGAGCATGTTGAAAGTCAATCTCAAGTCACTGGCGTATTCAATAAGCCACTGTCGACCACACTACTATAGAGTTGTAAAAGACTGATTGGAATGAGAGATGGAAAGAGTATTTAAGTTTAAGGGGAAATTTTGTTGAAAAAACTTAAATTAATAAGTTTTTTTTTTGATGTTTAGTAATAATAATAATATTTTTAGGGGTGAGTGAGATAACCAAGAGATTTGAGTGGAAAACTTATTTAATATGCATCATAATTTATTTTGGTATTTAAATAGTCAATACTTTTCTATAAAGATTTGTAAGAATCCATTTGAGATGAATAAGAAGATATATTTTGCACTCTTGTTACCAACATTAATTACAATTGAGAAATCTTTTGAAACAGTGTGTGGTTTGAAAAATCACTCATAGTTCAAAAAGTCACAAGATAACTTGGGAGTTTTAGTTGAACCTTCGTTTATTGTCGTTCACTAACGAACAAATTGAAAGAGAAGGTAATGATACAAAACTAAAGAAAATTGTATTAGGTTATGATAAAGGACAGTTATAAATAGAATATTAGTGGTTAAGAGTAATTATAAAAAAAAATATTAGTTATTCTATTGTTAGAGTTTATTTCTCTCATCTACATTGTATTCACCTTAGAGTTGTATCTCCATATATTAATTTTCATTTCTCATCTCAATATAATTTTTCTATCTTTTATTCATTTTATTTCTCACTCAAGATTTATACATAATTATAATTTTGGTTCAAAGTATATCATAATTATAAACCTTATTTTTATTCAATTTATTTATTGTTTTATTTTATTTATATTATTTGAATTTTAATTAAAAAAAAAAATCGGAATTTAATTAATTTAAAATTCGATTCAAACCATACCGTTTTCTAAACTAATTATTTGTCTTAATGTCATGCAATAATCCCGTATATAAAAAAAAAATTAAATCTGTTGTTTTAAAATTCTAAATTGAATCTAAAAAAATAGTGTCTATATTAGGCTGTGCAAAAAACGGAAAACCGATAACTCAACCGAATCGATAGCTTACCGGTTTCATTTTATTGGTTAACTGATTCTAACGGTTCCGGTTAATCGGTTTTTAATGATTAAACGAGTCAGTTTTCGGTTAAACTATTTTTCTAGCAATTTAACCGGTAAATCGGTAATAATTTAATCATATATATTTATATTAGTTATTTTGTAAATATTAAATATATATATAAATAATATTTAATAATATATATATATATATATATTAATTTTAAATTATAATTTGTATAGAATTGTTAAAAAAAATCTAATTTATATGGATATTATTTTAAAAATGAATACTTTTAAAATATATTATATTGTTAGAATAATATAATATATTATAAAATATTTTTAAATATATCTATAAAATATTATTATAATATATTATATTATTGTATTATAATATAAATAAAAAAATGGAAAATAACATAAAGGTACGGCAAAAACAAGAATTGAAAAAATAAATCATTTAATAAGTTTAATACTTAATTTAAAAAAATTGAATTATTTATTCACGGTTAAACCGGTTAACTGACTGAAACCAATGGTTCCAAAACCGGTAAAATCATTACCAATATTGGTCGATTAACCGATTTATAAAATAAAAAGTAAAACCGAACTTAACTAGAATCGTTTAACCGGTCGTTAAACCCCTAGTCTATATCGAATGTAGAAAGACAGATTTATTAAATCCACTCCAAGTTAAAAAGAGAATGGTCAAAGTTAGCCACCCAACTCACAAAACCAACTCACCCTAAAAAGTGTCGTGGATTATAATAGACATTGATATCCAAAATAGATATTGAAAATTGAAAGATAGAGTAGGGAGCTACTAAATCCCCAATAGAAAGAGTTGTGAATTAAAACATGCAATTGGTATCTAAAATAGATATCCAAATTCCAAAACAAAGATCTTGAAAATCTAAAATTCCTTTTTGGCATTAGATTGGCAAGACTATAACAATGTATTTTTCTCATTCAACATAAATACATATTACTCGCGTTATTTTCAAATAAACTATCTTCTAATCTATTTATCATCTACCTAAAAATCACTTTTTACACGGTATTCAGAAATAATCTCAAATATCCCCCAAAAAAACAAAGCATAAGTCAATTTAGACATAGATCCATTTGAGCCAATTGAACCAGATTGGTGTTTAAACAAGAAAAAAATAACAAGAACTCAAATTGGGACAATTTAAAAATACGTAGGTAATCTAAGCTGTTTTTTACAGGTTTGATGGGTTATTTCAGCTTTTAAGTATTTAACATTTCCAACGTAACTGAATTAACAAAAACATGAAGGATAAGGTCTCCCTGAATCAATCCTGTCAAATGCAGACAGAAGCAAACCTGACAGTCATACATGAACCAAATATACAAAGCTTAAATAGTGTTGCCAACAACTATTTGAACTAGATCACTGGAAAATGATGATTATCCTCCTTATATATCTTCATGGAAAAAGAGGTAGCCTCCCATCACCTGATGCATATGAGATAATGCTCTGTTTCAGCAATGAAATGTGTTGTGCCCCGTGGAAAGCAGCCGCTCTCGCAACATTTAGAGGCCCAAAATCAACCGAATAAGCCTTCTGAACGCTGTCCAATATTGCCATCATTGAAATATTCGCTACTTTTCGATTAGCTTCATATTTCTTCAGAAGAGAGACCTGCAATGCCAAGTTTTAGAAGAACTCATTCCACAAATATTTGGTTACTTATGCTGAAAAGTTGACTAGAAAAGAATGTTGTCATGAGTAAATCAGTAAATGCACAGAAATACTATAACTTGGGTGTAAATAATGATAGCCCTTATAACTGAGACACAACAACCTCATGACCAGCTGGTATTTAGATATCAGAATGGATCAGGTCCAGGATAGTGAATTAAATCTTCAATATGTCAGTTACTCAAGCAAGAAGAGTTGGTTGCTTTCTTTCCTCAAAGGCAAGAAGGAACATAACTCTTTTTTTAACGAGGCACAAACAGTTCTTTAAAGTTGTTAGTAACCTGGCACAAGTTGTGTTGAACTTAGTATCCTAATTTGTTCTGTGTCTCACCTTATCTCTCTTTGAATCTGTTATTTTAATCATTTTATCTTTAACCCACCAAGGTAGCCTAGTAGTAAGAGTCGGCTTAAGAGACCAAAAGGTCACGGGTTCGATTTCATCTGGAAGCGTTTTATGTTGAAGAAAAAAAATCATTTCATCTTTATTCTTAAATTCCATACTTGTTACAAATGCATTGGATCCTTCTTCACCTTGTATACCTCACATATATAATAATCAGCAACATTTTTCTATTGCGAAAGTAAAGAAATGAATGAACTGATTTCCTCAATTCATTTCCTACTAATGCTTTCTTTTTTGTTTCAATTTATTGCTACATGTTAGATATTGGAAGGCAACAAAGAAAAAGATACTAAAGCACTTAATATAAGGTCTATTAATTTGCTTTGGTGGGTGGACACCTAGGGGTTGATTCTTTTCCCATAACTGCAGCCTTAGGTAATCTACTTATCCAAGAGGAATTATAAACTTAGGAGATTTCTCTACTCATGTAAGAATAATGTATACTAGTCTTTGTTTCCTTTGTTTTACTTCTACAGTCTATTGGCACCTTTATAATGAAATTTGACCTTATTTAAAAGAAAGAAAGAAATAAGTCATTTTGCTTTCTCAACTTTTAAAAATGGGTCAATTTAGTTGCGGTCATCATTTATAGTTGACCTTGTTAATGTCTTAGTATGCATTTTAGGAGAAAACTATAATATTTTAATCAATAATTTAGATTAAGAAGCTGCATTTGTGCAGAGGTGATTTAAAAACTTAACATAATTAATAAAGAATTGACTACGTTGAGTATTTTGAACCATTTTTAAAAGTAAATATAGATAGCATAACGATCCCGGCACAAGTTGAGGAATCAAAAGGAGCATTTTAATTTTAGGAAGCTAGCATGACCCCCTCAGTCATGACCCTTCACTTCAACTTAGGGCGTTTTTAGTGAGAATCGAATTTTCTGAGACGGTCTCCTAGGCAATACTGTTTTCACTTGAGCTACCCTACTGACTTGAATAGAATGTGCATTTGATGCAAGGCAGGAATCGAAATGAACTTTAATCCAAAAGAAAATAAGCGAATTCCCTAATCTTTGTCCATCTGAAATTAAGGAAATCTTGACTAATAAATGCCAACAGCAATTATTTTCTTCTAATCCGGAGGAAGTTGTATAACATGAAGGTCAGACATCATTTCAATTACCCACCAACACATTTGATAAGGCTATAAAATCTGCACCATCCAAAAATCTACAGTGTAATAAAAATTCAGGTAAAGGCTCATTTAGCTCAGTGGTATGATCATTTTCAAAAAATAGAAAAACAAGGTATATTACTAATTCTCGAGGACATGCAATATGTACTTTAGTTACAGGCTTCCTGATATTTTACGTATGCGAATGCATGCATAAGAATAAACGATTTATAAATGGTAAGGGATGAAGATCATGTACCTCTCCCACATCAGATCCTACTGCAACAGCTTCAGCAATGATTTTTGATAGAACAGATACATCTCCAAATCCCATATTTACCCCTTGACCTGCCAAGGGATGAACAGTATGCGCAGCATCTCCAACAAGAGCTAAACGCTTCGACACATATTTATTAGCATGCATCAACGACAATGGAAACACCATTCTTTCAGAAGCCAGCTTCACCACCTTTGGTGGAACTTCAAAATGCTGACTAGCTGATGATGTCACATCTGCTTTAAGCCAAGAAAACATACTTCCCATGTTCAGTAACTCTGATCTAGGATGAGGGCCATAACCGTAGTCTAGAGCGTGATTTATGGCTGTAACAAAATCCTCCTCTGTCATTAACTTGTAATCAGCAGACTCTTTCGGATTCATTGTCCAGACAATGTTGCTGAAATTATCACCCATTGGTAGAAGTGCAATGGGACCGGCAGGGAGAAATCGCTGCCATGCACATCCATTTTTTGTACTATGTAATACTGTACAGATGACTGCACTTTGTGAGTAATTCCATCCAGTTGTTTCAAATTGTGCTAATTGTCTGACGTGTGACTTGGAACCATCAGCACCAATCTACAGATCCAAATCACAGATTTAACATGCATACCAAAATATTCCTAGGCCTTGTATGATCTTGGGTTATTTACATAACCATGTGGTTATTCCAAATAATCTTCTTTGATGTAGGTTATTGAAAACCTTTTTATTTGGGGTTATGTTGGTAAAAAGACATTAGGGGCAGAAATATATAATGAAAAAAAAAAAGATATTAAAAAGATGAGAGCATTTTGGTTAATTATTTGAATGATATGATTAATGATTAGATTGTTGATTGAATAGTGGGTTATTTGAAATTAAACTAAAATAACCCAAATCAAACAAGGCCTTGAGTATATCACAAATACCTGATACCTTTTTCTCTTATTCTATTGAAAAGTTAATTGTAGAGACATGGAGAAAGAAAGTACCACCAACTTTGCAAACAAGCTAGTGTTGTCGTCAAGTTCCAATTTAGCTAAACCCCCTTGAGTGGATGACGAGCTTGGAGACACAGACAATGAAGATAATCTTGATGGATAAATTGTCTTTTCTGAATCTGCATCCTGACATAGTTATTCCACTAGGCTCAGAAAATGAAGTCAATGCAGATACAAAAGATCGACATAAAATACTCAAAATGTTTTATTCACTTGATTGTTGTCAGTGCAATTGGCCATGCTTGATACATCAGATGCTGTTAAATTTGTTGTACCAGACTCATTAACACATGCATGTGAACTATTTGGATAAATCGTTCCAGAAAATGCATTTTGATTTGTGGTGTATGCATGTTTCTAAATCAATTATAATCAGTTCATCCATTTTATGTGAATTGGTTATAGTAAATTTACATAGTTACTAATATACTATAGACATTTTTTTTATACTTCACTTTTATATTCAAGAAGGTTGAAAAGGCATCTTATTAAATGTAGCTTAAACAAAAATAGTTTTAGTGGGGGAAATGTTCACATCCAAAAGATATATATATTAAGTAACATATATAAAAGGAGGTGCTGGAGTTAATATAATTTCAACTTCCAGAAATCATGTGAATTACATAAACCTATGACAGGTCCATCAAGTCAACATCACAATGAAAAAAGAAAGATAAGACCAATATTTTTAGAACAGAAGGTAAAGAGAATTCCAAAATGGGAAAACCGAAAGAGAGCAATTTTTTTTGCATCAAAGAGGAATAGAACTCAACCTTCACAAGCTCTTTAGATTCAATAAATTAAGGGGAACAATCCATACAATACAAGTGCAGAAGCTACCTAACAGTGGAGTTATTTATCTTGGATCCCAGGAGATTCCATCTCACCAGGTCTTTTTATTTCTCAAGAGGAGACAAAAAAAAGTAAAAAGGTCTGCGACCATAGAAAATATCTGCAGTTAACACAATAAATCAACCTCCTCGCTTGATCATCAGGTTTACCTGATTTTAGGATTGTAAAAAGTAGCATAAGGTTAATGGCATACATGCAAGTAAAGGTAGATGCTAAGGTGAAAATAATGTCTTCAAAAGGCAAATAAATGGCCTTAAAAGATCTTTTATTGGCAGTTACTAAATAATTGAGAAATTAATTTAATATCTGTTTTTCTCATCTCTTTTCTCTCTGTAATCTTCCATATAATATGGCCAGTTCCCCTATCCCAATACCTTCTTCAAAGCCCTAGTTCTAAAACTGGGTTATAACACAACAATATATAAATTTTTTACTTTTTAATTAACTGACCTTTTACTATGTCTTATCCATAATGTGGTTATCTTTTCCATTGTTACCTTTACATTAATTTTTCTTTTTTGAAAATGGTCAATATAGACTCAAACCCATGACCATACGAAAAAGAGTCTTACGCATTAGCACTAAGCTAAATGAGTCTTCTGTCATGACCCAAGTCAAGACTTATATACTAGATTATCTGTAGCAGAGGAACCAGAGCACTAGTAGCAGTGGAACAGGAGACTTAACATGGACAGAGTTGTAGCTGATTGGAGTTGTAGAAATAATATTAGAGCAGAGTACTTGACATGAACGGAACTGTAGCGGATTGAAGCTATAGCAGTTGTAGCGGTTATGAAGTGACGTAACAAAATAACAATAAAGCAGTTATCCAAAGAATATAAACTGCTTATGAAATTCTAGTTAATTGATTTACATGGTTCTTAGTAGTATATAAACACTATAGAGGATCATTTGTTGCTTAATGTCACGTCCCATTTTTATGGGGTGTAAACATCGAGCCACGAGGTGTACTTCCATGATATTCCAGAATGCAAGTCTATGTAATCTGTGCTCATGGAACTTGTGCACAGATACGAGGGACCGTGTGGGGAATGTTTCAAGGAAGAGGTTGAAGAATATCATGCCAAGGTCGAACCGAGGACGGCCACGACTAAGGTGGGGGAGTATGTCACGGCCCATTAGAGTCACGACCCAATCCCGAAGGATGTCGAGGCTCAATAAAGCCTTGGACTGATAGTGCGCTAATCTTCTTAGCCAAGGAGAGGCCCAGTTACCTACGTGGGCCCAGTGAATCTTCTAATCAAGGAAGAGATTGGAAGATAATCTAATTAAAGAAGGGATTGGAAGATATATTCTAATCAAGGAAAGGATTATAATATATATTCTAATTAAGGAAGAGATTACAAGGGATATTCTAAATTAGGTAGGGATATTCTTGTTATGGAAGGAATATCCTAAATTAGTGTAATTAAATTGTAATTAGACGTAATTCCTAATTTAATACGTGTAAGTCCTATAAATACCCTGAAGGTATTTCATTGTAATTATCAAGCATTCTTTCAATATAATCTTATTCTCAAGTGTTTTCTCTCTCTAAGTCCTTTCTTGTGTTTGAGTTCTTCTTGCATTGTGTTTAGAAAGGCTTTCTAAGCTAGAATCAGGGTCGATTTAGCTTAGTGCCGCACGGGTCGAATTTTAGCCCGTGACAAGTGGTATCAGAGCAAGGTTGTATTTCCGCATTCAAGCTGCAAGAAATGGATTCACGAACTACCGTCACTAAGGTTCCGACCGACCAACATAAGGACAAGGGATCCAAGAGGGATAAGTCCGCCGAGAGAGGTGCTGCCATGGAAGCGCGGGTGACCCGGCTTGAAGAAGGCATGAGCGATCACCAAGAAGCTCTCGAAGTGTTTAGCGCGGTGGCCGAGAAGGTAACGATGTTGGACGAGGGTGCTGAAAAGTTGGAGAATGAGTTAATGGGGATCATTAACGGTTCGAATCGTAGCATTCGTGATGAAGTGTTAGGATTGGTTCGAGGGGAGGTTAATGACATCTGCCAGAAGGTGCTTGATCCAATCCGGGGAGAAGTCCATGCAATGGTTGAGACTCTCAAGAGGGAGATCTTGGAGAGGCTAGAATCGATGGAAAGACGGATTGCGAGGAATGGAGGGGAACACAGAGGTGCGGCACCTCAACGGATGGATGTTCCTAAGCCAACTCCATTCAAAGGATCGAGGAGTGCAAGGGAAGTGGAGGACTTCCTTTGGAACATGGAGAGGTACTTTCGAGCATCCAGCATACTTGATGATCGTGACAAGTTGGAGACAACACCTTTCTTCCTACAAGAGATGGCATTGCTGTGGTGGAGGAGGCGAGAAGGAGATATTGAACGAGGGACCTTGAGGATGGAAACATGGGAAGACTTCAAGACCGAGTTCAAACGCCAATTCTTCCCAGAGAATGCTGAGTACGAAGCTAGGAAAAGGTTGAGTCAACTTGTGCACAAAGGGACCATCAAGGAGTATGTGAAGGAATTCCAGGAGTTGATGCTCGAGTTACCTAGTCTAACGGAACAGGAGGCACTGTTCGCGTTTGTTAACGGCCTAAAGACGTGGGCACAGTTGGAGCTGCAAAGGGCCAAGGTGCGGGACGTTTCCGAGGCAATAACGGTTGCAGAAAGACTGATAGAGCTCAAAGTGTCGGTGGACAGGCCAAAGTTCATCAGGTATGATGAGGAAGAAGGTGGGGGAGACCGCCCACAGGACCAGGAGAAAGGTGGGGGACACCGCCCATCTAAGAAGGGGCATGCACATAAAAACTCAGGGAGGCAAACCGATGACTCGGGTAAGCCAATAACCTGTCATATTTGTGGTGCTCATAATCACATAAAGTTTATGTGCCCGTTTAAGGGGGAAAAGGTTGCAGCAGTTAAAGGAACTGAGTCCTCTGATGAGGAAGAAGAGGCTCAAATAGGATCCTTAAGACTGCTCAATGCTGTGAAGACTAGTGTTGCGAAGCCGGACAAGGGAACAAGGAGGGGCTCTTTGTTTGTGGAAGCTTGGATCGGGGGAAAGCGCATCAAGGCACTAGTAGACACAGGGGCTACACACAACTTCATGCGAGAAGGAGTAGCCAAGGCGTTGGGTCTGCGGATCAGCCCAACAAGAGGGATGGTGAAGTCCTTCGATGTAGCCAAGCCGGTAAATGGGGAGGCTAGGAGAGTGCACACCAGGATCGGAGGCTGGAATGGGACAGTCTCATTTACCTTGGTCCCAATGGAAGACTACGACGTAGTGTTGGGACTCGAATGGTGCGATCAGGTACGCGCTTGCATAATGCCTTATTCCGATTCCTTAATCATTTTGGATCACGGGAAGACTAGCGTGATTCCAACAAGGAGAGAATCAGAGGGAATAAGCAGGTTCTCGGCGATGCGATTCGTTCGAGGTCGTAAACGTGGTAAAGAGATATTTGCCACTTTTGCCAAGATGGATGATGGGGACGGGTCCAAGGGAAAAGAAGAAGCACCTGAGGAAGTCCAGATAGCGTGTGTCGAAGCCTTCGAGGGGCTCAAGGCCAAAGACAACACACAACCATTAAATCCACAAGGTTTGGCCACAGGCAACGTGGGCCAAAGTCAGTTTGCCTTCACTCGCACCAAGTCCGTGGGAAAGGAAGCATGTCGTGCTCAGGCATATTCAGAGGGAGACACCGAGAATATAAAGAGAGGGGCAGATCTGAGAGGGTGTGCAGTTACGAAAGGGGACGATGGAAAGGGGGAAGTTGCCCCCGCAATTATTGAAGTCTATGCGGTCTGTGCTCAAGGGGCTTGTGCGCAGTTTCAAGGGACTGTGTTCAATCGAGAGACGTGTGGGAAACGTCTTATATCGGTTAAGGCTGGCGACCATAAGTGCACCCGATGTCGTGACGTGCAAAGGGGGAGGAAGAGCGCTCAGGGGATGCCAGAAAGAAGATCATCATGCACCGGTTTAGGGTCGTGCCGAGGACGGCCACGACTTAGGTGGGGGAGTATGTCACGTCCCATTTTTATGGGGTGTAAACATCGAGCCACGAGGTGTACTTCCATGATATTCCAGAATGCAAGTCTATGTAATCTGTGCTCATGGAACTTGTGCACAGATACGAGGGACCGTGTGGGGAATGTTTCAAGGAAGAGGTTGAAGAATATCATGCCAAGGTCGAACCGAGGACGGCCACGACTAAGGTGGGGGAGTATGTCACGGCCCATTAGAGTCACGACCCAATCCCGAAGGATGTCGAGGCTCAATAAAGCCTTGGACTGATAGTGCGCTAATCTTCTTAGCCAAGGAGAGGCCCAGTTACCTACGTGGGCCCAGTGAATCTTCTAATCAAGGAAGAGATTGGAAGATAATCTAATTAAAGAAGGGATTGGAAGATATATTCTAATCAAGGAAAGGATTATAATATATATTCTAATTAAGGAAGAGATTACAAGGGATATTCTAAATTAGGTAGGGATATTCTTGTTATGGAAGGAATATCCTAAATTAGTGTAATTAAATTGTAATTAGACGTAATTCCTAATTTAATACGTGTAAGTCCTATAAATACCCTGAAGGTATTTCATTGTAATTATCAAGCATTCTTTCAATATAATCTTATTCTCAAGTGTTTTCTCTCTCTAAGTCCTTTCTTGTGTTTGAGTTCTTCTTGCATTGTGTTTAGAAAGGCTTTCTAAGCTAGAATCAGGGTCGATTTAGCTTAGTGCCGCACGGGTCGAATTTTAGCCCGTGACATTAAGCTGTATTTGGTGTAAAACACTAAACTCTCTTTCTTTCTTATAAGATCACTGGAGCTGAATGGGCCGTGACACATGGCTCTTGCTACTTTTCCTTCCTTTCTCCAACTACTCTTCTACCTAGTTTATTTTCTAAATTTTGATCTCCATTTTTGTTCTTCTACAGTTACTGAAATATTGATAATGTAAACGAAGGTAGGACATGACATCTTCACATTTTCATTACTAACTATGCATACTATCATAAGTTATAATTACCTAACCCACCAGGGTAGTTCAATTGGCAAGGGTCTTACCTAAGAGACCAAAAGGTCTTGGGTTCTATTTCCACACAAAAAAACGCTCTGATTTAAAGGGGTCATTACTGTGGAGTGCCCAAGTCACAAAATTAAAAATTAAAAAGTTATAATTACCTAATAATAAGGGTACGAAAGTTTGTAAGATCTGTCTTATACACTCTTTTGTATGGACACACTACCAACTATATTGTCAAAGAACTTACAAGAAGAATGAATTGATCAAAGAGATCGAACTGTAAAAGCCAAAAAGAGTAGGTAATGAATAGGAAAAGGATAAGAAACATCTACAACTGAAAACATTATGGAAAGAGTCTTTGCTTGAAGCAGCCAACTGAGAGGAAACAATATTCCAGATTGGATAAGAAAAATAGTAAAATTACCAAGAGGCAAGGAAATAAAAAGGAATGAAATATCAACACCAAACCCATGGATCTCTCATGAAGAAGTTTCTAACAGTTTGGTAAATACAAAAATCAAATTCTTAATACCTGTGTGCATGAATAGAGAGACCTATGAAGGACTTTATTCTCCACAACGCAGCTGAATAAATCAAGCAAGATCTGCCATTACTAACAGAAAAAGGACAAATACAAATTGCCACCTGTGAAAATGCTCTTACCCTAGTACTTCTTTATCTGCATCTCTTGCACTATACCTTGTGTACCCTAATCCAGTATAATCCCATACCTAAAAAAAATCCATTTGGTAATTAAATCAATTGGAATATGACATGACACGAATCAAGAATGAAAGCAAAGTTTGTGTGATGAGATTATAAGACATGGAGTACATTAACAAAAGAAGCATAATCCATCAATTTTTTTCCCATGCAAATATATAAATAACTAGGAGAACCATAAAATATTACCTGCATCTTGTCAAAATAAGCATGCCTGTGTTGTTCAACATACTTCCAAGCACCAATATCTGAAAAAAGTGTGCTTATTGTTATCTAAAGTTTTTTTTGCTATCAGTATCTCGTCGATAAATGTTATCTCCACTACAAACTAAAAGATGAGCCTTCTATTTGAATGTATCACAAAAGGCCATCATCATATTAGAATAGAGTGTTCCCCAGAAGCTAAGGTTTATGCAACCTTAGGACCATTTTCATAAAAATAGAAGTGGTTAAAAGAGTTTATTACAGTAAATATAGGTAAAAGTCCGACCTCACCCAAAAATAGAGGTTCAGAATGAGTTGCAAGTAGTAAATAATTAAGAAAAAAAATATTCAAGTCAAGTGTGTCTTGGCACTAGAAAATTCCATAACATTGGCATTTTTATACTCAGTACACCTACAAGCATTTGCACAGCCATAGTTGTCAATAGCGCCCGTAGCGCTAGCTATAGAGAATAGCGTAGCGTAGCGTAGCGCTAGCTATAGCGAATAGCGTAGCGCCTACTTGTAGCTATAAGGGGCTATAGGCTATACACTTTCAAATAACCCCGCTTTTGTCGCTATAGCTCATATAGCGCCAAAAGCTATTGCCCCTCGTAGCGTCGCTTTTGGGCAGCCCAACTACTTCTGTGGTTTTGTTCAATAAGTCAAATAGAGTCCGAAACAAATAAGTTTTCCACATGCATGTGAATTAAATCTTCTACCATAAAGTCCAGTAAGATATTCTCAAATTCATTTTGTTGATACATATATTTCTACAACAGCAAGCTGTTTTGAATAAAAAGTTTAGCTTCTCAATAATTGCCACATTATACAGCACAATCCAAGCATTCATTGTTTCTGCTAAGTTTGTGCAATCTCTTAAAGAATGAAATGGGTACTTGTTCATCAGGAAAGCAACAATAGCTTGCTACTTGAAGGTTCGTTTAGCTCATTGGTAAAGCGCAAGCCTCATGGCCACAAGGTTGTGGATTCAAGCCTTCATGACCATATTAAAAAAAGTTTACTACTTGCATATATAGATCGAAAAACCTACTATTTACAATAGGAAAGTGATGGGAAAGGGATTTGGAGCCTGAACTCTCATGTGATTCGGCAATCACGTCTAAAATAAGTACACCGTACAGAAGTCTTGTTAGAACAAACTATTTTTTCCCTGCACAATGCATGTATATAGAAGAAAAACGATTCTTAAGGTATGTATGTAATAGAAAAGTAGATCTCAAAAATGTACCTTTGAGAAATGACATAGATGCAGGGGTGATGGTACTGACCCTGGGATCTGGGGGATCCTCATTCCTGATGCTGCTTTCCTTCCCCAAAGTAGGATTTTTATCAACAATTGCAACAGACAAGTGTTTTGTCAATGGTGTGTTTGCTGCAGGCAAAAATGAGACCAGATATGCAGAAGTAATCTTCTTAAGTTACAAAACAATCAATGGATACAAAAAACTAAAGCCTATTCGAATGAACTAAAAAAATCCAAGTGTTGTAGATAATGCAATCCAATATCACTTATTGAGGGAAACCAATAAAAAGGGAGGACAAAGAACATAAAACAAAGGCTGATGTTAGATAGAAAAGATATTTGGTACAGTAACAATTACTTGCAACTTTTGTGAAATATGCATCTGCAGAAAATATATCCAGGCTAATATAAACAGTTTACAAAGACAAATTAGCTAGAATACGAGAAACAGAACATTGCATGATATAACTTCAAAGGTTCTCTTATGAGCAGTTTCTCCTTAAAAAGTGCCTCACACTTCTTTCTTCTTTATTTCTGATAAGCATAACACCTCACCTTTTGATCTAGCATACCAGGAAATAAAAGATTGTTCACAAACTCTTTTTGTCCTTTGTTGGGAAAAGAATATATGAAAAGCATAAAATTCACCTCACCAAATAAAAAATGAGATCAAAATTTGCTACAATCATATAATAACATCATGTAGGTTCCATGATGAATTTGTTATATCGTGAAATATCTGACGTCATTATATGAGGCTTGTTGGAGCTGCAATGGTGATCTGCATGAGTTTAAGATCTACATTTACAGGTCTAATAACTACAACTCAACTGATAGAGGACATAAGCCATGATACAACTTTTTTTCGTGTGTCCATTCCTTCAGAAAATCTTTTCTCCTAACTAATTATAAGCCATCAAAACCTCCAGTAGTTAACATAAGCAAGTTTGGGAAGAGATATAGGAATTGTAAGAAGCCTAGATCAAGAAAGAGGTCTAACAATGGTTGCATAAAACTACATTAGGAGAGACCTGGATGTCCTAAATCGTCCAAAAGAAACATTGCTTCTTTCGCAGCAGAGGATGCATTAAACTTACAAAATTAATCTTATCTATAACTGTCCTCTGAAGGTCAGAATGGTATGCTGCAGATCTTGTTTTGAATTCATTTTTATATAAGCATACAGACAATAGAACAAGATACTTCCTTAGAAGAAACTTATACTCTCTCATTTCAATTTACATGACCTTTTACTCCCTGACTGTTTAAGGAATCCATATATTTGATTCCAGTTTAACCTTGTGAGTGATTAAAGAAATGTCATCAATGTAAAGTCCAATACTTGTCAGTTTGCAGCATAAGGATGAATGACAACAAATACTTACCTAGAGCACAAGCTAGAGCCATGCCAACCATGCCACCTCCAACAATAACAATGTCATGTTGGGGGGTATTTTTAAAGGTATTATTTTGTGGTTCCTGTAACATTTGATCAAAACATTTTAATGCCCACTTAACTCAAAAGCTATAAATGAAATAGAAAAATATAAAATTTAACTAAATGCAAGGAACTAAGGCAATGAAATGTGACAACATTTTAACATACAAGAACATATATTCTTGAGCAAATGACAAGGAAAGATGTAAATTCTGATGGTCATAAAAATGTTGCTTGGAGCAAAAATGATTGAATGTTCCCTGTTTAGTTTCAAATAAAACTGTGGAATACGTGATCACTTCCACACAGAGACCAAACACTTCAAACTCTACTAAATGTGACTTCATGTGGATTAATAGAGCAACAAATACATATATTTAGCAGGTCATATAAATTACAACATTTTGGCATTTCCAGTAATTGCATAAATCATACAATTATAGAGATCTCCTGCAACCAATTAAATGAAGGTTTTATTACTTTGCAATTATCTGAAATGGTATCCAACCAAGTATTTATCTGATACTCTATATAGGATAGCACAAATTATTATCAAAATAAACCAAAAAGCATTGTGCAAATTCTACAACCAATTGAAAACTTAAGCATTGAAAAGTTATAGAGTGGCATACAGAAGGATATTAGAAAGTTTGAAATGACTAACAACTTATATCATTCTTTCTCTTGCTGTTTTAGTAGGAAATAAGATAATATTATCTGCATGCAAAGAAATAACACCTTGTGTCAGAGTTAAAGGAATTGCATCTTTTTCAAAGATACTTCCAAACATGCACTATAAAGACAGATTGCTGAATTATTAATGTGAATAGAGTTTTTCTCCTTTTTTTAATAGAAAGGACAACCACCAAAAATCAAAATGAGATATCTAAAGTTTAAAAGGAACAAATATTACATTACTGATTTGTCCATGTGTTGAAGCAGATAATTCTGGAGCCACATTGCTACAAAAGGCTCTCTTAGCAAGTTCCGGCCGATAAATAAAGCAAGCTACTCTCTTGGAGACCAACCTATGTGTGCATAACACAGGCGTTATAAAGGACAAATCTTAATACCAAAAAATTATAAACCCAAAGCAATAAAGAAGACGATATTGAATTCACAAAGGTTCAATTCAGAAGATCATTTGGGAAATTCCAGAATTCAAGAGAAAAGTACAAGGCGAAATATACAGGACAAAATGGAAATAATCCTTCAATAGGAAGCATATCTATCATACAACCAATAAGACACTAATCAATTACAATAATGTAGATAATTACAGCTCCAATAAACCCTAAACAATCTATACAGTTACCACAGTGAAATGAGTCGAATCGATGTAAAAACCAAACACATTACTAATGCGATTCAGCATTTCGACATAAATGTGAAAATAGTAATCACAAACATGAACATCTTATACCCTATAGCTCTGGTTGATTATCACGCCATAATGGAAGATAGTTAAAACTCTCAAAAACAGGTACCATAACGCAAGATTTGGAAGAAAAACCTGTTCATTCTCAAATTTGACTTGAAGTCACCTGCAGCTGCTTCCCACTTCAATATCGTCTGCAAGATTGATTGAGGACCCAAAAAAATCAAAACAAAAGAGAGTTAGAAATGAACCAAGGATCTCCCTTTAACTAGGAATGGCCCCAACCCAGATTGGAAATGTATCTCAACTTCTATCCCCCATCCCGGATTAGTCGATAGCCCTAAATACCCTATGTATATTTTTCAGAAAGTAATCTACTGAAGATTCAATGAAATTCAATGAAATTCAATGAAATTTCTATCACATAAGCATTGCTACCAGGCATCGTTTACACGTTTTTTCTCAAACTCAGAAAACACAGAGAAGTTAATGAACTCTAAATTCTATGAATAGAACCTGAATTGTAGAGCGAGCTAATTGATTATGTCCGTGGCTGGAAGCTCACTTCGATCAACAGCTTTCCAAACTTCCAATTTCAGAAACTCGTAATCCACGATTATTTCTCTTCTTCTTCTTCAGGAATTCATCTTTCTCTATCTCTGAGTTCTTATGATTCACGAAGACATTGGAAGCATATTTTGTGTACAAATAAATTTCAATTTGTTTTTTTTATTTAAAGTTTGTTCTAATCTACACAATAATTAAATCAATTATATTTTAGAAAACAATTATAACAAAATTTATTTGTATCATTTAATTTACTCAATTTTAAATAAAATATAAATTATATTTTAATAAAAAAAAATTATAAAATCAAATTGGCACAAGATTAAAACTTATTTAATCAATGATAAGTTCTAGTCTTCACATATATCATTTATAAAAGAAAATTTAAATTATTTGGATATAATAAATATATTTACTAAATTTGTAAATACTTAAAAAAAATATATATTCTTTGACAATCAAGTGTGAACTCTTTTGGTTGATTTATTATTTAACTAGTGTTTTAGTTAATATTATGAACTATTTTTGTAATGTTAAAGATGTTTTAATTCAGTTCAGATCTTGTGCTACCGATTCCTGTGTTCCCCTGTTGCGGACCAATCAAATTGCAGCATTATTATAATAATAAATCAATCTGGGTAGGAGACGGAGGGAGGGAGAATCCGGAATCCGGGTTTCATTCCGGGTTCACACCAGACGCCGTTAACGGCAGCGCTTGTTAACGCCAGGAAATAATATAATATTCATATGAAACCCGGATAAGATATCTTCGCTCCGGGCACCATGTCAGAGGGAAGGGTGAGAAGCGAAGGGAGCGAAGATTTCCACGCCCAGGAGCCCTGACCCTCATGTAAACCCCCTCATACCCACCCATGAGAAGACCGCTTGTTTTTCATGTAAATACACTTACCCCGTGTATGTAAAGACCAAAATGACATGGATTTTATATTTCCGTTTATTAAATATTAATTCAATTTATTAAAAATGACATGCAGCGAACTAATATTCGCTTCAATTAATTTATTATATTTTATTATTATTAATTTTTAATTTCAGTTTATTAAATATTAATTCAATTAATTAAAAATGACATGCAGGAGACGAACAAATATTCGCTTTAATTACTTCACTCTTATTTTATTTTTTTCGAGGAGACGATTGAAAGCGAAGATTTCTTCGTTTCAATTATTTTTAAACTGACGTTCATGTAAAACCCCCTTCCCTCCTATGAGAAGACCACTTGTCTGTCATGTAAATACACTTACCGGTGTATATAAAGACCAAAATTGCATGGATTTTATATTTTCATTCTTTAAATATTAATTCAATTTATTAAAAATCACATGCAGCAACCGAACAAATCTTCGCTTCAATTAATTCACTATTTTTTTATTTTTTTATTATTTTTTTTAAGAGGAGAAGAATGAAAACGAAGAAATCTTCGCTTGATTTATTTTTAACCTGACCTGCATGTAAACCCCCCAACCCATAAATGAGAAGACCACTTGCATGTCATGTAAATACACTTACCCTTGTATGTAAAGGCCAAAAGTACATTGAATTTATATTTCTGTTTATTAAATATTAATTCAATTTATTAAAAATTACATGCAGCGAACAAATATTCGCTTCAATTACTTGAAATTTATTTTTTAATTTTTTAGTTAATTTTTTTTACGAGGAGACGCTTGAAAGCGAATACTTATTCGCTTCAAATAATTAATTTTCATAGAGAATACCCTTCGCCCAGATTCAATGGAATGAATAGACGCTTTGTAGGAGAATATTTGTTCGCCTAGACCATGTTCCATGTAAAGTGGAAGGAATAGTCGCTTTTCGAGAGAACACTTATTCGCCCCTGGTCTAGGTGTCATGTGAAATGGAATGAATAGTCGCTTTTCGAGAGAAGACTTGTTTGCCCAGGTTCCATGAATATATATACACCCTAATATGATTATTTTATAATCATTTCCGCCCGATTCATCTCTCTCTCTCTTCCTGCCTCCTTTCACGGCGATTCGCAACCGGCTCCCCGTCGACCAGACCAGAAGCAACATCTTCACTTTTCCATAATGGTACGTACTCCTAAATATTATACTTTTTATATTTAGGATTATGACTTGCACTAAACCCTAGATTATGTTATGGGATGTCGTTCTCTCGTTAATCTATAGGGAAACCCTACTCTCCAAATGTCACGTTGAATGAAAATCCATCTTATTTAGGAAAACTTACATAGTGTTAGGATTTAGGATATTATTTCCACGAAACCCTATTAAATACTAAGAAAGACTGTTTTTTCTCATGCATGTGCAGGCAACCGCAAATGCATCCGTCCAAAACTTTGGCAAAGACTGAATTTTATGTCCAAATCAATTAACAAGTGAAGATATAGTACTATTCTTTACATATATCCCTTTTTTTCCATATTGTTTAAGTTTTCATCCTGTTTATCTAAAATATTTATGATTGTTCTTAAATAGCACTTGATGCAACAATATGCAAACACATGTGGTGCCACGGTGACAATGAGGTGGCGAGACGATGTGACCCACGTCATAGCATCCACCTATGCTAATGGTGGATGCGGTCGCACTATCAAAGTATTGAAGGCAATATTGAACGGGAGTTGGGTCCTTACCATTGATTGTGAGGCTCTGTTATTCTTAACTGTTTACTCAATATTCATTTTCACATATATGAAACTAAAAATACCATTTGCTTTTGTACAGGGATAAAATCATCAATCAGATATAAATGTTACGTCGACGAGGAACCGTACAAGGTGCAGCGAGATAATCATGGGACTGCGGGCGGTCCAAGAGCTGGCAGAATGCGGTATTTGAACAATATAAGTTTTGTCTGTCTGATTCCTCCTCCTCCTCCATATGATATTCAATTCTCCATGATAACTAAAAATGTTTTGTATTTTCTTTCAGCTGCCGAAACTGTTCGACAGTTACACCTTTATATTTGCAGGGGAATTCATCCCGGCTTACAAACAGGATCTGATGGGTTTTGTAATTGTTGGAGGAGGTACTACTAAAGAAATGGAGAATCCATTTGTTGAGCCCGAGGACGATAAAACTATAGTGGTATACGACAAGTCTCGGCACAATGAATGAACTTGTTTGGGTATTTGAGGCAGTGAATCCTTTGACGACTTATTTGGATGTATTTGGTGTTCCTCACACAAGCTTGCTTGAATCCATTGTTGCTTGTGATTTGCAGCCTTTGTTGTTGTAATAGACATGTTTTTGTTTTGTTTTGTTACTGCATATTTGAATATTTTGCATTATTGAATTTGGTAATGTTATTTTTGATTTCAGATTTCTCTTTTTTTGTTCTTAGAATTGTATTTTTTTTTAAACAGCAACATTATCATAAACGAAATCTTTAAAATGAAATAATGTATAATTTAAAGTATAAATTTGTATTGTTAATTTATTAATACATAGCAATCTATGTAATAAGCGCCCCACATTAGTGATAAAATTAAATTTATATATGTTTTTCAATTGTCAAAATAATATTTTGAAGCAATCTTCGCTTTCTGATGAAGTGCTTGATTGATTAGTATTAATTCATAATAATGTTATTCATTTATTTATGAAAATGAAATATTTTTTTTATTAAGTCACCTCACCGCCACCTAACACCCCCACCTTTTCATTAAATGCTGCCATGCTGCTAGAATTGTACTATTTTCTCTCTCACCTGTCTGAGAAGAAGTCGACTATTTCTTCGTCGGAGTGATACTCCATTGTCTACCATCGACCTTTCCTTCGCCGGAGAGTTCATTCTAATATTAATCCATCTTCCTAAATAAAAATGGTACATTTTTGAATGCCATCTTCCTTCTCTACTTTTCTTCACAGTTTTTTATGTTTTTTGAATACTCGACATGAAATGTTCTGTTCTTGTTCTTGTTGATTATCAGGAAGGAATAGACATGAACGAGAATGATATGAACGAGAATGATATTAATGATTTAAGGTATATTGTTTAACTTCTCAAATTTTTTTCGTTCATATTTAAACGAAGATCTATTCATGTATATGATTTTTGATAATAGCTTGTAAAGTGAAACTCTCTTCGCTTAATGTATAAATTTGAATAATAGGGCAGTGAAGTGATCTTCGCTTATATTGCCTTCATTTTATAATCATCTACAAGTTTTGGTTAGTGGAAGATTTATTTTCCACGTGTTCTCAAATTTAACAGCGAATCTGCTAGTTGTCGTCGTCAATTGAATTTCGATGGAAACGGCCAACCTTTGGAGGACATCGAAGCCAACTTAATTCCACATGTAGGTAGGGAATTTGAGAGTGAAGAAGAAAGCTACGTATTCTATTTAGCATACGCTAAACTAATAGGATTTGGTATAAGGCGCAGTTCAAAACATGTTGACAACGATGGTAAAATACTGGATAGAGTTTTTTGTTGTAGTGGACAGGGCGAACGGGTAAAAGACAAACGTGATGTCTATGTGAGACGTAGCCGTTCTTTAACGAGGTTCGGTTGTGAAGCGAAATTGAGGATAAAGAGGGCAGATAATAGAAAGTTCCTAGTGGTAAATTTTATCAGTGAGCATTGTCATCCTCTTGCAAGTCCAAAGAAAACTCACATATATAGATGCCATAGGAATATTTCTGCAGTTGCAGGCTTACATATCGAGATGGCCACTAACGTGGGAATTCCTCCTAAGGCATCACATGCTCTAATGTCTAAACAAATCGGTGGAAGGGAGAATCTAGGTTTTCTTCCTGAGGATTACAAAAATTACCTGCGAACGAAAAGAATCAGAGACTGTAATTTTGGGGAAACAGGGGGTGTATTAGAGTATTTGCAGAAAAAACAATCAAATGATCCTGGTTTTTATAATGATTTTCAACTTGATGCGGACGATTTGATAACGAATATTTTTTGGTGTGATTCCAACATGCGGTCTGATTATTCATACTTCGGAGACGTTGTCAGTTTTGACACCACCTACAAGAAGAATAAGGAAGGTCGTCCAGTTGCACTTTTTGTAGGTGTGAATCATCACAAACAATCAATTATTTTTGGTGCAGCTCTATTATACGATGAAACTGCAATGACTTTTGAATGGTTGTTTGATACTTTCACCTATGCTATGCGTGGGAAAAAACCAAAAACCATTCTTACAGATCAAGACGCGGCCATGGCTAAGGCCTTGTCGTCTACATGGCCCGAAACAAATCATCGTCTATGTATTTGGCACATATTTCAAAATGCATCCATACATCTTAGCTCCGTCTTCCATAATTTCAGAGAATTTTCGAAGGATTTTTCTTCGTGTATATATGATTTTGAAGAAGAGATAGAGTTTGTTGAAGCTTGGAATCAAATGTTGACAAACTACGGGCTTGAAAACAACGACTGGTTGAAACGTATGTTTTGCATTAGGCGAAAGTGGGCATTAGTCTATGGATGACAAATGTTTTGTGCTGATATGACGACAACACAGAGAAGTGAGAGTATGAACAGTTTGTTGAAAAGGTACTGCTCCAACAAACACAAGTTTTTAGAATTTTTCAAACACTTTGAAAGACTAATCGATGAAAGAAGATATGATGTGTTGAAGGCTGATTTCAAATCAATTACCAGCCAACCAAGTCTGAACTATCCAGTTTTGATCTTAAAGGATGCCTGCAAAGTTTACACCCCATAGGTATTTAAGTGCTTTGAACAACAATGGTTTATGTCGCATGACTGTGGTGTAGAAATGTTAGAGGATGTCGACACACACAGAAAATATAAGGTAACACCCCACACTAGGAGATGCTCTCATATAGTTACAATTCATAAGAATGATGATAAGAATATTGAGTGTAGCTGCTGTAAATTTGAATTTGGAGGGATTTTGTGTGCTCACATCCTAAAGATTTTCACTACAATTGACGTGTTGAAGATTCCTCCTGCGTTGATATTGAAGAGGTGGACAAGAACAGCCAAAGATGGATTATTTGGAACTGATCCAATCGTGGACAGTAGTAATGTTGATCCGAGTGAGCTTCATAACATAAGATACAGAGATTTGTGTGGCTTGTCCATGCATTTATTTACCAAGGCAGCCGAAAGAGATGACACGTATAGGCATGTCAAAGAAATTATGCTTAGCTAGTGTACGTTTGTGGATAAAAAATTACAGGAGAGTATAAATATGCAAACTCCACCAACCGGTGTATCATGTTCTGCCGAGGGTGCCCATGTTCAAGCGAAAGGAATCAAAACTAAGAAGCCAACAAAGTCTGGTAAGAGAAGGAAAGGTGGACTAGAGAAGAACTCAAGAAAAAGAAAATCAACAAGAATAACTAGCGAATCACAGATTCCGGTATGAATTTGCTAACTTAACTTCTTTACTAATAATTGGGTTATTAATATTCATTTATTAACATACTTTTAAATAAATTGATATACCTTTCCAGCCATCAAATTCAATGCCAACGACCACTCCTCAGTTCTCAACTCCTCAACAATGGGACGAAAGTTTCAGCATGGACGCTAATACTCCGTTCACTGTTCTTTTGTCATCTCAACTATCAAATTCCAGTTTCATGTGAAATCTGATATGTATTTGTATGTATATTTGATTTGAAACCATGAAGAAGGTAGAATGTATGAATGCGATGTTTTATGTAATACCAAATGAATGACAACACTAATTTATTTCTAAAAATAAGAACACCTAAAACAAGCGAATATTTATTCGCCCCCAGTCGACTCCTATTAATTATCATTTTTTATTAAAAATTGAGAATTTAAAACCTAAAACTGAAACGAATATTTATTCGCTTCAATGAAAACAAGTATTTGGGACGAATATTTATTCTCTTCATATTTCTTTCATGAAATTGATATTTTTGTAGACTTTGGTATTTACATGTTAGGGTAAGTGTAATGACATGACAAGTAATTCGACTTCTCATGGGTGGGGTGTGTGTTTTACCAAAACAATTATTTGAGGCGAATATTTATTCGTTTCAATAAAAACTAGTATTTGAGGCGAATATTTACGCGCTTAATATTTCTTTCATGTAATGATATTTTTGTAGAATTTGGTATTTACATGTTAGGGTAAGTGTAATGACATGACAAGTAATTCGGCTTCTCATGGGTGGGGTGGGGTTTTACATCAAAGTCAGATTTAAAATAACTTGAAGCGAAAAATTCTTCGCTCGAATTCGATTACTCTAAATTAAAAGTTTTCATATAATATTGTCAAACTAAAAACTAGTTTTTGAATCGAAAAATTATTCGCTCCAACTCGTCTCCTCACATATAAATTGTATCATAATTTATTAAATAAACAAAAATTGTTTGAAGCGAATATTTATGCGCTTCATGCTTCTTTCAATTAATTTATTCATTTAATACATAAATGAACAAGTATGATTGTAAATCAAATTTCATTAAAAACAATCTGTATATATACATCTTCATTATTATCAAAATGTGAAGTGTAATTTTTTGAAAATTTAAATTACACAACATATTCATTATTGTACAAATGTGAATTAAAATTATATGAATCGTTTAATTACCCAATCTGTATGCATCTTCATTATTGTACTAATGTCAACTAAAATTATTTGTAAACTTTAATTACACAATCTGTATACATTTCCAAATTCATTGACTAATCCATTTACTGCAGGAATTGTAGACCTTGCTCCTGATTGGGAAAAACATATGTTGATAGAATTAAAACAAATTAGATTTCAACTGAGTTGTACATGCTATTATAAGATATCACAGCGAGAGATGTACTTACGAGGTCCACATCCAAGAGGTCCCTTTTCGAAATGTCGAAAACCCGACCTTCACGACAGAACCTTTCATTGAATTGGTTTAGGGTAGTTATCCCACCTTTACGAAAAATCTGTTTACAGTATAGTCTTTAGTCTCACACGAATAACATAATTGATAAACAACGGTGCTAGTACAACTTACGGTGAGCGCGGTTGTGTAAAAAATCTTATTGTAACGACGTTTTACATTTCTCCTACAAAGGTCGTTCAACATGTACGACCAAATGTCAATAATCATACTGTCTACCCAGGTTTTATCAGCCATTGTAAGCATGTCCCCGCGCGTCACGTGTAGACTTAGTCTCTCCCAAAAAATAACATTTCACTGCATAAAACCAGAAAAACATGTTTTAGAATGGGGTACAAATTATATTTTTCAGGAATAAGTAAGTATGTCCAGGAAACATTACCTTTGATCAAGTCCTGTAGCAAATATGAAACCCACAAAAATCTTCTAAATGTTTGTAATTTGTTTGACATCCTTAAACATTTTATTGAAATATGGAGTTTTCAATACTGGAGGCAATTCCAATGCTTTAAGCCATTCTTTCAATTGCATTTGTGGACGAGAAGAGGTAGTTTGAAGTGACGGTGGTAGACTAGAGATGCATTCTTCTAGTTCAATTTTTACTATCGCCAAAGAAGGGGAGTTGTTGTTGGTTTCGGTGTTGATGACATCGGTTAACCAATCCGTTTTCAAATTTCGGGGGACTTTTCTACAGACATTTAAGGCATTTTATGGTCCAGCTTCTTCATTTTTTGGGATAATTTGGGTAGGAGGCAAGGCTGGGGTTGTTGGAGTGCTGGTGTTCGTGTTGGTTTCTGTTTTGGGAGGAATGGGGTTGGCTTTGGGTTGGGCGGTTGGAATGCTGGTGTTTGTGTTGGTTTCTATTTTAGGAGGAATGGGGTTTGCTTTGGCTTGTGCTATTGGAGGGGTTGTGATTTTGGTTTTGGTTTCTGTTTTTAGAGAAATGGGGTTGACTTTGGCTTTTGCCATTAGAGGGGTTGGGGTTTTGGTGTTGGTTTCTGTTTTGAGAGGAATGGGGTTGGCTTTGGCTTGTGCCATTGTAGGGGTTGGGGTTTTCGTGCTGGTTTCTGTTTTGAGAGGAATGGGGTTCTTGTGGGATTGGGTCGTTGGAGTGAGGGTGGTTTGTGTGTTGTCTTGGGTGTTTAGAGGAAGGGTGTTAGCTTTGGCTTGGGTGTTGGCTTTGGTGTTTTTTTCGGTGTTGGGGGTTATGGTGTTCTTGGTGGTTGGGGCTGTTGGAGTGGTGTTGGCTTTGGTGTTGGTTTCGGTGGTGGGGGTTATGGTGTTCTTGGTGGCTGGGGCTGTTGGAGTGGTGTTGTCTTTGGTGTTGGTTTCGGTGGTGGGGGTTATGGTGTTCTTGGTGGTTGGGGCTGTTGGAGTGGTGTTGGCTTTGGTGTTGGCTTTGGTGTTGGGAGGAAGGGTGTTGGCTTTCGCTTGGGTGGTGGTTTCTGTGTTGGGGTTAATGCCACTTCCTCTTGGCTGCTGATGTTTTGTTTTGTCCAAGCTCCTTTGTAAGCCTTCCCTCAGGATTGAATGGGAGTTTAGTACAGTGGCCAATGGCTCAAATGCAGATTGTACAAGTTTCATTGCGTTTATCTGGTGCATCTCATTTAGATATTTAGCCCCTTGTGCCAATTCGTCTGCAGCGGCCGCAACCTTCCTCAAACATGATGCAAGATTTTGTGGAATTGGTGCCTGCTCAGTAAGATTGTCACCCCCAGATTGTGGTGGTGTTGGCTCCACATTTTGTTGAATCGGTGGTTGCTCATTGGGAATGGCTATGCGAACAACTACCCTACCATGTCCAAACCCCCTCTGTGCAGCCTCATACTCAACCCTTTCGTACATCTTCTTCTCGTCCCAGCATCCCAAAATAGGAAAATTCCTTGAGATCTGACTGTTTACCTTGAACTCAACCACACGGTCCAAGTAGCACAACTGATACATTAGCATAAATAAATATATGTTACGTTAAAATAAATGAAAAATTATGAAGGTATAACCTACAGCAAATAGCTTTCTACACTCACCAAAAGAAACGTTAATGGTCCATGGAAATAGGATGTCTTTTTTTCTTTCCACTTATAAACACTGTCAACTAGTCCGTCTAACGTAAACTTGCACCAGTTGTAGTCTTTGATTTTAGATACATCCTGTAGGGATTTCAGTACTTTGAATCTGTACATAAAAAAGGAGTGACTCAAATCAGTTAAAATGTCATTGAAGTTCTAAATGAAATTACAGAATTACTGTTATGTTCTTTGGGTATACCTGCACTGTGGATTTTGGGATGTCCAAAAAAACTGGATACAACAAACACCACGAAGTCCATCTTGAAGTTACTGTCTCCGGATATATTCTGAAGAATTTTGTCCGGCATTTGGTAGGTCGAAGGACCTCCACTGTTCTCGAATCCCCATCTCCTTCTCCACGCCGTGAGATGGTACTTGTACACCTTGTAATCCGTGTGATTTCCTAAAAACTCTGCCACTTCTAATTCCCCTCTAGGAATGTTCAATACACATTGAACATCCTCTTCATCAATCTGCATCTCCTCTCCACTGTGTAGGACGATGCTCCTCCTTCTGGGATTGAAGAGACTCACAATGCACCGTGCGAATTGAAGTGGGCATTTTGATATGCCCAGTGAAAGAAGGGAACCAAATCCTATGTCCCTCACAGCCTCATTCTGTTCTTCGGATAACCTGTTAATCAGGTAATGAAGGCGCGATGGAGAGGTTCTACTCTTGAAATCAACATCAGGGTCACGAGTCTTTCTTCTTTTCTTCTCAACCTGGTTCTCATTAAGTGCTTCATTAGCAGCGTTGGTCATAATATCCAGTGGTGTCGTGGGCGTGCCTGATGCCTCGGGTTTTCTTTTCCTTTGCTGAACACTACATTAACATTATCAAATTCGATGAACTACATAATCCAAAAAGAGGCAAATTTGTACATTTTCTAACATTAGCGTAATTACCTCAGTGTGTTAACTTCCGCCGTCGATTCAGTATATGGAACTATTTGCTTATCGGAATCCTGATTCTGAGATGATAGAGTCACATTTAGATTGAAACGAACTCAAATAAGCAAACGAAAAAGACCAACGCATGCAATCGTAAACACTTCTTACCATTTTCGCAGCAGCAGAAGATACTAACCGGAAGAGAAATGGATTCGTAGTCGAACGACCGGAGACGAAAGCGCTTAGGTCAATTAGCAGAATAACCAGGGGGTATAACGGCCGGAGTCGGGCTTGAGATATTATATTTTCTAAATTCCTCTATTAGTGTGAATGTATTTTCATGAGGCCGTATCGGTTTTTACAAACATGAATAAGGAGTTTTTCATGAACTTCATATGAGTCGAAGCATTATTCGCTCATGAAATGTGACATGTAATTCTGCATTATGGAAATAAAACATACTAGAATAGGCGAAGATGTATTCGTGTTGAATGCCTGATTGTACGAATATATCTTCGCTCAGGAATTCTTTTACATGATTCAACATTATGAAAAAAAAGAAATTCCCAAAGGTGAGCAACTATTCGCTTCTAAATGCGGAAGAAGCGAAGAAATCTTCGATCAGCAAATTTAACGTATCGTATACAATCTGAAGGATTGACATTTGATTGGATGGTAGCAGTGGAAATGACTTGCCGTATACGGGTTTCACAAAGCCTGAGACTATGTGACAGGTGAATTGACATGACAAAAAGGTTTTGGCGCTTCATTTCATTTATTTAATGTAATATAATTTAAATGTTTATTATATTTAATATATTTTTCTTTAGATATAAATAACAGTATATATATTTTAATTTTACACTGATGTAATAAATATAATGTTTTTTATATATGAATAATTTAATATTTAATATAATGTTAATTAAAATATGGAATTATTTGATTTATGATTAGAAGATTGAGCGTGTAGTTGGAGAAATTTTTGGTTTTTATAAAAAAACACACCAAGATCAAACAACACCTAATTTTTGTTTTTACTTTTTCATTAACAATATATAAAGTATGAATGATGTTTCTTGTCAAAAAAAATGTAGACTGGTCCAATTTGATATTTCATGATTACTTTAAGATATGATATACCGGAAAAAAACATTTCATTAATGAATTAAAAATACAAATGAAGTGTGAATTTAAAAAAAAAAGTTTAAAGTGATTGGAGCGAAGATTTATTCGTTGCATGTCTATTCCAATAAATTTCATTAATAAATTGAAAAATAAAATTCATGATAATTTTGGTCTTTACATACATGCGTTGGTGTACTAACATCAGAGGTAAACGGTCTTCTCATGGAAGGGTAGGGGGTTTTACATGAACGTCAGGTTAGAAATAATTGAAGCGAAGATTTATTCGTTTTAAATATGCTCATCATAAATTACAATTTTCATTAAAAACGAATATTTGTTCGCTGCATTTGATCTATAATTATTTGAATTCATATTTAATAAATTTAAATATAAAATTCATGTTAATTTTGGCCTTTACATATAAGGGTAAGTGTATTTCCATGACAGGCAAACGGTCTTCTCATGGTTGTGTTGGTGGGTTTACATGTAGGACATGTGAAAAATAATGAAGCATAGATTTCTTCGCTTACGAACGACTCCACGTACCAAAAAATGTTTGAAAAAATCAAAACGTAAACATGAAGTAATTTTAGCGAAGATTTCTCCGCTGCATGTCATTTCCAATTAATTTATTTAGCATTTGATACACGGAACTTCAAAATTCATGTTCATTTTGGTAGTTTTGGGTTATTCAATTGTTTTGACGCTATAATTGAATTTTATGAATTTCTTTAATTAATTATATTTTAAATCTTATTTATATTCGATATAATTCTGTTCATATAGAAATAATATTATATTTAATATAATTTTATACTTATTTATTAACATAATTTTTTCTATATAGAAATAATTTATTATTTAATATAATGTTAATTACAATATTGAATTATTTGTTTTAATGGATAAAATTATTTCTATATAGTAAAACACATAAATGCTATTGTAACAATACTTTATCAATAATGAAAGATAATTTACGTGATGTGACCAAAGGACTGCATACTGTTCCGATTTGATATATGATCACGGGCTGATTACTTTTTCTGAATCCATAGATATGAAATAATTTCTATATAGGGTTTTATACAAAAACACAGAAATGCTATTGTTATTACTTTTTCAATAATGAAATATAATTTATTAATGATGTGACCAAACAAAGGACTGCATACTGTTCCGATTTGATATTTCAGCACGGGTAAATTACTTTTTCTTAATCCATAGATATTAAAAAAAATTGAAGAAACCATATTTTTCTGTTTGCTATAATGTAGGAATTACATAAACAATCTTGGTCGACATGAAATATTTCGTGAGCATGAGCATTTCTGTTGAGAGTGTGTGTTTTTTTAAGAGATTTTGTTTGGATCTATCCTTTGGGAGATTCTATGTGGTGGAAAACTTCTTCAAGGAAGATCAACTGGTGGAAATCATCTTCAGTTACTACAAATTCTTCATACTTCAAGTAAAAATTACTGATCAAATGAAGATCATCCGTGTCCACTGCTGGTGGGAAGCGCCAGCTTTGGGAGATTCCCTGGGATGGAAAACATCTCAAGAGATAACTCAACAGGTGTATGACCCCAATTATGCGTGAGAGATCCGCTGTGGTCGCTTCAATGGAGATGCATTGAAGTTGGAGATGCAGATGAATATTGTTATGTTTATAAAACGTAGAAATGTTTATGAAACGTTGTAATAAAATTTTGTTCATCGAATTAAAAAAAATATTTGTTATATGTATTTTCATTCAGATTTGTTTAAACATATTTAAAGGCACGAATTTTTTATAAATAATAAAGTATTATAATATGTACTCTTCTGGCTAAGTATACGTTTCCCATAATTGAAATCATTGCCATAATTGTAATCTGATGTGACATGTAATGTAAAATGTTTTGGCGCTTCTTCAATCATTTAACCCTGGATGGGATTTAATATACAAGCGAATCCATACTCGTTCAATGTTGTCGTTTTCAAATATCACTATCAAGCGAATTGTATTTCGTTTCGTAACACTGGTGGGTTTAATAAAGAAACTAACAAGCGAATGAATCTTCGTTCATAAAATTATTAGAGTTTTACATGAACGTGTCACAAATACAATATTATTTAAATAAAAAGAGAAGGCGACTTCATCTTCGTTTTCAATCACCTGGTTAAAAGTAATACACTAACAAACAAACGAAGAAATGTCCGTTCGATTTACTGATTAGATACGGTGTTATGAAGCGAACAACGCTTCGATATATCAATGTAAGGGGTTTACATGAACACATCAGTTGTTTTACATTATACTTTGAATTGATAATGACATCCAAATTGCAATCAAACAATCAAACATAACGACAATGATTCGATTTATATAACTTCAGAATACACTTACTACATAATGTAAAATATAACTTCAGAATATAATCAAACATAACTTTAGAATATAATTACTACACAAAAACATTTCATAATCCGTTTACATAAGTACTACACAGATTAAGCAACAAAATAGCGGTTCAAAAATACAAATGAAGCTCTAGTTTGATTTATCAGAGGATGACTCGTCAATCGGTCCTGTCATCGACACGATCTCATGTTCGATGACGGGTGGAATGTATAGCTGAATGGCTTCGTTCACAGCATTGATCCATCGATTGGGGAATGAAACCGTAAAAGAATTATCTATTATTGATGCGTACTCTAGGTAAAGATGATGAGGAATAAGCATTAAGTCCTCCGGATGATTCAGTCCATTCGAAGGTAGGGGATTCCGTAGGCCAAATTGTCTATATATGACAGTTGTGCAGTAGGAGGTAGTTCCCTCAAGGCCCAACACAATGATGAATGGAGAACCCCTCATCTCGTACATCATTACACTAAAGATATACCACGGAACAATGAACCGAATTAGGTGAATATCCGAAATAGAGTTCTTAGGCACGATTCCAACGACCCTTTGCAGTTGCAGATTGGCAAAGGAAGGGTAGGGAATTGAAGGACGGGGCAACCAATACAACTTGTCTAACAACCAGAGGTAAAGAACCAAAGGTGATCCACGACGGGAATAGTTATTTTCCTCTAGGACAAATTCGTTAAGACCAAGTAATGTCTCAGCAAGTACAAGGCTAGCCAGGTTTGGGGCGTTTCCCATCAGTGCAGGAACTACCTCTAGGATCCTATCCGAAGGCCGTCATCCTGCAGCCGGACACAAAAAAAATGAGCCAGAACCACAAGCATGATCAGTTTGCTTTGTGTGTGGTTGATGGTCCTCTCAGCTCCCTGGACACGCTAAATGTACTCGTCTATGTTTGTCATATTGAGAAATCCATGTTGGAGGGTAAACAAAACAGCGTCAAACATTGTACCTCCATAGAAGCTGCGGCAAATTTCGAAGGCTCTATGAGGATCTTGATTGACAGGCAAAATCATGAGTGCAAGACTACCACACCTAAGGATTGAAGCAAAGTCCTCTATCGTCGGGCATATGTGCATTTCCCCAATAACAAAAGAACGAGAGTCCATATTCCATCTGCTTTGCATGCGGGGCATCAGTCCGTCATGAACGTTTATTCGTAAAAGAGGTAGAAATCAAATCTACATGATAGACACTAAAAGGGATAGGGTCATCGTTGATCAGACTTAAGTATCGCTCCAGCTGTTGCTGCGATAAAACCAGCATGTCTGGGTCCATCTCTACCTCCATCTTATGAGTATTACACTAAATGACTGAAGAGAACGAATCTAGTGTAGACACCGGTAGAGAGAGATTTGGGAAGGAAAGAGTCAAAACAGAGAGAGAGGTGAGAGTGAGAGTAGAGTGTGAGAGTGAGAGTGAGGGTGTGAGGGTGATAATGTTTATCAGCAGTAGTTAAAGTAATAAATGATTTTTCATTCTTGAATTCACATCCTTACATAACTCCGGTAGGGGCATTACATGCTGTGAAGATATCTTCGTTTAGGAATTTGAAAACATATAGTGAAGAAGATATCTTCGTCTCTGATTTTAAAAATATGGCTAGTACCAAAAAAACACATAAGAAGATATCTTTGTTTAGGAATTTGAAAATATTTAGTTAAGAAGATATCTTCGTTTAGGAATTTGAAAACATATAGTGAAGAAGATATCTTCGTCTTTGATTTTCAAAAAATGGCTTGTACAAAAAAAACATAAGAAGATCTCTTCGTTTAGGAATTTGAAAATATTTAGTTAAGAAGATATCTTCGTTTCTGATTTTAAAAATATGGGCACGAGAAGATATAAGAAGATATTTTCGTTTTATATTTTGAAAACATATAGTTAAGAAGATATCTTCGTTTCTGATTTTAAAAATATGGGAACAAGAAGATATAAGAAGATATAAGAAGATATCTTCGTTTATGATCTTAAAAACATGTAGTTAAGAATATATCTTCGTTTAAGAATTTTAAAACATAGAGTTACGAAAATAACCTCGTTTATGATTTTAAAAATATGGGTACAAGAAGACATATCAAACATCAATACATTATAAGTTATATAATTCCATATCAAACATCAATACATTAAAAATATGTCAATTGACCTGTGTAAACATAAGAATTACTGTACAAGTATAATTCCGTATAACACATACAAATCTCTAAAATCTTGATCTAATTGCATTCTTTAACTTAAACCTATTGACATTGTGCTCACACATAAGAATTGTGTATAAATATTTGATCCTCAATGTACTCAAAGCTTCTTGGGCCTTCAAAAGAACAAGAGAAAGTATAAGAACATCTAAAATTATTAAATGTCATAGACTAACATATGGTATAACACTTACATTATTTTCGTTGATGTCAATAGCCCAATCCTTCACCGCTCCTCTATATGTTTCCATATGTCTCATTAAATATACACCACAGTCTTTCTTGTTTGTTTGGTCTTGCCAGACCAGCTTTGGGGCCGTTATCCTGTATTTTTTAACCTTTGAAGAAATTCTTTCTAGGCCTTGGCTTTCCAAGAAAGTCACAAAACTATCGACTTGTTTCCTCAAAGTGACATACTTGTCCATAATTTTCATTCTATGCGGACGACTGGAGTTGTCTAGTACATTGATTTTGGAGTCTTTAATATTCACACATACAAGAAAGAAATGTCTGGAAAAGACGACAGGTAGGAATATCTGTAAAAAGAACACAAACATTTATTATTTTATTGCATACTCGTTACTTGGAATTGAGGGATATGTACATACTAGGCCAGCGAAGATGAGGTCTTCTTTTGTGACATAGTAGTTTCTCATGTCTTCTTCAAGGGATTGGGAAAATAAGGTGGAATCATGCTGCATATTAACCTGTAAAATAAGGGTAGAGCATCAAAGTCATGAACATTGAAGGATACATAACACAAAACAAGAGAAGCACTTACATGTGAAATTGATGAAAAACAAATTATTCGTGGTTCATGCCTTGGCAACCTACGGCATTTGAAGTGCACAATTATGGACCAAGCGTCCACCACTTCGCTCGCAATTTCTTCACCCAGTTTCATTGTTTGAAATAGATGACGGGTGATATTACCCGGTGGACCTTCGTACAGAACGTCACTACAAAATAGATTCATTTAGAAGAACATAACTAACTAATTTCATATTTCAAATTTGTAAAAGCATGCGAAGTAACTTACCTTGCAGGCAAGTCTTCATCAAACACAAAATCGGCTAATCTCTTTTCCTTGTTGGTTATTTTGTGGTCCAACATATCCGCAACCTCTTTCATGCAAGGGCATCGAATGTGCACATGAATTTTTGTGATCTTCCTCTTAGGATAGTCTCTAATTCTGATGCGTCCCCCCCATCATCTTCATCTTCATCTTCAGAAAATTCAACGGCTTTAGAAGCCTCAACCTGTTCCTTCCCTTCACCCTGATCATTTGGTTCAACAGTGGGTGACCGAGCTTTGTGTTCCTCAACCTGTTCCTTCCCTTCACCCTGATCATCGTCTTTAACAGTGGGAGACTGAACTTTGTGTACCTCAGCCGGTTCCTTCCCTTCACCCTGATGATCAGTTGGTCCAATAGTGGGTGAGTCAGCTTTGTTGGGCATAACTGCATCCTCAAGTTCTTCCTGTTGAATAGGGGGTGACTGAGCTTCAATGTGCATAAATGCAGCCTCAACATCTTCCTGTTCGACAAGGAGTGATTGATCTTCAATGTCCTGACCTACATCCTCAAGATCTTTCGGTTGAACAGAGAGTGACTAAGCTTCATTGTGCAGAACTGCATCATCGAGATCATTCGGTTCAACGTGATCTGACCGATTTTCTTGATTTTGCATAACTACATCCTCAAAATCATTCAGTTCAACCGTGCTGATGGATTATCTTCATTGTCCTCAACTGCATTCTCACAAGGGTATTCAACCGGGGGACTATTGATTTTCAAGTCCGCACTCTCTAAAGTGTCCCCAAGTGCCTCACTTGGAGGATCTTCCACACCTACACGAACCTCACCATCATTCACCACCTTCAAGTGTTTCATGAACCCTTCAGACTCTCTTAGGTCCAGGAAACCGGCCTCAAAAAAAGGCTTCGGATCGATGTTGCGTTTCTCCAGCTCCCCTGATAGGTAATTAAGCTGTTGGGCTGTATCTTTAAAAGTTTGTAGGATTTTGGATGTCAACATCTGTAGATTATGAAAAACAGATTTCATTAGTCTTGAAAACGGGAAAATATAGACAAATGTGAGTCAATTTCTTGTTTCCACATACCTCGTCATCGTCTTCTTTTACTTTAACCGAGTCAACTGGATTCTCAAGTTGTTTAGCTGCTAGGCGCGCCCTTACCCGGCCCAGCCCAAAACTACCGGCACGAACTTCTAAGGTGGTATACTCTAACACTGTGACGTCATCCCAACAAGAGATTATTGGGAATTTCCTTTCGTAAGGCAGACGTACACCTTCCACAAAAACACCATCTAGGTAGCAAATCTGGAATAAAGGAATGGTAAACATGTTATTAAATATTGGATACCTATAAAGCATATACAAGAGAGGAATTATTTACCAATAAAAAGGTTATAGGTCCATCAAAATATGGATTTTTATCTTTACTTGCTTTTTCTTTCCAACTTCTTACACTTTCAACCAATCGTTGTAGTGTGAAGTGACACTAGTTCAGCTCCTTTATGTTATCAACATCCATTAAGGATTTCAGAATTTTGAACCTGAAATGAATAAAATACATGTGTGAGTAATCACAAATACAATTAGATTTATAATAGGTTTGAATACATGTTTACCTGGCTCGTGAATTTTGAACTGGACATAAAAAACTTGAGACAACAAAGACAACGAAGTCGATTTTGAAATCGTTGTCTACACTTGTTTTACTTAATATCTTGGGTATCATAGAAAGTGTTTCAGGAGCTTTTGAGTCTTCCCCAGTCCATCTGGTCTTCCAATCCCTCAAGAAATTAAAAAAAACAGGGTCCTTAGTCTTGTCCCCCCTAGCGGACTCAACTACGTTCATCGCCCCTCTAAGGAGGTTCATCACGAGCTGTACGAGATCTTCATCGATAAGGATCTCCTCACCGTTGGCCAATACCAGAGAACTCTTATCCGTGTCAAAAGATTCGATTACATGTCTTGAAAAATGCCCCGGGCACTTGGAGACACCCATTGTAAGAAAAGAACCAAACCCGATTTGCTTCACGGCTTCCCTCTGTTCTACGCTCAATTTAGGAATCAGTTGAGCGAGGCCATGAGGTGATGATCTTGTTAGAAATGCCACTTTCTTTTTTTTGATGGTTTTGGTTTTTGGGGGAGATGGTGGTAAATCTTCAGCGAATGGGGTAGTGCACGGAGAAATATTAGTGGTTTCTGGGGGTGGTGCTCGTAACTCTTCATCGACTTGTGGAGTGGATGTAGGAATAACATTGGTTTTTTTTGGGGGGGGGGGGGAAAGGTGGTGGTAAAATCTCATCAAAATGTGTAGTACCTGCAGCAATATCAGTAGCTTCGACAGCAACTGTGGAAACGGATTCAGCAGTTGATGACTTCGTATTCGTCTTCGTATTTCTCTTCCTCTTCCTTTCATATTTAAGCAAGTGAAACCTCGAAGTCATTATTTTCGGTGGGATTGCATAAATCAGTATTCAACTAAATAAATGGAATAAACATGTGTAAAATTAGTAGAAAATATATAAACACAATAAGATTAACCTACCTCTCTGGTTTATTGAGGGGATTGACGTTGGATCCAGGATTGGGGGCAGTTTCGTTTTCGTTTATGCTCTTACAAACTGACAAGATGACCTCTCGAGAGTCGATGGTATCCACTTCCATGTTGTTGCCTTGGTTTTCTGACATATTCAGAAGAAATCCTTGTAGAATAGAAGAAATCTCTAGGGTTTCAACGTTGAATATTTGATGATCGTTGGGAGATAGAGAGAGAAGAATATGAACAGTTGCTTATGAAAATGAAAATGATGTAAAGTGGGATTGTAGCGGGAAATTGAAATTATAACAATAAGTAATTGAAGCGAAGAAATATTCGTCCTATATCGTATCCTCGTAAAAAAATTCATAAATTATTTTTAATATCAAAATAATTATTTGAAGCGAAGATTTATGCGCCGCATGTAAATTCCCTCATTAAGTGTATTTATATGAGAGGTAATCGGTCTTCTCATGGGAGGGAAGGGGGTTTTACATGAACGTCTGGTTAAACATAATTGAAGCGAAGATTTATTCGCTTTAAAAGTATCATCGTTAATTTAATATTGAATATTTTTAAAATAATAAATTATGTAATTTAAGCGAATATTTCTTCGATACAAATCATTTCCTGTTAAATAAAAATTTAAAAAACAATTAAAACTAAAATGAGGTAATCGAATCGAATATTTTTTCGCTTCATATTATTTGAATTAAATTTAATTGATATTTAATAATGCCAATCGTTTGCTCGTAACAATTAATAAAATAAAAAATACATTTCAAGTAATTTGAGCGAAGATTTGTTCGTTGCATGTGATTTTTAATAAAATAAAATTAATACTTAATAAACGGAAATATAAAATCCATGTAATTTTGGTCTTTAAATACACGGGTAAGTGTATTAACATGGCAGGCAAGCGGTCTTCTCATGGGTGGGTTGGGGGTTTACATGAGGTTTTTATTAAAATTAATTGAAGCGAATAACTCTTCGCTCCTGAGCGTCTCCAATCAAAAAAAATTAATAAAAAAAATAGAATGAATTAATTGAAGCGAATATTAGTTCGTTGCATGTCATTTTTAATAAATTGAATTAATATTTAATAAACGGAAATATAAAATCCATGTCATTTTGGTCTTTACATACACGGGTAAGTATTTACATGAAAAACAAGCGGTCTTCTCATGGGTGAGTTGGGGGGTTTACATGAGGGTCAGGGCTCTTGGGCGTGGAAATCTTTGCTCCCTTCGCTTCTCACCCTTCCCTCTGACATGGTGCCTGGAGCGAAGATATCTTATCCGGATCATATGAATATTATATTATTTCCTGGCGTTAACAGGCGCTGCCGTTAACGGCGTCTGGTGTGAACCCGGAATGAAATCCAGATTCCGGATTCTCCCTCCGTCTCCTACCCAAATTGATTTATTATTATAATAATAATGCTGCAATTTGATTGGTCCGCAACAGGGGAACACGGGAATCGGTAGCAGAAGATCTGAACTGGTTTTAATTGAGCTGTTTTTAAAATTTTGTGAAAATTGGTATTCATATGTTCAAGATCATGACTATAATATTTTAGTTTAAAATAAATAAGATCAATAGGTTTAGAAGTAAGATGTTAGTATTTTGATATTTATGAAGAAAACTAACAACTTTCTCAATATCCAATTATGATGACTTTCATCATATGTTTTTTTAAATAGAATGATTCAATTAAAGATGTTATGCTTGCAAGGTTGTTTAGGTATTGAATGACAACAGGAAAATCTTTTTAAAAAAAAATTAATGAGTTATTGAAAACCTTTCTTGATATTAAAAAGATAGTGGTGAAGATTGAAAATGTAGATAAAGTCTTTGCTTCACTCTCTTTTGGAGACTACTCAAATCTTAATGATACAATGTTGTAAGGAAAATAATACTTAAATCTTAGGACCAATGTATAGTTATGGTGATGTAAAAATAAACAAGCCACAAAGAGACCTTTATTGCTAGAGAAATACCAAAGAAAGAACATTGGGTGAAAGAGAATGTGGTGGTTATATGTCAAAATCCATTTGGAAGACAATTGTGCTATGAGTGTCAAGAAGATGCATATGAGGAATTGTAGGAATGTCATGCAATAGTTATGGTTGGTTTTCTTATCTTACATATATTTTTTGTTTTGTAATTAAAACGATATTTACAAACGTCTTAGAAGTTTTTTTAAATTAGTATTTTTTCGAGATTTACGCATTCTAGTTTGTTGAAGGTAGTTTTAGTAACTAAAAATATATGTGAAACGAGAAAAAAATAAGAAAATTCAAATATATATATATAATAATGATTAATTTGAATTTGTTTGATTTGTCGGGTCGAGAGTTGTGATTAATTTGAATATATATGTGAGAGTAAATAAATACTTGGGTCGGATCGTGGGTTAACTTGCCTATAAATTTGAAACGATTAAAAATAAAATTAAAAATGTTATATCTATGTTTAGAACTTGCAACTTAATAAAATAAATACTAACATTTTAACTAACTAAGATAATAAGACTTTATATTTTAAATTCAACACCAAATTTGATGAACGTGCGACATTTTTAACAATATAAGTTCAATTTTTTAACTAACTATTATATATATATAATAATGCCTAATTTGAATTTGTTTGTTTTACCAGATCGAGAATTGTGGTTAATTTGAATATATATGTGAGAGTAAATAAATATTTAGGTCGGATTGTGGGTTGACTCGCTCATAAACATGATATAGCTAAAAATAAAATTAAAAATGGTATATGTATGTTTCAAACAAGTACAACCCTTTAACTAAGTGTGATTGTGATGTTTTTCTCCGAGGGATAATAGGCCAATACAAATGAGAGTGGTTAAAAAGTATGAATCAAATATTTGATTGACTAAAGTGTGAGGTCACGAGGTTAAATGTCGATTGAGATTGGTGATTTATTTTTCTAGAGATAAGAGACGTGTGAAAGTGTGATTGAGATTTGATTTGCCAAGAGATAAGAGGTAGGTAACAAAAGATTGCGAGGTCACAGGAATAGATTTCGATTGAGATTGGTGATTTATTTTCCTAAAGATAAGAGACGTGTGAAAGTGTGATTGAGATGTGATTTACCAAGAGATAAGAGGTAGGTAGCAAAGGATCATGAGGTCACGGAATTAGATGTCGATTGAGATTGGTGGTAAGTTTGATGAAGGATAAAAGACGTGTGATACTGAGATTGATGGTTGGTTTATCGAGGGATAAGAAACGTGTGAAAATATGATAAAGAGACATATGAAAAAGTGTGAGTTATAGGATGTCGACTAATTAACTAATTGGTAATAAATATTAAATTCAAAATGTATATATACACAAAATTATAAAATTATTTCAACAATCTCAAGTGGTCTAGCGGTTAAGGTGTTCACATTTAATGTTTAAGACTATGGTTCAATTCCCCAAAACTATAAATTTAAATGTGAGTATTATAAATATTTGAGAAATCAATGTTAAAGAATGCATTCTTGAGTATAATATATGGTGACACAACTTTTAAACAAGGGATAAAAGACATGTTAAAGTGTGAGGTTGAAATTATTGGTTTATTTGACGAGTATTTGAAAGTGTGAGGTCACGAGATGGAGGTTGGGTGGTGGGTGGTTTATCAACCGAGTGGATAAAGAAACATATAAAAAAATGTGAGTCACAAGATGGTGGTCAAATGGGGGATTAGTAGTTGGTTTGACGAAGTATAAGATGTGTGTGATCAATTGGTATTGGTTATTGATTTCTTGAAGTAGGGGTAAAAGAGGTCGTCGTCTAAGATTGGTGGGTTATTTTCCGAAGGGTAAAGAGGCATATGAGGGGATAAAAAAGCATATGAAAAAGTGCGAGTCATAAAATAAGGGTCAATTGGGGGATTAGTGGTTGGTTTGACGAGGGATAAGAGGTGTGTGATCGATTGGAATTGGTTGTTGATTTGTTGAAGTGGGTAAAAGAGGTCGATTAAGATTGGTGGGTGATTTGTCGAGCGATAAAGAGGCAAATAAAAAGTGTAAGTCACAAGAGGTCGACTAAGATTTAGTGGGTGGTTTGTCGAGTGGATAAAGAGGCATATGAAAAAGTTTGAGTCACGAAAGGTAGACTAAGATTGGTGGATTGACAAGGGGGAGGTGTGTGAAAGTGTATGAGGTCACGAGATGAAATGTCAATTAGGATTTGGTGGTTAGTTTAATGAAGTGAGGGTAAATATAAGAGACCTTCTTAACAAATTAGATATTAGTGAGATGTTGATTGATCGAAGTGGTCGATTGATGGATTTGTTGTTAATTTTTTGAAGTGTGAGTAAAAGAGGTCGACTAAGATTGATGGATGATTTGTCGAGTAGATAAAGAGACATATAAAAAAAATTGTAAGTCACAAGAGGTCGACTAAGATTTAGTGGGTGGTTCGTCGAGTGGATAAATAGGCATATGAAAAAGTTTGAGTCACAAGAGGTCGACTAAGATTGGTGGGTTACCGAGGAGGAGGTGTGTGAAAGTGTATGAAGTCACGAGATGAATTGTTGATTAGGATTTGGTGGTTAGTTTACTAAAGTGAGGGTAAATATAAGAGGACTTCTTAACAAAGATATTAGTGAGATATTGGTTGATTGAAGTGGTCGATTGAGGGATTTGTTGTTAATTTGTTGAAGTGGGGTAAAACAAATCGCGATAAGAGTAAATGTGATGAGATGCGAGGTGGGATTTGTGGTTGATTTGGCAGGATATAAGAAGCTGATAATAAAAGGAGATATCAATGATTAAAAATATATAAATGAGATGTTAATTGACCGAAGTATAAACGTGTGTGTGAGGTCACGAGATTAGAGGTCGAAATTAGGATTGTTGAGTGGTTTTGCCGATAAGATAAAGAGGCATATGAAAAATTGTGAGTCACAAAAGATGAGAGGTCGATCGGGGAGATTGATGTTTGGTTTGACGATGGATAAGATGTGTGTGAAAGTGTGTGTAAGGTCATGAGATGAGAGATGAGATGAGGTGTCGATTGAGATTTGGTGGTTGGTTTGTCAAAAGTGGGAAATAATTTAAAAGGTTGGTAACAAATGAAATGTTAGTGGTTAAAAATATATGAACGAAATGTTAATTGACCGAAATGTAAAAGTGTGTGAGGTCACGAGATTAAAGATCGATTGTGATTGGAGCATTATTTATCGAGGGGACAAAAAGATATATGAAAAAGTGTGAGACACAAGATAAGAGGTCGATTGAGGGATTGGTGTTGGTTTGATGATGATAAGATGTGTGTGAAAGTGTGTGAGGTCACAAAATGAGATGTCAATTGAGATTTGGTAGTTGGTTTACCGAAGTGGGGGTAAAAAAAGAGGTTGTGGTAATATAAAAGTGGATGGGTAATAAATAACATATTAGTTGTTAAAATATATGAATGAGATGTCACGAGATTAGAGATCGATTGTGATTGGAGCGTTATTTGTCGAGGGGACAAAGAGATATATGAAAAATTGTGTGTCACAAGATGAGAGGTCGATTGAGGAATTGGTGTTGGTTTGACGATGATAAGATGTGTGTAAAAGTGTGCGATGTCACAAAATGAGATGCCAATTGAGATTTGGGGTTGGTTTACCGAAACTGGGGTAAAAAAGAGGTCGTGGTAATATATAAGAGGATGGGTAATAAATAACATATTAGTGGTTAAAATATATGAATGAGATGTTAATTAATCAAATTGTAAAAGTGTGTAAGGTCAAGAGATTAATGGTTGATTGAAATTTATGGGTGATTTTCCGAATGGATAAAGAGTCATATGAAAAAAGTAAGTCACAAGATAAGATGTCAATTGGTGGTATTGGTGGTAAAAGAGGTCACAGTAAGGGTAAAAATCATGAAATGGTATGTGGAATTTGTGGGGATGTTAATTAATCAAATTGTAAAAGTGTGTAAGGTCAAGAGATTAATGGTTGATTGAAATTTATGGGTGATTTTCCGAGTGGATAAAGAGTCATATGAAAAAAGTAAGTCACAAGATAAGATGTCAATTGGTGGGATTGGTGGTAAAAGAGGTCATAGTAAGGGTAAAAATCATGAAATTGTATGTGGAATTTGTGGGGATAAGAGGTCAATAATAAAGGAGATATATGTGGTTAAAAGTAATATGAATGAAATTTTGATTGACCAAAATGTGAAAATGTGTGAGCTCACGATATTAGAGGTCGATTGAGATTGGTGGTTAGTTTGTCGAGTGAGATAAGGGGCATGTGAAAAATGTGAGGTAATGATATGAGATGTCGATTGAGATTGGTGGTTGATTTGACGAGAGATAATAAGTGTATAAAAGTGTTTGAGGTCACGATATGAGATGTGGATTGTGTGATTGGTGGTTGATTTATCAAAATGGTGATAAAAATTTCGCGGTAATGAATAATATGTCGGTAATAATGTAAAGCACGTCTAACATTACTTTAGATAATAGCAAAATGTATGACACAACTTTAAGTAAAATATTTGGATCGATCTATAATAACTAACAAGATAATGGTATAATTGACTTGATTCTTACTAAGAAGGAATCTACATTTATTTTAAGTGTTTATCAAACTTATAAAATTATTTTTTTTTAACTTAATATATTTAATGAATTTTAAAATGTATATTAACATTAAATTTTGAAGTCGGAGGGCTTTAACAAGAAAGATTGGGTTAAGCTTTCTCCGCTTTCTCTCCTACCCAGGTGACCCCTCGTTCAAGGCAAAATAATATTTCCAGAGATACATCACAGAATTTCATTGGATCCCAGAAAAGTTGTAACCTTGGACTAAGTGAGAGAATGACTCTAATGCAACTAAATTTCAGCTCGCGCATACAAAGAACCCTTCCCTTACTAAGTGGGGTGGTAAAGTAACCAAACCAAACAATCTAATATACTAATAAATTGCATTCGATAGGTGGGATAAAGCTTCTATAAAACCCTAGATGCATTGAATCCGGTTTTAGCATCTTTGCCTTATTTTCGAGATCCAAGAGATACCCACGGAGCGGTAAACTCTATCTTTTTAGAAAATAAACCATATTATTTGAAGTAAAGACAAATGTAGAATGTTTGGCTGTAATGGTTAGAAAACGTCCATTGATTAATGCGGTATATTTCCATAACTTCTCATGATTCGATGACATTATCTTAATAAAACATTTAGTGACTCATGGTGCGAATTACACAAGCAAACCTCTTATGAGGGACCATAAGCTATACGAGTTATCTGTCTATCTTGGTAAGAAGTTACTATTTAGTTTTCGGGATTCCCTCACACTGCTCCCGGGTAACCTTGCTAACTTAGCAATTAATCTCTATCTTGAATTAGGTGGTAAGGGAACCATGCCCACGAGGAAGTGCAAGTGTCGAATCTTTAGAATCTTATATCAGAATTGTTGGAGTATATGAAACATGATATTTATCACTTAAACCTAATTTTTACAAACTAAAACTAATTTTAAATTAAGATAAATAATTAAGGAAAGGAATTTAAATGAATAATATTATTTTTATCTAAAATATTTACAAATAAATAATATTTTGTTTCTATTCTTATCCGTGTAAATGTACGAGATTCATGTTAATAAAGATAAATCTAATATTTATCTTTTAAAAATTTTGATGTTACATTATATTATTTTTGTGTAGGGTACCTTATTAATTTAGATAAATATGTTTTAAATTGAGTATTTTTTTTAGATATATATATTTTAATTTGCAAAAGATGATTTGAATGTCTTAATTTGTATGTTAAAATAGTTGATAAAAATCAAAAATATATACAATTTTTTTAAATTAAAAATTAAAAATTAATATGTAAAATAAGTTACAAACATTTGATAATTTTTTTAAATAACTAAAATTGTAATAATTAAAAAAATATATAAAACCATTCAAATTATTAGTATAATTTGAAGAAAACAAATAAAAAATTCTTACTAACTCTAAGCACAAAACCTTAGTCTTTACGTTTTTGGGAAGTTCCTTCTCTATAAGCGTTTATCCCCAATACAATACAATAAAAGATTCAATCTTTCTCTCACTCTAATAGCTCGATTAACTTGGGTTACCATTTCTCTTTCTCTATCTCTCCCTCGCTGTGATTAAGCCTTATGGTGGTATGTACTATCTACAATTTGATTTGATTAAGTTGGATCTCCGACTCACATAATAATCTGATTCTTATTCTTCTTTATATTTCATTTTACCATGAGTTATCTTCATCCTTTTTTGATCTTGACGATCCTTCTATAACCTTATCTGGGTCTGTTCTTAAAGAGCTAGGTAACTAAAAGCATGATTCATATTATGAAATTCTTCCATTAAACTTTACATACGTCTTTCATGATCTATTTGACTTAGATTAGTTTCAAGATCTAACGTGTAAAGGGATTTGATTTAGAATGCAAATTCGATGGTGGGTTCGTTTACCAAAAAGGAGAAGCAGTTGGAAAAATACCCATCATTTTTTAATTGATTCTCTTACCTAATACTACTATATTAGGTTTTAATCATGTCAAGAGGATGCCATGTCAACCTCACCAACTAATGTCAGGTTTTATATTCTAGGGTTTGACATTTCTGGACTATAATCCTGTTAGTTAATTAACTATAGTCAATCAAACATTTCCAAAGAATTACATTCATAGCTTTGATCTATCTGGTATTTCATTAACACAACAGTTTTCATCTGAATTTTCCTTTTTGTTAATGTGATTATGGCATAGTTGAAAACTTGCCTTGAGTGGTTCCATGTATGGTGTTTCTATAGGATCTAAAAGCATTTGTTTACATGAGCTATTGCAATATGCAGATCCTATCTTGACAGAGCTGTATAGTTTTCCAATGTATTGTTCTTTTCATTGTTAGGAACATTCTTTTTATTTTATCCTTCTTGTATGGTGAAGGATATGAGTCCTTCTGGATATACTGTGGAAGTTACAGGCCTCTCCAACAAAATTACAGAGAAAGATATTTACGAGTTCTTTGCATTCTGTGGAACGATTGAACATGTTGACATTGTCAGGTTGGGCACAAACCTGTTAATTTGTGTAGTTCCCTTCATTTTCTTGTCACTGAAAACGCAGTTGCAGAATTCACTGTTATCTCCATATGCAAATATCCATTGTTTACAAGTGAATTGGATCATGGAATTGTCAAATCTCTACAAACCAAATATCCTGATTAAATTATGTAAATTTGTTGGATAAATTTGTCACCTCATCTCTTGGATTTGAATTTGGGGATCTATTTGTCATAGTGATTATCATGGATCTCTATTCTGATCAATTCAAATGCACAGAGTAATAAGTTCCATCCTTATTTGATTTCTTAAGCATTTTAGCAAAGTAATAGTAAAGTGTTGCTAGTCCCTTGAATTTCTCTATAGATCAGTTGAAGAACTGAATCTCCATGTTAAATTGGTATGAGTTTACCTACTGTATGCAGCTTGGATAAAATGAAAAATATAAATCATCCAAACATAGCCTGCACAAAATGCTCTATGTTTCTTGGATTTGTTTGTGTACAGAGTTCAAAAGGTCATTTTTACCATGGTATTCGCTCTTTGTACATAATTGGGTCAACTCTTGCTGTGAAATTGTTGGCTTAAAAAAGCACTCAATCTGTGTAGGTCAGGTTTGAATGGATCAGTAAAGCTCCCACCCATTGCACTGCTGTCATGTTGTTTATTTTGATCAAGTACTAGTGAATTTATTAGGGAGGAGTGTCATTTGTTCAGAGCCTATTTGGAAACACCTTATGTTTTTAGATCTGTATCCGGATCAAGATGAGATATCGCCAATAAATTTCTCAATCTATGTTTGACTAAGTTTTGTTTCCAAATGTGATCAATGTGACAATGAAAAATGTTTCCAAATAGGATTCTTTTGGTTTGTTTGCTTTCAATTTCTTCAGCTTTTCTTGATTAAAGTCCTTATGGTGGTGACAGAGCGGGTGATTATGCTTGTACAACCTATGTGACTTTCAAAGAGTCTTATGCCATGGAAACTGCCGTTTTGTTGAGTGTAAGTGTACTTTAACTGCCAATCATTTATTTTTCTCTAGTCTCTATATCTGCAACTCTTCTATGAGCGGTAAGTGAAGGTTGTTTATAAAACTATCTTTGCGGTCTTTTGATATCCATAGCTTAATTATTATTTGTTAAGCAATTGATTAATCTTGAACCAACCTTAAGGATTAATGTCCAAGGGCTTGTTTGGTTGGAACAACTTTTCGGCTATCCATAAATGGTATAAGTAATTTCTCCTAATTCTAACCCACTAGAGTAGCTTAGTGGAAATAGTCTTGCTTAAGAGACTAAAGATCACAGGTTAGATTCACTGAGAACGCCCTAAGTTGAAGTGGGGTCATGACTATTGTTGGATGTTTTTGTTACATATATGTTTTTCATGCTGATCATGAACCTAAATATAGTTGTATATTTATAAAAAAACACAATAATCTAAAAAATATCTCTATACTAAAAAATAAAATATAAAAAATTACATTATAATTTGAATTATTGTGTAAAATATAAATTGTATACTAAATGAAAGCAACAAAAACACTAATTTGAATCATGATTTTGAAATGTACGATTCCACAAATATGGAAAAAAAATCACTTTCAATTTTTTAACTTTTTCAATTTTCTAATGAGAACGTGGTTGTGACAATATATTAGTTTTCAAATATGCTCGTTATGTACAATATTAATTTGGATCTTGTAATGCTTATGTATACAATTTTATTAGGGAGCTACTATTGTGGATCAACATGTTTGTATTACGCGATGGGGGGACTATGACGACAGTTTTAGTTTTTGGAATCAACACTTGCAACATGACGAGGATATAAGCAACCCAGCGGTAAGCACAACTCTTCTTGTAATCCAATTCATTCTAATTAAGTTGTTTAATATGGATTGTGTTAGAACTTAAACCATATTAAATATGATTTGGATTAAGGGTTAGCATAACTAACCCACCTATAGTAGCTCAAGTGTTACAAAGTATTGATTTTTTTAGAGCTTGAGGTCTCAAGTTGAATTCTCATGATCAGGAATCTTCAAATGCTCGAGAATTCACAATTCCTTCAGCTGGAGAGGCGGTATCTTTCACTCAGGATATAGTTAAAGGAATGATAGGGAAAGGATACGTATTGGGGAAAGATGCATTGACGAAAGCCAAGGCGTTGGACGAATCTTACAAGGTATCAGCATCTGCGACTGCAAAAGTTGTTGAGCTAAGCGAAAGGGTAGGCCTAGCCGACACAATCTTTGCAGGAATGGAAGCCGTCAAATCTGTGGATGGGAAGTTTCACATCTCCGATACCACACGATCAGCAGTTACAGCCACTGGAAGGACAGTTGCAGCTGCGGCTAACTCTGTGGCTAAGAGTTCTTACTTCTCTGCTGGAGCTTTGTGGATGTCTGATGCTCTTACAAGAGCAGCCAAAGTGGCTTCTGATTTAGGTAATAATAATAATAACAGGGGAGGTGCAAACAATTAAATGTCACATACCATGTTTATAAGAAAACAAACACTTGTGTATTATATATATATATATATATATATATATATATATAAGTTGGGTCTTTCCCATGGTTGAATTAAAGTTAATATAAACCAATTAGTTCTTTCAGCTATATTCTTATTGATTGATTGTTTTTGTAGTCTTACACCCAGCTAATATCTATTCCAACTCAAGCCAGGATTAGATATTAGGTTTGTGTTAATATTTTCCAAAAAATGTCCTGCTTTTGTTGAAGTGTTTCGGTAAACCGATAAAAAAGAAGAAGTTAAAATCGAATGAAGGATAGTTTATGAAACTGTTAGATTAAATTCAATTATGTTTAGTTTAATGGTTTAGTGGCTGTTGAACTTGGTTATAATTTAAAATTATACCTCAATATTTATCTTAATAATTAAGTTGTTAACAATCAAATTATATATATATATATATATATATATATATATATTTATTTATTGTTGTTATTTGTTTTCTAAAATATATATATGTGAATGATAACTTATATATTTTGTCCAAGTAGATTGACAATGAAATTGGTTAGAAATGAAAATTAAATATATTAAAATAAGAGAAAATATCAAAGGTCCGCGAATATCTAGATCAATTTTGAATTTTCATTACGATTTTTAATCACACGCGATTAACTTTAGTTTAGAGTAAGAATCAATATGAGATTTTTAGTCTCTTAAGAATTTGTTTTCACTTAATCTATCCTAATAAATTATAATTTAAATACATTATATAACAAAACCAAACTTTAATACTTTGTATACATGGTTTTTGGATATGAAGTCATAACACACTTGAATTATTCTCCATTTGTTCTCTTCAAGAGTAGTATATGTATAGGAAAACTTTTTGGCCCTTATGATTCTTAACACCACCATGCATGTCTTATTTATTTTAAAATAAATATATGAGATTGGTCAAACTTTATTTAATATAAAATAATTTGAATGAAATTTTGTAAAAAAATTATTATCCACAGGACAAGAGCTTTACATTTGACTCATTTTTTTATTATACTTATATTGATTCTTGATATGTATGAATATTTGTTAGGTTATTATTTTGAGAAATGATTGGTGAAAAAAATTTGAGAAAGAATTTGAAAGGGAATGATATGACATAATCTGATTCGTTGAAAAAATAATAATTTTTTTTTCTCTCTTCTCACCCTTTATTATTTTCCAGCTAGTGATGTGGTGACAGTCATTCCCTTCCATATTTTCTTTTCAAATTCTCTCCCCTATCCCTCCTCTATTACTTTTCTCAAAATAATAATGTAACGAGTAGATTTTACATTTGTTTTGATTGGGTCAAATATCTTCTATTTTAAAATTTTGTTAGAAAATTATATTATAAATTAAAAATGTGAAAATCAACAAATTAAACATATATACATATCAACCCTCCTTTTGGATATGTGTGAATATGAAAATAAATAATTTGGGTTCTAATGGATATTTATTTTATTTTTATTTTAAGAAACTAACATGAATATGTGTTCTATGATTTTAGATAAAAAAAAAAAATTGCAACTTAAGATATAGTTAATAAACAATTTGGTTAAATTATTGATTTGTTAACATTTATAGAAAAGAACATTAAATGATAAAAAAATATTTAGACTGATATGACAGAGTATCAAACATCAAATCTTCCAACATTATAACTATTCGAATTACTATCAACAACTCTTTTTATTTCAATTATATAATAGAGGATTACACACTTAAATGGTGAGAGGCATCTTGTCTTGGCATGAATGGAATCAAAATAAGTTGCCTAAAATACAAAGCTATGAGCTTTATCCCAAACCAAAGAGGCCAAAAAGAAGTTCAATTTACCCATCTCAAGCACATTATGGGGAGATAATGACATTGGTTTTGGCAAGGTTAGGTAAAATTAAAACATTATTAAAGTCAGTTTGCACATGTTCACAACCCAATATTTAATTCAAAAAATATGCCTTGATTTCCTACTCCTTTTCTCCTATCACTGTTTTTTTTTATTCATATAATTTTTGTCTCATGGCACTATCATTTCTTTTGTTTCATAAATGATTAAATAATCTTGGATGAGTTGATGAAATGCAATAAGAATTGGATGCAATTGTTGTTCTAACTCTTGACTTGCTTGATTGATGTTTACCATGTGTTTAGTTAAATAACTTTGAGTGGATTTCATCTATGATACCTAGTTGAGTTGAATCAAATTTGGTAGAACTAATAGCTTATGAATTTTAAAGCAGTGTGTTGATTTTGTGTGAGAATTGGAGTGAGATCTTTCAAATTCGAATTGAATTCGATTATAATATGTAATAGGATGAGTTAAAGAAAGTTCTAGAGGTGTTTCTTCGATGATTCGATTCAAAACAATTTAGAGTGTTTAATTTGATTTCCGAAAACAGAATACGCTCTTCACTCATGTGGAACCCAATCACATGGCAACCGAGAAAGTCGCCGAATGACCCTATTATCAAAATTATGTTTGATATTCAAACATATTTCAAGTTGTATCTGAATTGTGTTATGTTTTAGATGAATGTTGACTAAGTGCAAATCCAATTACACATGTTCTAAGGCTCTAAGCAAATCAAAGCTCAATCTGAAATGAACTCAAAGATTTAAGAATTCAAAATTCCATAATTTGTTTCTATAAATAATTAATCATATCATTCAAATGAATGAGAAGTAGAATTTTGGATTCAAAGAAAGGAAATATGGAATTGAGATAATTCAATTTTGATTAATTTTCTCAAAAATTCTTATTTGGTACATCATTTTTTTTTTCATTTTCTTTAAAAAAATCAAAACAAATCAATATTTTTCAATAGCATCTGAAAATTTATTTAAAAACTCACTTTTTTCTTTCATTCACTTTTCACCTAATTCTTTTTTAATCTAATTCTTACTTAAATCTGTCATACAAAATAAAAATAAAATTACTCTTATTTTTTTTATTTGACAAATTTCAAAAGTGATTGTAATTATGATGGTGACAAAATATTTGGAAAGCTCACTATATATGAATCAAAGTTTCTTGTCTTAGTTGAGTTAAATTAATTTAAAAGCATTTTGAAATTGAATTTAGGAAACTGGTTTTAACTTTTAGATTGACACACTATTTTCAAATCCAATTTGTAATTGATTCTTAACTTGATGATAGATCAAATATTTGGTCCTAAAATATTTTGATGAGTGATGAGGAATTGGATTATGAAAATCATTTTTGCACTTGGAAGAAAAATGATTTCAATGTTGAGATTCAAAATCTGTTTTTCATTTCCCTAGAATTTGAGAATCTATCTTTTTGAATACAAACATTCCTTTAAATGTGATTTCCAATAATAAATAAGTTGAATTAGGTATCTTGATATAAGCTTTAGGATTCAATTCCCAGATGTATATTATATCAAGAACTAGGAATCCAAGATTGAACAAAGGTTAATAAATCCACATTTGCCTTTTTTTTACTTTATCTTTTGAGCCTACTCGATATTCAAATGAAGAAATGATTTGAACGATTGTAAATAAAAAATTATTTTGATGGTTGATGAGTTTAATTGCATGGTTTATAGAAAATAGAACTTTTATATCACTCCATATCAATTAAAAATGAAAATGATAATAAATAAAACGTTTATATAACAAAAAGATAAATGTGAAAACACAATACATATCATGAGAAAATCACCAAAAGAGCGGAAAACTTTCACCGTAAAAGAGAAGCATGACGGATAATTTATCCTATTAAGAAATCTTTAATAATACCATATATTTAAAAATCAAACCCAAATTTGAAATATTTAAAAATATATACTGTGTTTACGAGCACAATTCGGGTTATCAATCGTTATAATAATTAACAAATACAAATGAAATAATCATATATACGATGCAATGTAAATTTGATTTGATTATATAATAAGATTCATGGTTTTATAGAATGATAAGATTGTGATGAATATGCTGAGAGAAGTGGCGGACCCAGAAATATTTTCTCGGGGGGCCAAATACCTAATAACGTAGTATTTTTTGGCTATCAAATAAATGCATTTTTTAATTAAAATTTTACTCGATAATTACATAAAATACTAATAAGCACAATTACTAAATTATTCTTGTCCATGAGTCAGTACAAAAGAAGACAAATATCTTCATTACGTTGACTATATCAATCAATCAATTCAAGAAAATTTCCTTTATTTGATGAACTACTTGACTCATCATGTCCTCGAAAAGGTAATCCTTGCCTCAATAGAAAGCGTGTTACATCAAATATTGTCGTTAAACATGTGTGATAATTTATTTCTATATCACGACCATGTGTACGTAAAACGTTTCTCACGTTATGTCTTTGATCTTAAAATGATTCAAATTGAATTATAGCTTCATTATGACAACTATTTGAAGTTCTCATATGACGATTGAATCTTTCTAATGCTCTTTTCCAATTTTTGTACTCATCTCCTATAAATGTATCATCTACATTTTCTCTATTTAAAGGTTTGAAAAGATAACACCAAAAACAAAATGATGCATCTTTTGATATGCTATATTCTAACCATGTATATTTGATCAGTAACATTAAACTCATTAGTAGGCTCATTAATTGATTGAGAAGACTCATGTTGGTCATGTGATGTAGAAGTACAAATTCGTTTATAGAACATCTTCATTATTCTATATCCTACATAAAATAAATGATTAAAAATAAATATGTGTCACAACCCCTAAATAAAATCTAACAAATACATTTATTTGTTGAAATAATTTAAAATTAATTTAAAATTAAGAAATATAAAATAATATTTTACCCTTATATTTATATAAATGGTTATTTTACCCTTATATTTATAAGTAATTTGTATTATTAATTATATTAAAATTAATAATATATATATATATATATAAATAAATTATAATATAAATGTAGTTTTAAAATAAATAATAATATTATATGATTTTCATTATTTTATATATAATTCTTTATATTTTAACTTATATAAATAAATGTTATTTATATATTAACTAAAATTTATGTATTATTATAAATATTGTATTTTAAAAAACAATTTGTATAAAATAAAATATTAATAATAATTACTTGTATTTTAGAAAATATTTTTTTGTATAAAATAAAATATTAATATTAATTACTTTAATAAAATTATATTTAAAATTAGAATAGTTTTTTTTATTAATTTTTATAAAAGGAATGGTTAGTTTATATAAAATAAGGTTATAATTAAAGAAATGTTAGAGGCAGGTTTGATCACCTGACCTCTACTATACATTTCAGCTCCAAAATTACTCAGGCAAAACCTTATTTGATAAACATATATATAATATCTTAAAAGTTTTACCTTGGTTGGGGGAGGCCCGGGCCCTGTAAGTCCGCCACTGCTGAGAGACATGATTTGTTGGGATTGATTCTTTACTTGATGAATTCACGAGATGTTGATGATTGCTAAATGAATTCGATGTGTAAGAAATAATCTGCTTTGGGTATAAGTTTATTTAAAAAATTATTGGATTATTTAAAATAATTTTATTTGGGGGTGTTTTTAAGAAAATGTGTTTTTTTATTTATTTATAAAACTACTTAAATGAATTAACATAGAATAATAAAATATATTTTTTTTAAATATATAATGTTTTAGTATTTTTGTTAATATTAAATTGAATAATTGATTAATGAGAAAAATGAAATAATAATTGCTTATATTAAAATATAAAAAATCCTATCACAGCAATGACATGTTCATTTTATATGATTTTAACACGATTGTTTTTCTTATATCTTGATTTAACCCACGAATTTGCTATCTCAGGGTATGTCTCAATGATTGTCTCCTTCTTCAAAATACTTTAAAATTTTTCTCATTCTTGATGAAAAGTTATTTTCTATATGATTTTAAAGTGTTTAAAAAAGAGATATCCATTGAAATATACTTTGGAAAAAATAGATAAGAGACTCTTGATTTAAGTGTCATAACATTTTCATGCTTTTGATATTTATAGTGATAGATGTTTATTCTTGAGTTAGCATTCATGACTAGAGATGTGATTCTCATAAATTTGATTTGTATGAGGGCCCATGATTTGATGAGCCATTGATTATATGTTTGCCTTGATGAATTAATGAGGTGATGATTGATAAATGATTTTGAGATGAGAAATGAATGTTCATTTTTATGTTTTTTTAAGTTAAAAGTAATTAATTAGTGAGCATCATGATTAGGAGAATCTCACCTATATGCTATGTGGAGAATCATGATTAGAAAAAGTTTGTTATATATGCTTTTTAAGAAGATTATATTCACTTTAAACACAATCATAGTTAAAAAAAAAAATAGAATTAGGAGCTTCAACATAATATAAAAAAAAATTAGGGAGCATGTAAACAAAAATTCTAAAATAAAAATGCATTTGGAAAGAATTGAACTTAAGATATAATATTACAACTTTAATCTTAAAAACTTTTAGACTACTAATAAATTATACAATTAAAAAAATCAGATACTATTTATTTATTTTTAACTGTGCTTAAGCACTGTATAACCCCTAAATATTCACCCTTGACTTTAAAAAAAAATCATAAAAGAAAATTAACACAAAGAAACCTAATTCTTCTTTTAAATCTATAAATAAACATTCCTAAAATCTATAAAAAAAAATAGAAAATTTAAATGAAAAGGAATAGGAAATTATAACACATACTAAAAACTATTTTAGAATTGGCATTGATGTATAACCAAAAATCTCATTTCCATCAAGTTAACATGATTAATGATTTATTTATTCTCCTGGATTATAAAAATAGTAAATTGAAGACTTTTACAAATTAAATTGTCAAAGATTCAAAATACAAGTTAATGATTTTACAAGTTACAAATGTGAAAATTTTAAACTCTACCACTCAAATAATAAGTTTGTTAATTTTTTTCATGTCTTTCACGTCAAACAAGCCCTTGTATCTTTAGTCTTAAGCCATACAGTTAATGATTTTATCTTTAGTCTTAAGCCATACATTTAATGATTTTACAAGTTACAAATGTGAATTTTTTAAACTCTACCACTCAAATAATATCTTTGTTAATTTTGTTCATGTCTTTCACGTCAAACAAGCCCTTGTATCTTTATTTGTAAGCCAATATAAATAAACAGAAGGATCATCTGTTACGGGATTTCGTCTGTTCCTTCACTGAGATTAATTTGATGCTACCACTACAGGTAGTGCCTGGATCCTACTCATAATGTGACACATATTTACAAAAGTGAAGCATCATTTCCCTGTTTTGTTGATTATTTTCTCTTTGTATATGTGACGTTTTCTTAGTAGATACATACACTACATGCAGGGACGGATACAAGATTTTAACTTGGGGTAGGCTTGAATTTAATGTAATAAATAATATAAATATATATGTATGAAAAATATTATAATGTTTAAATAAGTTGAGCTCTACAAGATTTTATAACATAAAACTCATCTATAATAAAATCTACATTTATATCTTTAGCTAAATCTCGTTCAATATAGAGTGTCAAGCAGTCGGCAATAAAATCATCTTCCATTTTATTGCGAAGTTCCGTCTTCACCTTCTTCATTGCTGAAAATGATCGCTCAGTAGTAGCGGTAGAAACAAGTAATGTTAAAACAAGATGAATCAATCTAGTCAACATAACATAAACTTTTGATCGTCCACTCTCGGTCAATTGTTGACACAACTCAACAAGTGTAGAAACCTTCAAATTCTGCATCACATCAAGTTTATAATGTACCAATTCATACTTCAAAGCAATAATGTCTTGTTCTGTGAAATCTTCGGGATAAAACTTCGTTGCAAGCTTGCAAATATCATCACTATTAAATGAGTCAAATGAATTTTTTGGGTCTAAAGATGTACTAAGAGAAAGAAGTTCTACTGATGACTCATTAAACCGAGTATTTAACTCCATCAAAATGAAGTCAATTCCAGCATTAAAAACATCAAAGTGGTAATGATGCTCAACTGTATTTTGTTGACGAGAACGGCCGATCTTATGTAGACAATCAAGGTTAGGAACATCAATTTCATTTTTTGAACAAAACATTTTAACTTCATCAAAAAATTCTCTCCACCCGCATTCTCTAAGTTTTTGAAGGCTAATTTTGGTAGTAGAGACAAATGTAATAGCAACCAGAATGTCTTGAGATTTTCTTTGAAGGACTTGACAAAGAATATCTGTTATTCTCATAATCTTATGCATTAAATGCAAGATGAAAACAAATTCAAAGTTAGCCATATTTCTATAAATCCCCCGAACTTCGGCCTTAACTCTTCCATTTGGAGAATGATCACTAAGAACTTCAAAAACTTTGCAAGTTGCAGCATACATACTTATTAAACTTTTGACTGTCATAGTGAGAACTCCAACGAGAAGCTCCTGCTCGTTGTAAATTACCAATCTGATTGACTCTAGTTCCAGAACCACATTCTCCAATTTCTAACATATGATTAATTTCGTTCCTTTGTGCAATATGTAATTCAACAATGCGCTTAGTAGAAGAAGTGACACAGTTAACAATATTATCCAAATGGAAAAAGAATTCCCAAATAACACTGATCTCCTTAGCTGCAGAAACCAATGTGAGTTGTAATCGATGAGCAAAATAATGAATATAGTAAGCATATGGACAATCTCTAAGAAATAATGCCTGAAGTCCATTCCACTCGCCACGCATATTACTTGCACCATCATATCCTTGGCCTCTCATTTTATTAACTTGGAGATCATGATGAACACGAATATTTGATATCTCTTTTTTTAGATTTAATGAAGTAGTGTCACTAACACTTTTGATGGTGAAAAATCTTTCTGTTAAAATCCCAAGATTATTCACAAACCTTAAGATAATGGTCATTTATTCACGTTTAGATATATCTCGTGCTTCATCAACAAGAATACAAAAGTATGTATCTCCAACTTCTTCACGAATAATTTGACGTACTCTATTGGCCATAATATGTAAAATTTCCTTCTGAATATTTGGAGCAATATATTGTGCATTTTTTGGAGCATTTTCAAGTACAACCTTATCAATTTTTGTACTTTTGGGGATCACACCTTCCTTTCTCTTCTGCCGCTTGGATCTCACCAATTCAAGAAAATTCCCACGATTAGATGAAGTTGAAGATTCATCATCACCTCTAAATGCACAACCTTGAAGTGCTAACCAACGAACAGTTATAATTGAGGTTCTTAAACGCAAACGATTTTTCTCCTTTTCCTCTTTAGATTGAGATTGAATCACATTATCAATATGTTGTGTAGGCTTCATCAATTTTTCAGCTTTTCTCTCACACATAATATGCGTCGAAGAAGCTGGAATACCAATATGACCAAGAAACGCACATGTTTTTCCTTGGTTTACCATTTTCCAGTTGTCAAATCCTCCATTAACCAATGACGACATATTGGACAAATTAAGATCATTCTGAAAGAGAAAACAATAGAAACAAAATGCCTTATCTGTTGAAGGTGAATACTCCAACCAATGAAATTGATCGAACCATCTTTTATTAAACCGACGATTTTGACTTCCAAATTTTGTACCCGGATACTCCAACATATTTGGTTGATAAGGCCCCATATTTAAATAAGAACGACGTATCTCATCTCGTACATTAACATCATATTCACATATGTGTTTTCTTTTTCCCGGATCTCGTTCAATAGAGTTAGAAAATGAAGTTTGAACACTTTCACTAGATTGATTTTGGATTGTAGAGGCCGCAGATGGAGAACTTTCACTAGTTTGACGATCTCTTTTTTTAAAGAATGAAGATATCAATGTCTTTCCTTTCTTTGAAGCAGATTCATGTTCCATTTTTTATATACCTATACACAATTTTCAAGATGGAATATTTTATCAAACAATTATAATGTAAGATCGAAAAAACATTAAAAAATCCAAGTAAATATTTAATCGAATAGTTAAATATTTAGAGTACAATGAAAAGGTAGAAAAAAGTAATACTAACATGATAAATTCTCAAAATTCTACATTAAATAAAACATACATAAATCAATTATAAATATGATATATATATACTTAAATTGATGATTATACAATAAAAAACATGAGAATTAGAAAAAAAAATATATATTAAAAGAAAGAATTTTATCTTTTATAGAATATGTTTGTTTACAAACGAGTTGTGGAGGATATTAAAAAGAAAATCAATTGTAAAACTATGAAAGAATAATGATATATAGACTAATTGAAATATATATACTAATATATTTCATATACTTTCCAAGATATGGATTTTTAATTTTATTTCAGTAATATAATATAATATAATATAATATAATATAATATAATATAATATAATATATTATATTAATATAATATAATATATAATAAAAAAATTAATTTTAAAAAATAATTAATAATTTTTTTTTCCGGAGGGTGGGCTTAGCCCACCTCAGTCCCATAGTAAATTCGTCCCGGACTACATGTACTGATAACATCGAACTAACCCCTCACATAAAAGGACAAAATGATAAATTTTTTAAATATGACAATTTTGCCCCTCTATGTGAAGGAAAACAAACAAAAACATGTGAAATTCCGTAACAGAGATCTCTTCTGAAAAATAAAGGTAGGTTGGATGGAATAAGATATATTTGATTCGTCGAGTTAACTCTCTTTATTATTTTTGAGTGAATGTATCCGACGCAATGTATATCATTCATAACTTTATTATTAAGATGTTATCGCAAATTCATTTTAAAAGTCCATGAATGAATTCGGTTGAAGAGTTACTGAGTTAGTCAAGATCTTTCATGCAATATTTAAAAAAAGAATAGATCTCTCTCATAATCTAGAGCGCGTTGACATTGTTAGGCCTCAGCCAACGCTACATAGAAGATTAACAGCGACCGATCTCTCCGGTGAATAAAATACTATTATTCTGGACGATCTGTACTCTAAACTGTAGTCCCCCTTTTCTCTGTTTTTTCCTTTTCATCATCTAGCACATGGCCAACTCCTCTTCCTCACTTCCTTCTGTCCTTTCTTTCAAAACACTCTCTTTCATTTAAAACTGCAATCAGTTCCTTTCTCAATTGCACCCGATCGAAGAAAATGGAGATTTTCCATCACTCCAATTCAACCCATTTCTGTTTCTGTTTCTGGGTTTCTCTTACTTTCTTCTTCTTCTTCCCATTTTCATCTGCCCAATTATCTCCATCCGAAACCAGAATACTTATCCAAATCCAACATATTCTTGAATACCCACAACCTCTTCAATCTTGGTCTAACTCAACCAACTTCTGTAACCTCCCGCCAACCCAATCTCTTACAATCCTCTGCTCCGGCAGCCACATAACCGAATTAACCATCATCGGAAACAAAACCACCACCCAAAAACCCCTTTCAAATAACTTTTCCATCTATTCATTCTTCACCATCATCACAAAGCTCTCCAACTTAAGATCACTTAAGCTGGTTGGTTTGGGTATGTGGGGTCCTCTCCCATCAATGATTAGCCGTTTGAAGTCAATTGAAATGCTTGATATCAGTTCAAATTTCTTCACCGGAGAGATCCCGGATTCCATTGGGAGTTTGATCAGTATAAGAAGACTTGTATTAAGTGATAATTTATTCAATGGTAGTGTACCTCATCTGAATCATTTGAAGTTGCTTGAAGATCTTCATCTGGGTAAAAATCATTTAGGTCCAAACTTTCCATTGTTGCCGTTCAATCTTGTTAATGTATCATTGAGGAATAATTCTATTAGATCAGCCATACCAAATGACATAAAAAACTTCAGTCTTCTCCGAATGTTTGATTTATCATCAAATAAGCTTCTTGGATCAATACCTTATTTTTTATTGTCTCTTCCATCTATTCAAAATCTAAATCTTGCTGACAATAGATTAAGTGGGTCTCTTCCATTGAACATGTCTTGCAGTTCTAATCTTACTTATCTAGATATTTCCAAGAATCTTTTAATAGGTAAATTACCCATTTGCTTTAGAGAAGGGAAGAACAGAACAGTCTTAAGTTCTTGGAATTGCTTTTCGGGTGGTGGGTTGAAGAAACAGCATCCTTATAGCTATTGTAATAAACAAGCATTAGCAGTTGAGGTTCCAGTTGAGGTAAAGAAAAGGCAGTCCAATATTAAAATTTGGGCAGTCGTTGGAATTATTGGTGGTGGTGTTGGGATAGCTATTGTTTTTATGGGACTGGTTGTGTTGATTCTTAGAGTGTTGAAAAGGAAGAGAGCCAATCATGTTACCAAGAGTGACAATGTTGTAATTGAGAAAGGTTCTTTCTTGTTTTTCAAGTTCATCTTCATATTTATTTGAAGGATCTTTACAAAATTTATGATTGATTTAATTTGTAGGACATGGACATGTTCCAAGAACAATGAGGTTAGCATCACTCTTGCCCCCATATAATGTTTTTACATTGGAAGAAATGGAAGATGCTACAAACAACTTTGATCCATCAAATTTAGTTGGGGAATTAGGCTTACAAGGACAGGTAAACTCAACTTGTTCTTATCCTTTTTAGAAAAAAAATATTCTTTTAGAATGTAGGAAAGTATCCAACCGCCATAACATTAATGTTATTTTAAATGAGAATCGAACTTAAGACATCATCCTCTTAAGTTGTCAATGAGTCTTACATTATAAATCCGATGTCTTATATTAAATTTTCACTAAGAATACTCTTAAAGGGAAAGTGATGCTTGTGAGTTCGTGTTAATCACCTAAATGATTAACTTGGGTCAAAATCAAAAATTTCTTAAAGTGGTTGGTATTTTTTTTTATTAGATTTACAAAGGATGGCTAAGAGATGGATCTAGAGTCCTGGTAAGATGTTTGAAGATCAAAGAGAAGCTTTCTCCTCAAAGCCTTCAACAACAAATGGAAGTGATATCAAAGCTAAGGCACAGGAATTTGGTTAGTGTTCTTGGCCATTGTATTGCCACCTACCAAAACCAAAACCCTATTAATACAGCCACAACAATCTTCATAGTCATGGAATATATGGCAAATGGGTCCTTGAGAGATCATTTATCAGGTAAACAACTCTTATGTCTCACACATTTAACTGACTTTTTTTCTTTTTTCTTTTTTTTTTACAAATATGGTAACAAGATAATTCAATAGGAAAAATCAAGTGTCAATAATAGTACATATTGAGATAAAAAATCACGATTCGATTCTTAATAAGAACCTTCATATATTAAAGTTATTTAATAGGAATCAAACTAACATTTCGTGCCTAAAAAATCCTTTAAAGGTTATTTAATAGTAATCAAACTAAAAGTACCTAAGAAATATAGTGATAAAGCTAATAGGGTTATTAGAAATTTGAGTTTTTTTTTTTTTGCCTAATAAATCACGAATTCGATTCTTATTAAAAACGTCTTAAATGGAAGAGTCATAACTATAATCATTTAACTTCTTTAGAGTTTATTTAATCTGAATCAATTTAACATTATCTAAGAATCTAATGAAGAATATAATAGCGAAATTATAAGAAATTTAAACTTATCTTTTTCGTGCTTAAGAGACTAAATATCACTAGTTTGATGATCACTGCAAACGGCTTAGGTTAAAGTGAGGTATGACTATGATTGTTTAGCTTCTTTAGAGTTTATTTAACTCAAATTAAACTAAACATTAGTTTAGAAATATAATAAAGAAGGTATTATTGGAAAATTTGAATAAATTTGACCTTGTCTTAGGACTAAAAGAACAAATATCGTGATTTGATTCACACTAAAAACGTCTTAAGGTAATTATGACTTTGATCATTTAACTTTTTCGAGTTTACTTAACCCGAATCAAACTAACATTATCTAGGAAATTTGAGCTTGTTTTCTTCATTTATGAAATCTGCAGAGTGGGCAAAAAGGGATACCCTAAAATGGCCACAAAGAATGGGATTAACAATGGGAGTAGCCAAAGGAGTTGAGTTCCTGCATTCTGGAATTTCGCCTGGAATATTTGGTAATGGTTTGAGGATCGAAAATATCCTCTTGGACGAAACCCTCTCTCCAAAACTAAGTAGCTATAAGATCCCATTATCATCATCATCTAAACTGCAAACAAGAAACGAAAATGGTGAAAAAGAGGACATTTATCAACTGGGTTCGATTCTACTACAATTAATTACAGGAAAAGTGATTGAATCAAAAAGGGAATTAGATATCCTAAAGATTGAGGTACTTTTATGTTTTATGTTTTATGTTTTTGTTTTTGTTTTTGTTTTTGTTAAGGTGATATTATCAGATAATAATTAACTAATTATAAATGAACAGATGGAAAGTAGTTTGGTTGAATCATCAACAAGATTGAGAGAAGTGATAGATCCATCCATAAGAGGAAGTTTTGCATATGATTCAATTAAGACTGCAGTTGAGATATCATTGAAATGTGTTTGTGAAGATGAGAATGGGAGACCTAATATTGAAGATTTTCTTTGGCATATGAAATATTCTCTTCAAGTACAACAGGGATGGACTACTAGTAGTGGAAATCTCAGTACAATGATTAATTAATAATTGTTTTATTTTTTATTTTTGGTTTTTGAAAATACTTTTGTTCTACAGCCTGTAAATCTTTCACTTTCAGTCACTCTTTTTCTTCACATGGGTTGCCAACTTTCCATTTTGGTTTCTTTTCCTTTTGATTTTGTTGTTATTTCAATCAATAATTTCATTCACTGTATAGAATTGGTTTGGATTGAGTTTTTATTTAATATAAGCTCTTAACTAAGAACTAGTTTGATCTTTGTTTTTTTAGATTTATTTGAGTTTTATCCATTTTTTAAAATTTTTTTCTATATCACAATATTATAACCAAAAAATTTAAATTTTAAATACAAAAGAGGGTAGGTTTGGATGATTAGAATTATAATTAGAATTATAATTAGAATTATAATTATAATTATAATTATAGAATTAGAATTAGAATTAGAATTAGAATTAGAATTAGAATTAGAATTAGAATTAGAATTAGAATTGACATTGAAATTCTAATTTTATAAGAATTGACATTAAATTACAATAATTAAATCACAATTCTTATATTTAAAAAATATATATAATCAAAATAATTTTAATATATATTATCTATTTTATTAAAGAGAAATAATATATATAACACCCTCTATCGCATCTACCTGATTTGGTAAGAAAAAGAAAATATTTTTCTCTCTCCGGTATTTTTTTTTCAAGATATTTTTTTTCTTATCAAATCAGATAAGTGCGGTATGAAAGTGCTGTATATATCATTTTTCTTTATTAAAATATTGATTTGACATAACCAATTAAGATGGTTCAAGTGTTAAACGGTTTTTTAAGTTGAAAAAATACCGGTTTAACCGGTTAACATTATAGATTTAAAAAATAAAATATATCAGTTCAACATTTTAACTTTATAAATTAAAAAAACAAAATATCGGTTTAACATGTTAACTTATTAAATTAATATATATATATATATATATATATATATATATATATATATATATATATATATATATATATATATATATATATATATATATATATATATATATATATATATATATATATATATATATATATATATATATATATATATATATATATATTAGTTCAAAATATTAACATACTAAAAAAATATCGTTTCGATATTTAAAAATTCAAAATTCAAAAAAAGAAAGTATCGATTCAAAACTTTAATCGTGTTTTAAATATTAAGTTATTTTGTTTGAAAAAACATAAAAAAATTAGAATTACAATTACGACCTAAAAAGAATAAAATTTAGAACTATAAAATTACACTATAATGAATTTTATTAAAATTCTAATTCTGATTCTAATTTTTAATATTAAAGATCTAACAAATTTAGAATTAAAATTCAACCTTCAAATTCCAATTCTAATTCCAATTTCAATTCAAATTCCAATTCTAATGTCAATTCTCCAGGCTTACCAAACACACCCTATACTAATTTAACAAATTCAAAACCAAAATAACTTACTTTTGATTGAACAAGGTTTTTATGGTTAAAATCATAAAAAAATATTTGGTACAAGCCCTAAGAGTTTATTCTGTAATTGTTTGTTTAAATAATTTTGGGTTTATTTAAAACACATGGATAGATAGTAATTTTGAAAATGTGGGTTTTTTTAATAAAATAGTTAGAAGAGTATTATTATATAATGATAAAATATTTTTTTTTATAAAAAATAAAAAATAATATTTTAGTTAATGAATTGAGTGATATGATCGTGAAAGAGTGAGTGAAATGATATTTTAGTTAGAGTTTGTTCGGTTGAAGTTTATTTAAAAAATATTAATGAATTATGATTGTGAGGAAAATGATTTTTTTATATAAAAATAATTTAAAAGATATTAATTTATAATAATAACATATTTGGTTTTACAAGAAATATTGGACATTTTTATATTTTTATTAATAAATTAAGTAGAAGAATTAATAAGAAATAATAGAATAATATTTAATTATGGTTGAATTTAAAAAACAAAATCGAGCCGCTCTAAAAATTATTTTTGTTTAGGGTAGATGTTTGAAAAGTGAATTTTGGTTGTAAATGATTTGAAAAACATTAATATAATATTACTTTATAAAATGTATTTTAATATTTTAGTTAATAAATTAATTGATATAATTGATTATAAATTGAATAAAATGATATTTGACTATGACTGAATTAAAAAAAATAATTGAACAAGGCTTAGTTTGTTGTGGTTAAAGTTTATTTAAATAAATCTTGATTTAAAAAACAAAATATTAATTGGTAATGGTTTTGAGAAGAATATTTTATTTTTGGTAAAATGACTTAAAAATATTAATTTATAATTATAATATAATTTTAAAAAAGAAATAAAGTGTATTTTTAATATTTTGGTTAATACATTGAGTAATGTGATTAATGATAGATTATAAAATAATGTTTATTTATGATTGAATTAAAAAAAACACAACCAAACAGGCTCTAAAAATTAATAAATTAAGATTTTGAAAAGTGAATTTTTGTTGCAGATAATTTAAAGATTATTAATATATATAATAATTTTTAATAAAAAATAAAACGTATTTTAATATTTTAATTGATAAATTAAATAATAATATAAATTAATGAGTGGATAAATAAAAATACTATTGAGCTTTAATTTTAAAAGTTTATAAATTTTTATTGATATTAATTAAACTAGGAGGATTATCCTACTTTCCAAATGAAAAGAAGAAGAGAGTGGGCGAAAACACTATTAATGTTGAGATATTGAAATCACCCTCGAACATTTGTTAGATGTATCGATTCTATTAAATACGCTACAATTGCTAAAAAAACTTATTCATAGTGGTTAAGGTATTGAATTCACCATCGGACATTCGTTAGGTCTATCGATTCTACCCGATATACTTAGAGTATGACAAATCTATTACGAGCCGATAAGTATGAAGATTTTCCTAAAAAAAGAGCGACAAGGAAAGTTGAAACTCCGAATAACATAGTGCCAAGCTAGAATCCAAGACAAAACGTCAAGATTCGACGTCGGGGCAAAATCCTTTCATAAAAAGAAACAAGTGTTCAGAAACTATTTGCACATGAATAAGAATCATCTAATGACAACATCTTCGTTAAAAAAGGGAAGAAGGATAAAAATAATAAGAAAACAAAGATGGGTGTTGAAGGCAGTCAAAATAGCGAGGACATTGAGTCTTTAAAATCCAAAAATATTTTGATCGAAAACCAATTCATTGAATGAAAGGATTACAATATCTCTAAAATATCGGGTCATGCATAAAACCCTAGTCTAATACTAGGGCATTTTAAAAAAAACCATCTCATAAATAAATAAAAAAGAGGAAAACACTTCACATGCATAGAATCTCCAAGTCCGATACTGGGGCATTTTGAAAAAAAAAACTACATCCCCTAAATAAATAAATAAAATGCATCTCGTGAATAAAATCTCATAGTCTAATACTAGAGTCATTTAAAAAAGGAAAACGCGTCTAAAGAAATCCAGTCTAATACTAGGTGCATTTTCAAGAGGGGGACAAAATTAAAATGATATTTTTAAGACAACCTCTTTTAGGATTAACATCCGCCTGAATCATGAGTTCTTGAAGTCCATCCAAGACCGCAAGGTTGCGTGACTTTATCCAGATCTTCTTAGCTTGTAGTTAAAGCTAACCCGTAACTGGGTCAAAAGTCAAACCTTCAAGACATTTTTAGCTTGTGGTCAAAGTTAACCCGTAGCTAAGGTCAAAAGTCAAACCTTTAAAGCCTTTTCAGCTTGTGGACAAGTTAACCCATATCTAAGTAAAAAACAGAATGTTCAAATTCTTGTAGCTTATTTCGTAAGCTAACCTTCGATTTTTTACGTCGTCGCTAACTTGAAAGAATTTTTTAGGATATCTCTCTTTGAAAAATGCATCATTTCGAAAAATAAAGTGTGAGGGAATTAATTTTAAGGTTATTGAAAAATTAAAGTTTTATAAAAATGAGACTTTATAGACAACTCCATAACTTATTATCCCGTCGAATCTAGAAGAGATTAAGATATTTAATGGGAAGTGTGTCATAGGCCTACTTTAACTTTTTTTCAATTTTAATATCCTCACGACTAGAAAGTTACCACCTAATTTATATAAATTAAGAAATTAAGAGAAATGATTCCGGCGTTTAGTTACGTGTGGGAAAGAGTTTTTTAGACGCTATGTCCCACAATGTGCCTAAGGTCTCTATTAATTAATTTTGATCGTTTTTAAAATTCCTTACGTTTTACCATGTTTAAATATTTATATGCTACTATAGGATCACATAAGCCACAAACCAATGAAACCTAAAACTAGACAAAACAAATATATAAAAAATAAGCACAAGGACTGTGGTTAACCTCCACGGTTGCAAAACCTGATTTTTAGTCGAGGTGTGAACCCTGCCTGGTTGCGGGTGGAGAAAAAGAGCCAACCTCGGTCGCGGTCATTCTCTCGGTCCTAAGGTGCATCCTCGGTCGAGCATTGTGCAATAACATTGATCCTCGGTCCTCATCATGCAACATCGTCTATCAAGTGTAGGATTTAGCATCTCCAACTTCTATATCAGGTGCTAAATCATCAGTCGGGTGCAAATATGTCGGTCCTAGCGTGTAGCGGTCTCCGTAGGTCCTAGGTGAGTAGAAGGTCTTGTCTTCATTCTATTGGGTGCACAAAGTAGAGTCATAGCCTTTAGTAGCAACAAATACAGATCTTTGGTACTAGGTCTCCTACCGGGTGAAGAAAATGTGACCATCAACATGTACATTCTCTCGGTCCTAGTTGAGAATCGGGTGCATAAACGTGACCAACAATAGATCTGTTCTCTCAGTCCTAGGTGAGCATCGGGTCTACATTGGGTCTAGAAACATTGCCTAAGAGGCTAACCTAAGGGTGCAGAAAACAACAAAAACCCAAAAATATATATCGGTCTAATGTGCAAGTAAAACTTAACATAGGGTTTCTATTGTTCGGTCGGATGGAAACCTACAACAACAACCCTCGCGTGAACTCTTCATTTAGTTTAAAGTGACGATAAAACTAGCCTAGGGATAAGTCATCTCTGTTAGGTGAAGAACCTGTAGTAGAAAAATGCACCCTCTTGGTCTTATGCGTCGGTAAGGGAGAAGATGATTTTCTCGTTCGGGTGAAGTCCAACTGCGCACCCCAGGTCTGATTTATTAGTCTTTTTTTGAGAAAATGTTTTATCAGTCTTGAGCATAAAGAAAACTAGTCAAGCACAAAGCTAGGCTAGTTTTTTCGGTCCTGAGTGCAACGTCATCTAAAAGCGTTGGAAGCATCAGGAAAAGTCTCAGTCTCCGCATGTAGAAGAGCTCCTCGATCGTCTGTCATCCATGCGCACTCCAGGGTGCTTGTTTCTCGGTCCGATGCTCCTTCAACGTGCTCTAGGGTTTGTTTCTCCGGTCTTATGCACCGCTACAGCAGAATGCTTACTATTCTGTCGACTTCTAACATAACCCTAACTAATTAATTATTTAGCAATCCAAATAGGTCCCAAATTCTTCAAGACATTGAAAAAACATTAGTAATACATGAATAAACATTTATACAAACTAAAGTCTTAGTTCTAACATTCACAAAAAAATAAAATCAAAGCAAGAATCCAAGACATATTTTGTTTAGGGTTAATTTTAGGGTTCATTAGAAATTTTTTTTGATCAAAGGTCTCAGATGTAACATTAAATCCTAATATTTTCAAGCAAAATCGTTTAAAATAATTATTAATTGATTTTGGCTAAAAAAGATCTAGATTCAAATCAAGATCCAAGGTTTTTGACCGAATGGCTAGTTCTTGAACCGATTTTGATTTAAAAAATATTTTGGGTCAAAGACCCTAGTTTAATTTTAATTTTAGTTTTCTGTTTTAGTTTTATTTATTTACATGATGAGTTTATTTACATATTAAAGATGTTAATATGAAGAAACTTAAAGCAAACCAAAACAAGATTTAAAGAACATGCATGTTAAAGAAATGAAATAGACAATGCATTAGAAAATAAGAAGAAAAATCAAGAGGGAGCTTACAATGGGGATGCTCACAATGGGGATTCTCATTTAATTTAAGGTGAACCTAGCCAAAATCTCCCCTAAGAAAATCTTGTGATCCCTAAGAGTGGTGTTTGCTTAGAGTTTTCAAAATGGGCAATCTAGGTATGTTTTTGTGGAGGAAAAAAATGGAAGCCTAGGGGAAATTAGGAGATGAAAATTGGTCTCCATTCTAAGGTTCTAAGGGTGTGTATTTATTGGAAAATCATGAGAAACCCTAGGGTCCAATTCCCATTTACCAACCTTAACGTTATGTGGAAAAGTTCCTCATGACATTGTCAAAATATTTTTTTATTTAATAAAAAAAGAGCAAGTCTAAAGGGATGCCTTCATTGTCCTTCCACCACCTTCTAGGCCTTGCACTTGGATTTAAAATTCAAGAGGTGAGCAAGTCATGGACTCCCCCTTTCTTGTCCATGGTTTTGAATCTTCTATATGCTTCCACCATCTTCTTGAACTTGGAACTCTTCAAAGTCCACACGGTTTCCCAAACAAACAAAACAAATAAAAGGGAAAAGATTTTATTTATTCCCAAACTAAAGAGAATAAATCTAACTAACATTAAAAATAATTTTTTTAATGAAGGAGAAGACTAAATTGAAAGGGATAGACCTAGTCTTATACCCAATATTTTATTTAATAAAAACTTAATTAAAGTAACCTAATTAATCTAACTAAACAAATTCAACAAAAGATTTTTGGTTAATGTTAAAATAAAAAAAAATTTAATATAAAAAGATTTATTATTTTGTTTTATCCCATGTCTAAGTATAAGGCGATTTCACTAATTAAAATCATTTTATATAACAATTTATTTAATTAAGAAACTTTATTAAACAAATTATTTAAACAAAATAAACAAAATCTCGATATTATATATAAAAAAGTTTATTTAAAAAAAATTATTTTATTACTTAAGGTGATATTACATGATAAAATACTTTAAATATATCAAGTATGATAAAGCCATGTGTTTCTATAACTTAGGTTAATTATCACTTTAAATTTATTAAAACCCGAAATCAACTATTCTTGAAATTCAATTATTTCAAATATAATTGTTTATAAACTATAAAAATTGGGAAGGTGAAAAATGAGTGTCTATGAATGACTCTCTTGAACAAAATTTTGTAGAAATCACTATGTTTATAAAAAAATGCATGTCCAAGCTTTGAACATAGGCACTGTGTTTTGAAAATTTCCAATTTTATAGTTTATTTTGGATGTATTGAATGAAAATAAAAAACCTAATGTGTGCCTTGGAGAACCAGTGTGATGACCCTTCCTTCTTTAGATTTGGTCGGTACTCCAATCATTGAGGACTCAACTTCATCTTAACATTGGCGTTAAATACCATGACTGTAGTTTCGGTTAAACTAACAGTCTTTGATTGAAGTTTTAGATATATTTTATAATGAACCAATCATTTTTTTATTGAAGTTAAGTGAAATTGTGATAACACCAATCACCTTAGATTGGAGTTTACGATGCATTTCACAACGAACCAATCACCTTTAATTGAAGTTCAAGTAAATTTATAATAACACCAATCGCCTTAGATTGAAGTTTAAGATTTAAACCAATCGTCTATAATGAAATTTAGGATGAAATAAATCGTCTTTGATTAAATTTGAAGATGAAACCAATCATCGTTGATTGAAGTTTAAGGTGAAACCAATCGTCTTTGATTGAAGTTGAAGATGAATCTAATCGTCTTTGATTAAAGTTTAAGATGAAAACAATCGTCTTTAATTGATGTTGGAGATGAAATCAATCGTCTTTGATTGAGGTTGGAGATGAAACCAATCGTCTTTGATTGAAATTTAAGATGAAACCAATCGTCTTTGATTGGAGCTTAACATGAAACCAATCTTCTTTAATTGAAGTTGAAGATGAAACCAATTATCTTTGATTGAAGTTTAAGATGAAACCAATCGTATTTGATTGAAGTTTAAAATGAAACCAAACGTCTTTGATTGAAATTTGAGATAAACCAATCATCTTTGATTAAAGTTTAGGAGGAAACCAATCTTCTTTGATTGAAGTTAAAGATGAAACCAATCATCTTTGATTGAAGTTTAAGATGATACCAATCGTCTTTGATTGAATTCTAAGATGAAACCAATCGTCTTTGATTGAAGCTTAAGATGAAACCAACCGTCTTTGATTGAAGTTTAAGATGAAACCAATCGTCTTTGATTGATGTTGGAGATGAACCAATCGTCTTTGACTGAAGTTTAGGTTAAAACAAAACATCTTTTTGATTGAAGTTGAAGATAGAAACCATTCATCTTTGATTGAGGTTAAGGATGAAACTAATCACATTTGTTAGGATCGGGATCGCCCTTGGAGGACCGGGGTTCCGGTTTAGAAGGGTTGACCGCTTACAACAACACAACATACTCTGATTGGTGATAGTCCGGTTAGAGACTAAAACCGTTTCTTAAATCCGCGCAAGCTGTCACAGACTCTTGAACCGAGTTCAAGGACGGAAATGTCTATTTCAGCTTGAAGCAACACACAATGGTTTGGATGATATTTATAAGGATTCGATTAAGGAGGATAGATAAACCGGTTTGATTAATAGATAGAATTATGTTTCGGTTTGGTTTGAAATAAGTGATAGTTCGGTTTGGAGTAAGTGAGCCAGAAATAAAGAGAAAGACACGAGAAAATAATTTTTATGGATGTTCGGAGCAAATCCTCCTACGTCACCCCTTCTTCTCAAATTATGAGAAGGATCTCCACTAACTTGAATGTTACAACACTCACACAATTTTGAATTCATCGAGCAATTGCAACACGTTTCCTTGAAAGTGTCGGTCATTGTCTGAAATCAGGGCATGATGGACTACATATCTAGCGGCGATGCTAGTGCGGATGAATTTCACCACCTTAGACGATTTTAGGACTTTGTAGGAAATTGCTTCAATCCATTTGGTGAAGTAGTCAATGACTATGAGTATAAACTCGTGTCTGTTTGAAGCATGGGGATATATTTTTCTGATGACATTAATGCCCCATGTAGAAAAGGGCCAAGGGGATATCATATTGTAGAGGAGTGATGTCGGAGTATGTTTTGGGTTAGCATAAATTTGGCACTAATAACAACTCCTCACATAGCTCATACATTTTTGCTCTAGATTTTGCCAATAATATCTTAGGCATAATATTTTCTTGGCTAAGGCATTTTGTTCATGTGTGGGCCACATGTCTCTACGTGTATTTCTTCTATGATCCTTTCTTATTTTGGATCATCTACACAAAACATGTTTTGACCATCGAAAGATCTCCGGTAAAGTTTGTTGTCAAATCCAAGCATAATTGGTGGAATACTGGCACAATGCCCTTCGTTCTTTTTCTTATAAATGGGGTGAATATTTTCTGTATTCTATGTATTTCTAGAGAATATCATATTAGGGTTTAATAGAATTCTCATAGAAAGTTACTATTACCTTTTCAAAAGCCCATTCTTACTTTTGTCAAATTTTAAGGGGTTTGACTTTAATTTTGACGGAAATTTGAGTCATGGCTGCAAGAGTAGCTAGGGCATCCGCAAAGAGGTTTTGTCTCTTTGGAGTATGAATAAATGATTCTTAATCGAATTTGTTCATTAGTTTGGTTAGATGGGCATGGTAGAGTTTTAAATTTTCTCCTTTCACTTGACATATGTCGTTTGTTTGGGATATGACAAAATTAGAGTCACCAATTACTTCTAATTTGGTTACCCCTTTTACGTATGCCAATTTGAGACTCGAGAGACATGCCTTGTATTCGGCCTTGTTATTGGTAATGGGGTATTCAAATTTTATGGATATGGGGTTATACGTCCCTTTTAGGTCAACTAACATAATCCCAATTATGTAACCCTACTTTCCTGTACCTCCATCAAACATAAATTTCCATGTGTCTAACGTGATACTCATAATCCCAACATCGGGAATTCGAGTTCGTCTTCTAACTCAACAATGACGAGTTGGTCAGCTAGGACGTCCGCAACGACGCTTTCTTTGATGGATTTATGTATAGTAAAGGCTATGTAATATTCGGATTTCATCATCATCCATTTGGCGAACCTATGCAATAGAAGAGTTTGTTAGAATAAGAAATATATTGGATCCATACTTCATACCAACTTAATGGGATGGGCTTGCATGTAGTGTTTCAATATTTGTGTGACCCATGCTAATTCCCAACATATTTTATCGGTTGGAGTGTAGTTGAGTTCACGTCCAGACATCCTTTACTGAAATAGTAAACAATCGTTTTGAGTTTATGCTCGTTTTCTTGAGCCAAAAGGCTTCACATGACTGTTTCTGTTACAGTAAGGTATAAAATGAGAGGGATGTTGAGTCTAGGTGGCATGAGTATGGGAGGGGATTTTAGATAATCATTTATTTTGTCAAACGCTTGTTGACAATTTTCATTCCATACAAATTTTTTTTATCTTTCTTCAGAAGCTTAAATAGTGGATCACATGTTGTAGTAATCGCGTCCATGAACGATTTGATGTATTAGATTTTCCCAAGAAATCATCGGACCTCTCTTTCATTTCGAGATACCGGCATAGCCGTTATTGCTTCTATCTTATAGGGATCGACTTCGATTCCTCTTTGAGTGATTAAAAATCCCAATATTTTACTAGTTGTGACTCTAAACGTGCATTTCTTTGGATTGAGTCGTAGCTGATATTTCTTAATCATTCGAAGGATTTTTTCGAGGTTTTGGACATGTCCTTATCGATTCTTAGACTTGACGATCATGTCGTCAACATAGACTTCAACTTCTTTGTGGATCATGTTTCGAAGGATCATGGTGGATTCTCTTTGATAGGTTGCTCCCACATTCTTAAGACCGAAAGGCATGACACGATAATATAAGGTACATACTTCTGTTATGAACGTGGTCTTTTCCTTGTATTGCGGGACCATCATGATTTGAATATTTCCTGAAAATCCATCCAAGAATGACAATAGTTCATAACCAGCAGCATGGTCGACAAGTATGCTGATGTGTGGTAACAGGAAGTGATCTTTAGGGCTAACCTTATTTAGATCCCGATAATCCACACATACACGTATCCTCATGCCTTTCTTTAGAATGGAAAATACATTGGCTATCTAGGTAGGATAATTTACTACCTTGATAAATCCAGCTTCGAGTTGCTTTTGGACTTCTTCCTTTATCTTAGTTACGACATCATATTTCATTCTTCTGAGATTTTTCTTTATTGGTTTAGCGTCTGGTTAAAGGGGAATATGATGTCGCGTGATCTATGGATCGATGTTTGGCATGTGCTTGTATGACCAAACAAAAACGTCTTTATTGGCTTTTAACAGCTCAACTATTTCAAGACGTTCTTAAGGGTTTAAACTTTGGCTGATTAATACGATCTAAGGATCATTGGATGTGTTTAAATTTATTTCAATTGTCTTTTTAGCAGAAGAGAAAATTTTGTCCTCATTTTTAAGAAGTGTTTTGTTTCAATGTTTAGATCAGAGTAAAAGGAAATATCGTCTTTACCCTTGTATATTCGAAATATTCTTCTTTTATCATATCAATGAGTTTATTACATGTGTAGGAAGAGATAATCTAATAAGACTGTCATTCTTAAGTTTCTTACAATGTACATTATTTGACACCTCTCTATACATGAGATGATAGGAAGTTTTGTTTTCGTCGATTAAAGTATGGATGGATAAGGGGACGTCGGTTCCATGTAGACTTAAGGTGGTGATTTCCCCAACTTGATCAGTTATCGTGGAGTTCCAAGCCATGTTTTCCAGGGTGTCATGTCAATACTCCGTTCTTTTCCTAATCACACAAACAGAAGGGTTAGGTCCGTAGGAGCAATCTAAAGAGATTTATAGACCTAGAAAATATTTATATAAATTTGGGTTGGTAAAAGGTTCACGGAAGTCGAAGCATAACGTGCTTTGTCCTTCACGAATGAATTTCCCATTCAAGGTTGGAAGAATGGGTATATGTTGTTTGAATATTTTCTTTTTTGGATTTTCTCGAATCATGTTGAAACATATCCCAAATCAAAGTGGTCCAAGTCGTAGAATGACCAGAGAAATAAAGGAATGCCGGTGGCATTGCTAAAGTCGGAATTGTTAGACGAATCTTTACCTTCTTGTAAGATTGGACATATTTCAAATCTACATAATTCAACCTCTAAGGCGTCAATGTGAGTGGATCCAATGACATCAACAACGTCAGTCATACCATTGAACGTGAATACTTGGTCTTTGGCTATGAATCTTAATTTTGATGAAGCATAAAGGCTAGAGCCTTAGATTGATGCAACCATGGTCTTCATAGAATAAGATTGTAGGAGGGTTTCATAATGATGACACAAAGTTGAATTGGAAGGGTATGTTAACCACTTGGATGATTTATTTTAGGAATCTCATTATCTCACGTCGTGAGCTGTCAAAACCTCTAACACACAAGTCAGATGGTAGGACTTTGTCTTTAGAGACGCCTATTTTCTTAAGATTCCTCCAAAGAGATATATTGAGTGATGAACCGTTTTCTATAAGGTCCATGAGAATGGTTTTCTCTTCTATTTTTACAGAAATATAGAGGGGCTTAACATGGTTTGTTTCGATTGTTGGAAGATCCTTATTTTCGAAGCTGATCATATTGTGTTGTGAACTGGAATAAATTATTCCTACCAGTTACTCTAAGATGGTTTCAGTAGGGTCATTAACCTTGCTTAACACGTTAAGGACAACTTTCCTATGTTCGATGGAGTACATTAGGATTTCCCAAATGGAACTATTAACATTTGTCCTTCTAAGTTGATTTTGAAGATTGTCTTCGGGGTTTAAAGCTCTAGACTCATTTTCCTTCCTTCTCCATGAGGGTTGCTTGGAAGTTGTTGGGGACATTGGTCGTCGTGGCTTTCATGAAACTCGGTTGAAAATTGGTTCCACCCCGAGTTGTCGCAATGTCCATTGGGGCATGGACTTGGACAATCATTTTTTACTCATCTTTTACCCACCATTTTGAAGTCTTGCTGGAATGGGCTTTAGACTTTTTCTTGGGCCAGGGATCAATCATTTTGACTTCCAGCTTAGCATCGTGGATTAGATCCAGCAATGCATCAGTGTCGAGTGTCACTTCATTAGTTGTGATCACGTTGACTTGATGATCCGGTAAAGGGTTCTTTGCTATCTCTAGCTTGGTAATAATATTCTGATCGATCAATTCTTGAAAGAGATGCTCGAGGGTGCTACAATTATTCGTATCATGTTTAATTATTTGGTGATAATCACACCAAGAATTCTCATATTTTCCTAAGAATGGCTTGTCTGTTCTTGGAGTAAGAGGTTTGATTAAATTCTTCTCTTAAAGAATTTTCATGAATTGACACAAAGACATACCTAGGTCATCAAAGACTCTATGTGGTCTGGGTGCCTTTGGAGTCGTAGGTTTGGTAGGGGTCGGTATACTTTCCTTGACATGTGGAGACTTGCTAAGGCTCGTCTTTAGAGGAGGACGTTCCTTCCAGACAGTTTTCACATGTTGTACTTCAGTCTTTTCCTTTTTCGGAAATTGACTTAGAGGCTGATAAGCTTTAAATGTTTTTCCCACCTTTCATTCTTTCTTAATCGCATCGTCGAGATTATTGCATGTTTTTAACAACTTTTCATGTTCTAGAAGGTCTTGACTATGATTGCTACAAAATATCAGTCGTTGGCGCTTTCCGGAATCATTAATATGGGTGATATTAGGATGTTTAAGGTGCATATTGATAACAACATTGCAGATCCATTGACTAAACCTATGTCTAGACTCAAGCATGAAAGTCACACTAGGGCTAAGGGTCTCAAGAACATTGGAGAATGGCTTTGATTTTACTTTTGTACTAATTGAGCTTTTATAAGTGTTTGACACTAGTTCTATGTTTGACTTAATAATTTTATGATATATGATATTTAATTCTTATTTATATATTGTTCTAATCAATATTGAATAATATGTCCAAATAATTCATTATTAACAAATGAGATCACCTTAATTGTTCTGGTGAATGAAACCTCATTAAGAGAAATGAAGTTTTGAATTATTAAAAGTCTATAGTTCGAAATCATCAAATAGACATAGATGACTTTATATGTAACTATATTGTAAGTTGACTGATAGTGCCAGGTTTCATGGGCTATAGGGACATGGAGGTGTCTAGTCATTTACATATATGTGTATGGAGGATACATGTAAGACAAACCGGCTTAAGAATCTTCAAAATTTGTAGAATTTTAAGTAAAACCATGTTTAGTAGATTCCTCAGACATGAGTATGTTATGGTCTCTCTTGATAATTGGTATTTCTTTGACACTATTAAACACTTCCATAAAAGGGAGTTATAAAAACAATTGTTGAGATTGCTAAAAATTGAGTGGGAGCGATAGTCATACAAGACTAGAGAAGTCCTCCTACTTCGTGTATAACATGATACATTGGAAAGGAATGGTGTCTCGATCACTTGAAGGGTAAGAACTGAAAATGCATGGCCATGCTCGGATAGATTACTTGAATCATCCGTTTTATTGACAGTTCGAACTCAAAGTTTAAGAAACATATTTGATAAAGGATATGAATGTCATCATATCATCAAATAAGATATTAAGAGACAAAGGTATCTTATATTGCACACTTGTTTAAGGACAAGTGGGAGATTGAAAGAAATATGTCTTTTAATTTAATGTGCAATGACTAAACCTGGATAAGACAATTAACGATAATAATTTAATCCGATTATTTTAGGAGTCGCAATACTTTGCTAGAAGCCAACTAAGATTAATGGGGTTAAACCCATATCTATTATAATTGGGTCCTATGAGGTCACACACTTAGAGTTGGCAGAATAGATTAATGGGAATGAAATCCAATTATTAATAATATATTATATATTATTAATAATTAGAAATAATATTTTATTTATGAAATAAAATAATTAACCATGGTAAATTGATTATGGAAACATGATAGAAATAATATTTTATTTATGAAATAAAATAATTAACCATGGTAAATTGATTATGGAAACATAATATATCAAATTAATTATGAATATAATAATTTGAAATAGATTTTATTTAGGAAATAAAACATTTATTATGAATATTAATTGCAAAATGGAGAAATACCAAAAGAAGATATTTTGGTTTTCTTTTGCCCTAATTCTCTAATTTAACATCTTAAAATAGGGATTTAGGAGAGAGAATAAGTGATTTTGAAAAACTCATTTTCCCATAAGAAATTAGATTACTTCTGTTGTTCTTTCGTCTTAGCAGTCGAAGTCAACTAAATTTTGATAAGCTCGTGTGGACCAACTAGAGGAGCAACACGTGGGGCTCTCATCCTTTATACTACAAGATATATACGAAATTCACGCATTAAAAGTATTACCTTTTCGATAATACTTTTAATCGCTAAATGCATGAACATCATGAATAGATGTTAAGATAGGATCATATTTTTCGCAATATACATCTAATGAATGTCAACACATGATTCTACCGTAGAGGATGAAAAACTGATGATTGTTCATACGGAGGATGAGAAGAAGAGCACGAAGGTGAAGGAGAAGATGATCACGTTAGAGGTGGAGGATGATGATGAAAAGTTACTTACGCCTACAAATGAGATAGTGAATGAGAAAAAGAGTGAATTGGTCATCCAGATTCATCTAGACATAAATGATGATCCGAGTGACGATATCATATGTACCAATCTTCTAAACAACTTTCTCTTCTATTCTAGATTTAGTTTGATTTTATCCTTCTAAACAACAATAGGTTATCCATCTCTTTTTTTCTTCTTTTTATTTAATTTTATATAATCTTATTTCAATTATTTTAATATCTGTATACAGGTTGTTCGGGTAGAAATTCATAATATTTTTAGTGGTCTACAACACAATAATAGAGAATTTTCAACTCGTTTTTAAGGATAAATCAAAAGGATTTTTCTAATTTGTTGATAGATTTGGTGACATCGATTTTATTATTATCATTGTGTCGAGAAGTCACAAAGTTAATATTATCTTTTATGACCGATATCATCTTGTTCGTTGTTATGGATATTATATTCTAATACTTTGAATTTAATTTATTTGTGTTATCACTCTTACTGAACTTTATTTCTATGATCCGATATTCTTTCAATCAAGTGGATTCTTTAAAATAAAGAGACTATGGAGTTTGTATTATGTTAATATTGGTTTCGAGATTTGTATTTTATTCTGAATTTTAATTTTATAATATTTTACTAACTAATCTCAATCACTCTTTTAGGATGGAAAAAAATTTAAGAATAATTGATTTTTTCACTGTCCATATAGAAGCTTGTATTTATTTTTGACTTGTTGCCCATTAGATCTAGTGTTTCAATATTTCTTTACAATAATCTTATACTGAAAGTCTACTTATTTGAAGGAGTATCTAACTACATGATCTCACAACTAGTAAGAACATATTAAATAGATTTTATGAGTGTTTTGTCTAATTAACTAGTTAAATGTTTTTATCATAACCTTGGTGTGTAGGATGAAAATTGACTTTTTTTCCCACGGTGAATAAATATGTAATAACTCATTACGATTCATCAAATATGTATATTATGATTAATGGAGGGATTGTAAGTATGAAAATTTCATTGAGAAAAGTTTAAAGGCTGTTAAAATTTGTGGTGAGATCAATTTTGTATGTTCTAGATTGCAATTAATAGTATCTAAGAAAACGTAGTTAACCAAATTATTGCAAATAAAAAAGTAATTTTTTTTGACATAATTAAGGCTAATATTAATGACGACCTAATAATATTTGATAATTTGATCAAGGTTAGTTTCATAAATTATACGATTTATACATTTCTTGGTGAACTACTAAATGTGGGTATTGTTATTTTGTTGTATAAGTAGTTAAAGAGTAAATAATGTGATAGATATAAACAAAATTAAAGAAAAGTCATACCACATCACATGTGTTTGGAGTTGCCTCTTCTAGTATACTTTGCTATGAAAGAGTATTTGCCTTTAATTTATTAATTACTTAGAGAAAATGGTGATTCAGTTGACCCAGATTCTAATGGTAGAAAAATTGGTAAGTTTTTGATGTTATTAAACTTATTATTGATAAATGTTTCAAATAATCATAAACCTAAATATGTTTGATTTGCATTAATATTTTCAGTAGCTATAATAAATTTTTTTTGGGGTTAAAATACAATGTCTATCTTAACTCTGGAGGTTACCAATTATATCAAATTCTTTCTTAATGTTTGTTTTTAAATTTTATTAACTAATATAGTTTTTCTCAAAATTATTATAGATGTTGATGGCAGAGTCCCGCTTTGGAATGCACTGAAGGCAGCTTGTAATGAGTGTATTGAAGAACTAGAAAGAAGTTGTGTATATATATGCCAAGGGGATATGGTCGATTTTGTTTTGGATGTTGTTCAAAGTGATAATTGACAAATGCTGCTATGTAAGGTGGTATACTATGGTGAGATTTGACACTCCATGACAAAGTCTTCCAATGCTTTTGCCATGCTAAATTTGCATAATGGCCTAAAGACAAGCCTGAAGATTGAATTGAAAGCACATCGTCGCATGCAGAATATAGATAATCTTGTAATAGAGACCATTACTTGCCCAGAAAAATGAGACGACAAATGAAGATTCCTACTTTTTCAAGTACCTTAGATTATGTAATAAAGATAGACGAGAGAGCATATTATGTTTTTTTTTCTGTGTTTGTATGATTGTATTGAATTTGTAAGGATGGTTGATATTCTTAGTTCTTTAGTTAACGAACTTATTCAAATGGAAGAAATAATTATTTAAACGAATCTATGTATTATATGTTTAAGTTTACATCATAAAATTGATAAAATTGATCGGGTGTATTGAGTTCATATAGTGTGTTAGAATAAAGAAAGAAAGATTGTATTGAATGGTATATATTGAATTACATAAATTATGTCTATTATATAGACATTATATTGAGCTTATAAGGAAACTAATAATATAATATAATATAATATTAATATAATAATAATATTATCACAATTTATATAATATTGTGATAATATCTTACATATATTTTATCTTATATTCTAACATCCTTACTCAAACTCAAGATGGAAAACTCTTGAACAACTTGAGGTTGAAGACGAGATTATGAAATGATGATGTTGTATTCTTCAAAATTCAAAAATTCGTGAGCTCCATCCAGTTAAAGGATGACAGTGTGTTGACGGATAAACCAGCGAAGAGATAGAATCCCATAGGAATAGAATGCTGGGGTGAAACAACAACCAAATGAACTCCGAAGTTACTCGCGAGTCTCGAAATCCATCCAACGACGGAATGACAATGTGTTGCATTAAAGAAAACCAGCGAAGAATGAATGTAGAATCCCATGAAAATATAATGTTGGAGTGAAACAACACCTGTAAAACCCATTCTAACGAGAGAATGACAGTGTGTTGACTAACTAACCAGTAAAATAGCACATATAATTGGATTAACACCAATAAAAATATGGCATTAACAACTGGAATAAAGCAACAACTGAAAACAAACTCATAGAATATGATTGACGAAGAAAGTAAGAACATCAACATAATTATTTGAAAGAAGAAAATATTATTAAGAGATAGTAATAATAATTAATAAAGCATTATTAGAGCCCTCCATCAATGGTTAAAGTAACCATTAATGGAGGCAGCAGAAGACTATCACTTAATTGACTCAAGAACGATAAAAAGGCTCTGATACCATGTTAGAATAAAGAAAGAAAGATTGTATTGAATGATATATATTAAATTACATAAGTTATGTCTAATATATAGACATTATATTGAGCTTATAAGGAAACTAATAATATAATATAATATACTAATGATATTATCATAATTTATATAATATTGTGATAATATCTTACATATATTTTATCTTATATTCTAAGATAGTGTATGTATGTTTGAGGTTGTTTGTAGATTAAGTATTACAGAGAATACTTCATCTACATCTTTAAAAAGAACCTCCTCAAACAAAAAGTTAACTTAAATTAACATTTTCACTTTAAAAACCTTTATTTTTTTTTAATAGTCTTAGTATCCAAAAATAAAACCTGCAAAGTAGCAAAATCAATTAATAATGGTTAAATAAATATGAATATATATATATATTATATATATATATATATTTTACAAGTTCATTATTAAGATACTAATAAGGTAAATAAAAATAAAAATATTCCTTTTAATTGGAGAATATTGCTTATTTGTTAAAAAAAATATATTCATTTAATAAAAAATTAGAACTAATATTTTTTGATAGGAAAAATTAATCAATTTGTTTTTCTTTAACTAGATTTAAAAATTTATTAACAACATATTTGTTTATCAATTTTTCACATAATATTTTTATATATATAATTGAATAATATGTTTCATTTAATAAAATTATTAAAAATAAGTGATTATTGATTATAATGGTTACCTTGATCAAATATTAATTTCCCTAGATGTTCCTTGAATTACCCTATCTTTGTCAAAATTATGAGAGGAGAAGTTGTGTGTAAGCGTTGAAAACCCTTTAATTTACATTATAAATTGTTCTAGAAGAAATCTGCAATGTCCTAATTTATTTAGGTTTGGCTTACAAGTATTTGATCAAGATGAAAAAGAAGTTGTGCTGAAAGCATTTTTATTTTCATTGCAATTTGTATATTTCATTATGAACTGTTCTTGAAGAAATCTGTAATGTCGCAATTTATTTAATGATTATTTGTTGATCTGATAATTATGTTTTGTTTTATACTTTGTTTGGAAGTAATTTAAATTGGTTTCGTGGAATGAAAATGATCGGAAAGAAAACACCTAAATTCAAAATTTAACACCATGTTTGTTTGTTTTTCTTTTA